>NC_045598.1:80678498-80992748 GCF_009762305.2 Zalophus californianus | reverse complement strand
CAAAGAAATTGCCCCACCAGATCAGTAGGTAAATGGATCATAGAATCTAAGAAATAAGTGAGCGCCTCAAGTTACAAGAGGAGGTGTCATGACAAATAAATAGAAAACTAAGTGGGAAAAGCCTTGTCCCAGTCATGGCAATGTGTTTCACTTATTAAATGTCCTCTGTATGCCTGGCTGTTAGTCTAAGTCTACAGGAAGTTATAGGCTGGTGGGACAGACAGGTTTGAAGACAGGTAAAATATGCGGCAACATAGTAAGTGTCCTATCTACAAATCTGTCAGTCCCACCAGACTGCGTGCAGGCTGGAATGCATCCTGGTTTTCACCAAATTCAGCATGAAAATGGGCTTAGATTCTTGTGAGCACCAGTATTTTGTATCTGAAGCCCCTCATTTTTTCCAGGGTAGTGTAGTAGGAACAAAGCCATTCTAACTTGCCTAGGCTTAGAAGAATTTTTGACTTGGGTGGTACTCTTGAGGAGTAGGGATAGGAAATTTGCTAATTCAAGCCTGACTCAAAGGACTAAATTTGGAGAAAGCTGTTGGATTTGTAGTGTTTGTAATTTTAATAGATTATACCCATTGTCAGTATTTGTAAAATACTTTGCAATCCCCATTCAATAAAGCCATTTCCCTCTACCATAAACATGGTCGTAGGATAATTTATGAATTTTCCTTCTTATATATCAAGGCTTTGTAATTCCCGGTCAGAGGTTCTTTTGTACTGTGGACACAAGAAAAGATACTTTGGTTTTTAAGAAGTCCAACCTAAATGAAGAGATTTTGCTGGATCTTCCCTGGAGGGGGCAGTAATACAGATGGAGCTGAGAGTGAGCTTAAAAGTAGAAGCACCCTCGGGCACCTGGGTGGCTCAGTTGGTTAAGGTCTGCCTTTGGCTCAGGTCATGGGATCTCAGGGTCCTGGAATCGAGTCCCATGTTGGGTTCCCTGCTCAGCGGAGAGCCTGCGTCTCCCTCTCCCTCTGCTGTTCCCCCTGCTTGTATGCACTCTCTCTCTCTCAAATAAATAAATAAAATCTTAAAAAAAAAAAGTAGAGGCACCACTGTGGAGTAAAGAGGGGTCAAGGGAGAGGTCAGGTCTGGACTATGTACTTTCTAGAATTGTATACCGTACCTGCCTAGGGTGGTAGTGGAATATCTGAGGAGAGAGTAACTGACTGGTGCATCCAAGAATGTGGATGCTTTGTACGTGACAGAGATGTATTGGAGCCCCAACTCTCAAGAGATCCTGCTCTCTTAAACAATAAGCAAATGGACAGTGAAACTTCTGAGCAGGAACCCAGAAAGTCCTCAGAGAGTTTGGCCACACAGAATCCCAGAGTCTTTGCGTAGCAGCCTCAGTGATAAGGAAGATCAATTTTTTTGCCAGTAGGAACTCAAAAGTATAAAATTTGTTTTAGAAAATTATGAGCAAATGTGACATGACTATTGTGTTGTGGCTTTACACATTCTCACACCTTACCACATCTGTGTTCTGTATTAAGCAAGTTCAGTCTTTGGTCCTGAATCAGAGACACATTCTCAGCAGACTCATTTCTGGGTGCTCGGCACTCTTGACACCTTAGTGCATAAAGCTCTCCTCCATTATTACTGGAGAAATCTCCTTTATAATCTGGATATCTGGCCATGGAGATGCTTAGACCAGTATTAGATATAACATGGAGACATTTCATACATCTTTTGAACATTCACAAATTCATCTCTACCTGCTACTATTTTCTGCTACAATCCACGGGTTCATCTAGTTAGTACTCAACCTCAGAAGCAGCAGTCTGTTAATACTAGAAGAAAAGCAGGATGCTTTGGACTTCCTGAGAAATCTGTGTCTGTATAGGTTTGATATCATGTATTTTTGCTTTATACGGGCAATTTAAAAGATTTTCAAGAATAATTGAAATTTTGCCCCTATTTGACTCTAGAAACTAGTCCCTTAGGAAGACACTTTGCCATTTTATATATACATATCTTTCTCAAATGACATAAATATTGTTCATTAAATTAAAAAACGTACATTTTTCTAGCTCTACCCAGATATTACTATAACCACATAAGAAGATGCCACAGGAGTTCAAAGACCAAAGGAAGTTATGCATCTTCAAGGAAAGGCATGTAGGATATTTAGGAGGTATTAAAATGATAGGTTAGGGAAGCAAAAGAAAGAAAAAAGAAGATCAGTGAAGATTTGACAAGTGTTTTTCTGGCTTCAGACCTCTGTCCTTTTGGCTTGGTGCTTCCTGCAGCTCATTCCATTCTTGAGGAACATTCCCCTATTAAGGAGAATGTTAATATTACCTAACAAAACAAATAAGATTGTGGGACCTCAATTTGCTTCCTCAAGGCTCCCCTACTGTTTTCCAGAACTGCTCCCACTACTTTGAACACCCACAATTTTCTGATGTCTCCTCAATTTAATTCTGTAACTATGACCTCTCTCCTGACCTCTAGAATTTTTATTCAATTGCCTGCCTGACAAATCTGTTAGATTTTTAATAGGGCATGAAATTAATAGCCCATTGCTCCCCTGACCCCAACACACACCTGTTCTTAGTTCTCCCCTTTTCAACAGTCATTTCTCTAAGAGTTGTTCTAGCCAGAAACCATGTAGTGTTTTCTAATTCTGCTCCCTTCTTCACCCTAATATCCAATGTGTCAGCAAATCCTGTCCATTATACCTGCAAAAATACATTCCAAGTCAGCCACATTTCCCCCTTTTTCCACTGCTACTTTCTTTGAGCACCCACTATTACTTGCCTGAAATACTGCAATAGCCTCTAAACTGGTCTCTCTGTTGCCCCTTCCCTCCACCTTCTACCCTCTGCAGAGTAGATATGGTGAAGCTTTAAAAACAAAATTCAGATCATGTCAATTCCTAGCTAAAACCTCTAATAGCTTCCCATTACACACAGAATACAGTCTAAACTGCTGAGCAGGTTCTAAAACTTCCTACATGACTCAATACCTGTTTATCATCATGAATCATCTCCTACTGCTCTCTCTGCTCACTATGGTTTCCACAATGATCTTCTTTCAGGTCTTTGCAATGCCAAGCTTATTACTCTCTTAAGGCCTCTGCACCAGCTATTTGCTCTACTTGGAATGTTCTTCTCCCAGGATCTTACATGGCTGATTCTTTTATGTTTTCCAGGTCTCAGCACAAGGGACATCTCCTCAACAGGACCTAACCTTACCCCCAACTCGATCACATCAGCTCATTTTGTTTTTCTCATTGCACTTATTGATAACTGCAGTGGACTTTCCCTTTCATTGTGGACTTGTTTATTACCTATCTTCACCTTCCTGTGCCTACCTTGTTCTCTTCCATGTCCTCAGCATCTGGTACCATGAGGGCACACGGTAGACTTTCACGATTAAGGGTTAAATTAATGCGTGAAAGTCCCTATGGTGTATCTTATTTGGATCCATCAGTACATTTTTAAAAACTATCTTGAGGCAATCACCACCTTTCTCTTGCTTCAGCCCCACTCAGGGACACCCTTGGCTGAAAACTCTTGTTGTCTTATAACTACACGGGATGGGTTTTTGTAGCCCATCTCTTCTCTCCCTCTACCCCGTGCCCCTTACCACAGAGAGGCAGGCAATGGACACTTCTAGCAATGCCATTTCAAGGCTTCTTCTATGGAGCTATTTCCATACAACCCTAAGGAAAATTCCTTTTGTTTTTCATGGCTATGATCAAACAATCTGTGAGTCATAATTTTAGTGGTCCACAGAACTATCAGTGAAATTAATTTTTGTATTTTTTGCAACCTTCACTCCCAAGGATTTAGACAGGACTTTAGGGTAGTGGTGGACCACCAGGGGAGGGGCAGAGGGAGTAATCTGAGAAATAGACCCAGTGCTGTGTTTCCAGTATCACCTCCCACAAAACTGGATCTGGTCAGTGTTTGGGTCTGACACGTACAAGGCACCTGGCTCCTCATGCAAAGAGGTTCCACAGAGATTTTCCAAGCTGCCAGCCTTGCCTAGATATAGCTGGATCCCACCATAAACAGCATAAGCTCCAGCTGTGACCCCCAGTTCCATGCCAAAGTACTATTATAATACTGACATAGGACTGATTAACCATGCTTAAGGAGTTAGATGAGATTTCATGGGGGAGATGATACTTCAGCTTGTTTCAAAGGATAAGTTGGAGAATTTGAGGTAGGGAACTGAAGAATTTAAGAGAGGGAAGTAAAGGCAGAAGGAAGGGCATATGCAAAGGCATAGATTGATATAATCAGGGACTTAAGGGAAATTTAATAGGATGAGAATATAAGCAGAGGAGGTAGAATGGGAAGAGATGGGGCTGGTGAGGGAAGTTGGCATCAGATTGTGAAGGTCTTGTGGGCCATTCTGAGGAACTTAGGTTTTAACACACAGGTGATTATCGTTGAATAAATTTTTAAGCAGGGGACTGAAGTGATAAAAAAAGGTTTGTTTGTTTATTTGTTTTTAATTAAAGCAACTTTAATAAAGTGGAGTGTGAGAGACTTCTGGTAAAGAGATCAGAGAAAGGTTGGGCAGGGGTCAGGCAAAAAAAATGTATAAGACTGGACTAGAGGATGGTGGTGGGGAAGGAGTAAGACTTACGAGGCATTTCAGAAATGGACTAGAGCTTACAATGGCTCTGAAGAATCATGAAAAATAGTTTCAAGGCTGATTACTCAAATTTGTTCTTGTGAGATTGAGGGAATTATGATGGCCTCAATCAAGATCAATCAATCCAAGAAGAAAAAGAACAGAGATGGAGAGAAGGAAAGATTTCTTGGGCTGAAATAATATGGCCCAGAAGAAAAATCGTATGTCACAGATACAATATTTAAGCCTGGAGTTGTAGTCCTAGCAGGGTTGGGAGACCTGACTCCTGTTGATATTGTTGATGGAAGTGAGGGGCAATATGGCAGATGTGGCATTTTAACAGTTTATACTAAGGATTTTGATCCATATTGAAAAGGTAAGTGATCCTCAAAGAGTCACTGATCCTTGTCTGACCTTTACCCATTAGCAGTCTGTTGGCATTCCCACGCTGATACATACAGACCTCTTTGCCTGTTGAGTTTCATTGCACAAACACTAAATCACTGTCTGTATTCTGGGAAGGAGAAACCAATGTTTTGTTTTTGATTTTTAAAATTTGTTGTATTTGAAGCAGAGAGGGGTTAGAATACAGAACCAGGAGTCAAAGAGTTTTGGTTCTTGTCCTGGTTCCTCAAGTTAGGTAGCTTTTCTTCCTCCCTTCCTTCTTCTCTTCTTTCCCCCCTTCCTTTTTTTTTAAACTTTGGTTTCCTCACCTATAAAATGGGGATGGGTGGTGGTGGTTGTGGTAACGTTTTGGCTGCCTTGCAGGAGCAAAATGTAATGATCAAGAGGGATGGTGGTTATAAAGATTCAGTGAAACTCTCTTGGATTGCTGTTTACTTAAAGCACAGTAGCAGTAAGTATTTATCCAATGGAATTATCTGGTGTGTTGTGCAGAATGCTTCATGATGCCTGGCTGAGATGACCACATTTCCATCCTAGTCAATTTTGTTTGAAATAAGAGAGTCATTGATAGCAGAGACCTTGGAGCACACTGACCCAAGTACAAGCCCTAGGACAGCCACTTATTGGTGGTATGATCATAGACAAGTCATTGGAACTCTTTAAACCACCTCAAACCTATTATTGATAAAAGGGAAATAGTTATGCTTCCTTCACAAAGTTGATATGATAAAACGGATGATTCCAGGTTTGAAGATATTGATTTACTCCACCACACTTGTGTATAAGAAATGTTTTTAAAATGAAAATTAAATCTCTGAGTAGCCATTCACCAGGATATTGAGGCAATCATCATTCATATTTGTTCTTCTCTGCTTCTAGTGGTAGGTTCTGCCAATAGAAGAGACTAAAGAGGGAGAAGAGAGTTAGATTGAGGTATTTATTCCCCTGCTCCTCCCAGCAGGATTGCAGTGAAGTGGCTGCCTCGCTCTCTGGAAGGCCACAGCTCCTGCCAGGTAGCCCATGATTCATAGCCCTTTCTCTCATGCCCTTGCCTCTTCACACCTTAGACATGGTAACAGCTTCAGAGTACAGCCCCATCCCTTGATGCTTTTCCTCAACCATACCCTCTCCTTTGGTAAATAGCTCCCCCCCTCATTCTTCCTAATAGCATCCTGATTTTATTCAAGCACTGGGATCTCAAGTTCTTCATGAGTCAGTTCCCAAACCTAGAAGGATGAATGCTGAGGTCAGCCATAATTTCATTCTTAAGTTAGCAAAAGACACAGACATATAAGGATGCCCTGGTCACTAAAATAGAAGAAGTCCCTTGGAAGCACCATGAAAACTTTTTCTTGCCCTTAAACAGAAATGTCTAATAAAAGCTTGTGTTTTTATTTTTGAATCTTGTGTAAGGATGTGATACTTGGAGCCATTGAAGCCATTTAGTGACCATGAACAAAATCCAAGAGAATCATAGAGAAAGCTGAGATTGTGGAGTTGCAGAATTAAGTCTAGAACAGTCTACTGCCAAACTTTTGCTTGTGATATAATTAATTTTCAATGATTTAATGTCTTCAGTTGGAGTTTTATGTTATTTGTAGCCAGAAATTCTTGACTTATTAGTCCCAATCACTACTCACACTTGCTTACTTTTAGTGCAGAGTATTGCTGATAGAAAAATAATTTTCCAAATGTTAAGTAGCTCCTCCTTTTTTCCTATTTTGCTATATATTTTAAAGTTAAGAACACAAAATAATAAAAGAACACTTAATCTGTTTAAGGTAAAGCAGAAACATTTCCGTCTCATCTGGGAATGGCACACTTTTGAAATGAACATGATAGGAAGTGGGAAAATCTACAACTTCAACATATATCAAGAACTAGCAACAAAAAAACATCTATAAGACTAAAGAAAAAAATGCCATCATGCTTTTAAATTTTATGTGGAAATTATGGAGTCTGAAAAGAAAAGCTATTTGCTTATAGGTTAAATGAAGAATGGACAACTTTGAAGACTCGGGGAACCCTTAGTAAAGGTTGTTTCACCAATGACTAATTTATAATTTTCCAAGTGTTTGGGAAAGTGGTTAGCCTATTGTTAGCATGACATAATTATTTGTTTAACATATTTGCTGCATGAAAAGAGAGGTAGAAGCCAGGATTAATAAGTTTTCATTCTCAGATACAGGTAAGAGGTAAGGGAGTCATACAGTGGTATTTTCCTGCAAAGGCCCTATTTCTAATATGGATTGATTCCTTCAGTTCACCTGAGTGATTCAAGTATCACAGAGTATAAAGACCATATGTCACATGACTCATCCCATCTGTGGTTTATTACCAGAAACTCTATCAGCCGCCCAGAAATAACTACAGTTTTGTAAATCCCTCACTTTATGATTTCCTTCTTTCCAGTGCATTTTCCCTATGGAGAGAGAAAGCAAGGGACCGAGAACTGGGGACAAGGAAACTGCTATAGACATTTAAGTCCTATCTGCTTTCTGTTTCCTTCCTCCTCACCCCTTTTTTTTAATTTTAGGTGCCAATTCAGGTACTGTCTTCCCACAAATCTAGGCTGGGGTGAAAAGCCAGGTAGGGACAGATGCTGGGTCTAAGAAATAGCCACCCCTTCTTTTATACCTTTTATAAGATACTTATTGATACCAAAATAAAAACAAAGTACTCCACATATTACCCAATTTTTCTGTGTAAATCCAAAAAGACATTATTATTGACTTGGTTCTATATCAAGTCAGGCAAGTTATCCACAAATAGGCTGAAGATAATAAACTCTCTGGGGCACCCGTATATTGTACAACAATCACGTCATTCCCTAGAGCCATGTAGGAATTCATTTACCTCACACAGGTGAGCCTTTCTCTTCCCCAGAGAGCATTTTGTTCATCTTAGCTCAATACAAGATCAGACCCATTGTCAGCAGTAACAATTTGTACCATGCTTTTTTCCACTGGGCTCAAACTTATAGCATCTCTGGGTGGAAAATAAATGGCAATAGCTGTATCTCAATTTTTTACAAGGGGGCAAGGGGAGAGGAAAAGAGAGGGAGAAGCTTAGAAAGAAGTCAGAGGTCCACCCATTCAGTGATAACACAAGAAACCGAAGTCAGGCCTTGGAAAAACGAGTCCACTCATTTCCTAAAATCTTCTGTTTTCTTATTTGTTGCAAGTAAATGACAATCCTTGCCTCACTATAACTCACACAAAGACAGTGAAGAGCCCCTTGGCATTTGGAAAGAATTTTATTTTTGCTGAATTTGGAGACTGGCCTTGGCTGGCTCTCTATTAATGTTAGAGAAAAAGTCAAAGAACATTATTTTTCTATTAAAGCAATGGTTTCTACATTAACTCTGAACTTTAGGATACCACATAGAGCTGAAGATAGAAGTTGGAGTGACAGTGACACAGAAATGAATTGAAATTGCCACTGACAATAAAGTGGGAAGCGGTGGTAGGCAGTAAGGTCTTGTCCCTGAAATTTTTACAGCATTGCCAATGCTAGAGGGGATAGTAATTTAAGACAGTTATGGGCCTAAAAAAAAAGAAAGCAATAATGTTGAAGTTAGACCCAGTCTGTATGGGATGGTTATTATTTGGTTTAAAACTGCAGGATACATTTACAACTTTGGTAAAAGAGGAAGGTTGGCCTTGATGCAGTGAAAATTTGAAATGGGATTGGAGGTTCTTGTTCTTGGATTTCTGCTAAAGACATGGGAGCCACATTAAAAGAATGTCCTGGCACTAAACAGACATATGTGTATGCAATTCCATCCACTCAGGGTTTAGAACCAGCAGACACTCGCATTTTAGGGATATGTTTGAAAGACTCTAAGAAGCCAGAAGTGGTACTCGGAGAGTGTATATGCGTACATTCCTAGTCGCACTGAGGGAGGTATCCTATTCCACCAGGGAACACCGTATTACACAGGAAGTTGGTTGTAGAATAAAGAATCAGGGTATCAAAACACCACATGTGTATCCAGGTGCTGGCTCTCTCCCTTACTATCTGTGTTATCCTGGGCAAGTTATAGGCTTGCAATTTTTAATTGTGCCATATATAATAGGGGATTATAATTATATTTGGTTTATAACGTTAAGGGGTAAATAAAAGAAAGTGAGGTTGCACTATATATCAAGCACTATATAAATGCTAAAAATTGCTCCCACTAGATTGGACTCATTTAAGAAAAAGAATGTAGGTTTTTTTCCCCTTCTAAATATAATTGGCTATTTTTATGTAGGCGTTTGATACCAGCTACTATCAGGGACTTGGACAAAATTGCGAAGGAGGCAAAATTTGAATCTTCCTAATTTTCATGTGAATACCTTGTCTACTCAGTTCTTCTTTCTCATGTTCTCGGGAGAGCCAGGTCAGAACAGGAGGATTGAGAGGATGGTAAGGTGAGCAGGGCAAGGATAATGACGTGTAGGCTCAGTGTCTAGGGTGTGCAAAAATTCGACTAAGATAGAGTGAGATTTGACAAAATAATTTTGGCTCCAACCGCAGCTCAGCCCAATTTATAGAGAGTTATTATATTATGCATTTATTGCGTGATGTGGGCATATTCTAATATGTTTGATATTATGCTATGATGTGCCTAGAATCTTAGAAGATCTTAAAAGGACCTGATGGAGATGGTAAGGAAAGATTTGTTCACTATAATGAAACCAGCATTTGGGAGCTGAGTTAGCAAAGAGAATGGGAGAAAATGTTCAGCTGGATCAATAATCCCTGATGGTGTGTGTGTGGTGAGGGATAAAGTGAGCAAGCATCACTCAGCAGTAACTTGGGGACATTTGAAAAATTCACATAATTCTGTCTTTTATTATAGAACATAAGGTAAGATGTGGTAAGTGACATTTCAGGCTGTGACAATTTTTGCTACTCAGTGTATCCTCCGTTCCAGCCAAGGTACTAGCATATATTAGGCACTCAATAAATACTGAGTGAATAAATGAATGTGTGGTCTAAGCTAGGGAGTGCCCAGTGGTGCCAGAGCAGGCAGGGGGAGAATGGTGTCAGAGTGTCTTAAAGCAGGCAGTATGCAGTGACTGACTTGGAAGTCACCCTGACTGAGATGAGGCAGCAGGAGAAATTGAGTTTTTGAAGGAGTCCCTAAATAATAATAATAATAATATCACCAATGATGATATTATAAATTTATTGTTTGCTAGGTATTACAGCAGAACATTTCACTACATTCATTATTACATTTCATTATCATATTAGCTCTGTAATGTAGGCCCTATTACCATAGTCATTTTATGGACAAAAACTTAAAGAAGTCAAGTTAGTTGCCTAAGGTCGTGGCATGCGACAGAACTAAGACTTAAGCTCAGGTTGGCGAGACTTCAGAACTGAGAGCTCTTAACACCTACAAAGTAGGAACACTAAAGGGATTCAGCAAGACGAAAAGAGCCCCTGTTTGAGAGAGCAAGGATGGAATCCTGGTTGTTAAGGCAGGAAACTGATCTGAAGAGCTGGTAACAGAAATCTATTTCTTTGAATAGAAGGCTAAAGTGGAGATTAAGTTGTAGGAGCCAGAGGAGCTGGTTTCTTGAACTGGGACACAGGACATAGGTCGTGCTCGCTTCCGAAGCTCAGACTGGTAGTGCTAGTTAGAGAACAGAGCCACCAGCTGTAGAGATAGAGAAGCACTGGGTCTCCATCAGCGAGCGCACGCTCATTCACACCGTGAACCTTCTCCACCATCCTTGAATCTGTCCTTTCCAAGTCTAGTCCCCTCTCTCTCCTTGCAGAGAGGTCTTTCTCTAAACAGATCTAGGTCAGTGGTTCTCAGCCTGTAACTGCTCATTAGAAGCACCTGAGGAGCTCATGAAACTACCCATATGTGGACTTTACCTCACACCAATAAAATCACTCCCTGGAGATGAAACCCTGATATTACCATTTCTTAAAAGTTCCCCCAGTTGATTCTAATGTGCAGCCAAGGCTGAGAACCACTGATGTAGATTAACATTTCAGATTAAGTGAACCCTTATTCATGTAAATTGGCTTATAGTTCTTAGGTGACATGTATGTATTTGTACATTTATACTTTTAAATATTTTTGAATTATAGATAAAGACATATTCTTTTTTTTTTTAAAGAATTTATTTATTGGAGAGGGAGAGAGTGAGAGAGAGCAAGTGCACAGCAGGTGGAGATGTAGAGGGAGAGGGAAAAGCAGGAAGCCCAACACAGGGTTCCATCTGAGGACTCTGGGATCATGACCCGAGCCGAAGGCAGACGCTTAACTGACTGAGCCACTCAGGAGCCTGAAAAAGATATGTTCATAATAGGAAATTTGTAAAGTGTAAATAAAAATATAAGAAAATTAGAATAATCAATGATAATGTTCATTTTAATAACATGTAATGAACTGAATTTTAATTCAATTTAACAGAAGGAAAACAAGTGAAACCCAAAGATTTGCTGAACCGCGAATAAATGTTTCTTCAAAAGAAAAATACTTATCATTTCCCGGCAATCTGATAGAAACCTAAAAGACTCAGTACAATAGCTAAAAGTGCAAGCTAAAAGCTTTTTGGAATGCATAGAAGAGTGTCCGGAGAAAATGACATAAATTGCCAGAAATAAAAAATGAAAAGAGAGGCTGAAAGACATGTTTATAGGCTAGTGTTAATTCTAAGGCTATAGTTGGGCCCGGGTTGGGTGGTAATGGCCCAACTTTGAATGGAGAAAGGGTGCTAGATCTGTGCAAGATGAAGTCTTGGAACTGAGACCCCTTATAAAGAAAGGTACATGAAAGCGCTTACTCTTGATGAAAAAGGTAAGCCAGGAAGGGGGGAAAAAAAAAGTAAGTTGTCTATACCAGCCTGGGCTTAAGGTGGAAGAAAGTTCTTTTCTGACAATTTGTATCACAGACCCAATACACTGAATACTGTTTATGTGCTTTCTCAAATTTTGTTGGCCTCTCACACCTCTGGGGCCCTCAGCTGCTTCATCCTGGAGACCCCCAGCCGTGGCCTCTGTTTGATCAGCGGCAGTTGTGACCATCTTATCTGTTAGCATCTGTAATGGTTTCTATGCTTTCCATGGGAGTTGTAGCAGTTTTGGAGACCACGCCCAACTCAGCTGCACTACTGGAGACACTCTAGCTCCTCCAACCACTTATGGATTCAATTAAAGCACTATGCTGCACTGTTTGGGAAATTCAAGTTAAAAAATGATTATAATTTGAGTATTGGTTTATAACACTCTGGCAACCCTAGTAGAGGCAAGAACAAAGCTCTTAAAAGAATAGACCATAACCCAAATCTTGTAAGATTCCCACAGATAAACCATGCAAGACATAAGTCCACAATTCAAAAAATAATAAACAACACACTCACACACACACACACACACACACACCATAATAGAAATTTTTTGTATAATTTTTTGCATAATTCATTTTTTTCCTTATGAGTCATGAGAAAAAGAATGGAAAAGAAAACTCAGCAGATGTATCCTTCAAGAGCTCCACATAATGAGAACATCAAATGGTAAATATAAAATTTTGAGGCCCCTCCATCCCCCACCCAAAGCAGATTTTACAGGAAGAATTCAAATACAGTAGTTTATGTAGTAGATGGTCCCAGGATATACCAGTAGGAGGTTGGGAAAATTAGATAGAAAAGGGAAAAAAGTCAGTAGACATAATGTTACTAAACCAGTTTCTATTTTGGGCAACTGGATCCCAGTGTCACTAGGAACTTTGCCAGAAAGGACAGAACATACCTCAGTGTTATCCCAAATGAGAGACAAGGAAGCTGATTTAGACATTGACTTCTCATCCATCATTGGATGAAGGATGTTTCTGGGAACATTAACTCTCCCAGCTTTTGGATTTGTCTTGTGCATGGGCTGAGTATGCTCCTGAGGTCAGGAAAAATTAATCAGGCAGAGAGCTGCAGGCATCCAGTAATAGACTTTGGCTTATAGAGGTGAATGTCAAAGGGTTATGAGCAAGAATATCAGAATTTGACTGCTCAGAATATTTAAAGAAATAAAGCCTGCAATAAAAATATTTTTAAGAGAGCATGGTACTATTAGGAAAATAGATGACCAACAGAATTTTAAAATAAGCTAAATAGAACTTTGAGGGAAAAAAAAATCCAGATATCGAAGTCTGAATGGATGAGTTAAATAAATTAGAGACAGCTAAAAAGAGATTTAGTGAAATCAAATAAATATAAAAAAATGACACAAAATGCAATGCAAAGGTAGAAAATATGAAAGAGGTTAAGAAAGACCAAGTTCAGAGTGAAAGTTTTAATTTAAATGGAATCCAAAATAAATGAAAGAGAAAATGGAATAGAGGAAATATTCCAAGAGATAATGGCTGAGAATTTTCCAGAACTATTAAAAGATATAAAACTGCAGAGTTGAGAATCCTCCCCAAATCTCACACAGAAATAACAAGAAATCCACTGAACACACAATTAGGCATATTCCAGAAAATGCAGAACACTGGAGACAAACAGGAATTGTTAAAAGTAATTGGAGAGAAAAGAAAAACTAGAGCAGATTTTTCAAGAACCAAAAAGGACAGATGTATACTACCTTTAAAATGTTTGGAGAACTTGCTGTTGACCTACAATTAAATTTCCTGCTAAATCATTGTTCAAAAAAAGAAAAACATCAAGATGTTTTCAGACAAACGAAAATGAGATTTTACCACCAAGAGAATTTGTCATACCTCACCAAAGACATTTCCAAAAGACTTGAAGAAGTTGGGGATAGACACCAGAAAGATTTCTTAGATCAAAGGTCAAGGAACTAGTACTTGCAGGCCAAATCTGACCTGCAGCCTGAATTTGTAAGGCCTGAGAGCTAAGAGTATTGATTTTTTAATAGACTTTACATTTTATAACAGCTTTAGGTTTACAGAAAAATTGAGCAATAGTACAAAGGGTTCCCATATATACTCTTCCCCACCTTCATTCTAGTTTCCCCTATTATTAACATCTTACATTAGTATGTTACATTTGTTAAGACTGATACACCAAATTTGATATACTATGTACACACACACACACATATAAATGAACATGCACATAACCACATGAGTGTATGTATGTACACATACACATTAGTAGATGCACACATACACACATATATGTGTGTGTGTTTACCCATATGTATATAAATGTGCACACACATTATATTGGTAGGTCTTCTTGGAAAATTGACTCCTTTATCATCATATTATGTCCCTGTTTATGCTTGCTACAGTAGTTTCTCTTGAGGGCAAGGCTTTGTCATGAAGAACAGAATGCTCTGGGTATAATTCAAAATGGTTACTTTTCCCTTCTTCTTTTCCAAAACAGGAGGGGGTTTTTCTCTTATCTGGGCTACTGGAAGTTGAACTCATGGAAGTGTGTAGGGGGCCCACCTAAGACTGGCCTCCTAGGAGTTTCAACTCCCAAGCTAGTCCACACTCAGTCTTCAGCAACTTATCAATTACCATTTCTGTTCCTAACAGTTATTTGCCTTAGCTCCAGGTAAGCTGTCTAGTATTGTATGAAGCCACTAACATATGGGATTTATTACAAAAGCTAGTTTTACCCTACATAATACATATATAACTTTCTAGCCACTGGTAGAGGGAAAATGAATGTAAAAAACCTGATCAATTCAAAAGCAAACAGGAAAGGAGAAAAGAAAAAGAAGCAAAGAAAAAGCAAGATCAATATAAAACATAAAGTTGTAGAACTAACTCAAAATGTATTAGTAATCACAATAAACGTCAACAGAGTAAACATGCAAGTTAAAATACGAATAATCTCAAGTTTGGATAAATAACAAAACATATAACTAGTTATCACATAAAAGTGCAAAGTTAAAGGATAAATATGTTAGGCAAACACTAAACAAAATAATTTGGTAATATATCTCTGTAAATATGAAAATATAGCTATGTAAGTTTATTAGACAAAATTGATTTTAAAGTAAAAATATTTCTGGGGGGTGAAGAATATTCAATTCAATTCAATTCAATATTATAATATTTAATGATAGAAGTCCAATTCTCACAGAAAGACTAAAAAAAAAATCTAAATTTATAAGCACCCAAGAGCATAGTCTTTATATATGTACATATATATTTATATATGTAATATATTTTTAATACATATATAGCAAAACTGACAGAATTATAAAGTAAAATTATAAGTTAACATGCATAATAAGCAATTTTTAACTCATTCATAGTACTTGATAGAGAAAGCAGACAAAACACTAGTAAAGATATGGAGGATTTGAACAACAAAATTAGCAAGTCTGATGTAATGGGCGCATATACAGTTCTATATCCAAAAATTAGAGAATGTATACATGGAACTTTTATTAGAACTCACCACATTCTACACTATTAAGCAGCTATTAGAAAGAGTCAAAGAATTGTTAAACAGGTGATTTTTTTTTCTCTGCTAAAATGTACCTAGTTTAGAAATCATTAAAAATGCTAATTTAAAAATTGATTTGGAAATTATAATAAAAGACACTTCCAAATAATCTTTGGGTCTACATACAAATAGCCGTGGACATTAGAAAATGTTTAGGACATAGGGCGCCTGGGTGGCTCAGTTGTTAGGTGTCTGCCTTTGGCTTGGGTCATGATCCCAGCGTCCTGGGATGGAGCCCTACATCGGGCTCCCTGCTTGGTGGGAAGCCTGCTTCTCCCTCTCCCACTCCTCCTGCTTGTGTTCCCTCTCTTGCTGTGTCTCTCTCTGTCAAATAAATAAAATCTTAAAAAAAAAAAGAAAATGTTTAGGACTGAAAATTGATGAAAACGTTACATTTTAAAATTTAGGGGATGTAGGTAGAGCGTTACTTAAAATAATTTTTTAACATCCTGTGATTTACAAAGTTTGAAAACTAATAATCTAAATTTCCAAATTAAAGGAGTTATAAAAGGAAAACAGAATAAACTCAAAGTAAATTTAAATAGTGAAAATAATAAGAGGAGAAATTAATTAAATAGAAAAAAGATAAAAGAAATGATCCACAAAGCCAAACACTTTTTGAAAAGTCTAATAAAATAGAAAACCCCTGGCAAGACTGAGCAAGAAAAAGACAGAGAGAGAGAAAGAATCCATTAAAGAAAAATACTGGCGGTGAAAAGAGTGTCATAACCCCAGAAACATATGTTTTTTTAAAGAAGATATTATAAACAATTTTAAGTCATTAAATTTGAAAACTTAAGATAAATGTTCAATTTTCTAGAGAAATTAATTAGCCAATAGTAATTCAAGAAGAAAGTAAAAACCTCAGTAATCCTTAATTATTAAAGAAAATGAATTTATGGTTAACATCTAAGCCTCACCCTCCCCAGCCCCATCAAACCTGGCTATGTGAGCCATTGAAATAAGACAAAATTCCAATCAAAATCTCAAAAGGTTTTTCTTTCTTTTTTTGTTTTACCTCTACAGAACTTGACAAGACGATTATATAATGTATGGAAGTGCAAAGGGCTTAAATAGCCAAGATAATTTTGAACAAATACAATATAAGGAGACCTCCTTATCATATACAAATACTTATTACAAACTATAAATAAAATAAGCTATGAACGACAAAAGCACTGTGCATTGTTCTAGGAAAGATAAATAGACCAATGGAACTGTGAACAGAGAATTGAAATAGATCAATGCACAGATGGAAACCTGATATATGGCAGAAGCGGCACTGCCTACCAGTGAAGGATGGGCTATTGATTAGTGTTCAGACCTTTGGTTATCAATATGGAGAAACAAAATTGAGAAGCTCTGTCTCTAACCAAACACCGTAAGTAATTCTGTGTGGATTAAAGATCTAATTGTGATAGCAATAGTTTAATAGTTTAAAATGTTTTGGAGGAAATTAGACCATATTTACAACTTCAGAATAAGGAAAGGTGTAAATTTTAGTCAATCATTTGTTTACTTGGTAATATGAACTCAAACATTAGGATGCCTAATAATTTTTACTAATGTAATAATTTTGTTATTAGTTTTTTCCTGAACTGGTTTTACTATGCTCTGTATACAGAGCCTTGGCGGATCACATTTATTCTTCCCTTGAGTAAAATACTATTGTTCAAAGAATCAATAACATTTCATAGCTCAAGCCAAGTAATTTTAAAACCGAATTTAAATAGGTGGAATTCTTCAAACCTCAGGTATTGTATTTTTATCCTCTAAAGCATGGGGAAAATGAGTTTAAAATGTGCATTCAACTAATAGGGGGAAAAGGGTTATAGCGTTTAGTTTTACCTTTTCAAAAGAATAATAAAATTTGTGTTTTAAATGAGCCTATTTTTTAAAATAAAACTCACTGAAAAACTCACATAAATGAATTAAAATATACTTACATCAAATTCTAGATTTGGAAGAAAATATTACAGAATATTTATAGCAATGTACATTACTCTTAATCCTCTTGATTTAGGGCCTCATTTATCAATACAAAATTGAAGACTGGCATATAATGATTTTTATATCATACTTTTGCCAACAAAAACGTGGTGATTGCATATTTTAATGTAATCGTTAATGACAAACTTGACCATAATAGGATTGAAAAATCAAACCTATTTTTATATAGTCTGTGGTTTTACAAACATGGGATTTTCTGTTCATTTGATTGCATACAGGAGGCAGGTATAAATACTTTGTGTAGGGCGCCTGGGTGGCTCAGATGGTTAAGCGTCTGCCTTCGGCTCAGGTCATGATCCCAGAGTCCTGGGATCGAGTCCCGCATCAGGCTCCCTGCTCCTTGGGAGCCTGCTTCTCCCTCTGCTTCTCTCTCTCTCTCATATGAATAAATAAATAAAATCTTTAAAAAAAATACTTTGTGTATTTGAAGAGAGAAAATGAAGATAACGGTGTAATTCATAATTCTATTCCTTTTCCCTTTTAAGTAACAAAACAATTTCATTAATGTATTTATTTGGAGGTAGCTTTAAATATTCTACTAATTTGAAAATGCAAAAACTATCTATCTTTTCATAGACTAATAAGATGCATCACCATATTTTCATTAATATTTTTCTGTGGCTGTCTTAGGAACACTATTCCCTTAAAATACCTGCAGGATATTGGCTACATAAAGGAAGGCAAGCAACTTTAAGTGTTATTTATTCATCCAGGAATAGAGGCTGTTTGCAGCACGCAACACCAGTTTTTCTTTTTTGATTAACGTAGGTGTTTCTGAGTGACCCTTACTGATATATGCAAGGAATTTGAATGAAAGATGGGAATAGACGATATATTCAGTGCACTGACTTTGCATGGTAACATTTATCATCACAATTTCAAGCCTTTGCTCTATCATTCAATATAGGATAATACAAAATACTACTTTTCTTTCTTTCTTTTTCGTTTTAGCCTGGAAGGTTTTATTCTGATGTTAACTTTTTTGTTGATTCAAAGGTGAAAAGTTATCGGAAATAATTTTTGAAATTTCTGGTCTACATAGAATGATTTTGATACCATGTTATAGAATATTTCCTGGAAACCATTTTGAAGATTATTTTTTATTGTCTTCCTGGCATCTATTTTACCTCTCTTCCACTTGGGTTTTTTGTTTGTTTGCTGTGACCAAGAATATTTTTATATTTGGGGAGGAAATTTGCTTCCTCCATTTTCTCAGCCTTGCAGTTTGGGTGCGACTGAATGCATGCCCTGCTTTGGGGTGGATCTTTCCTGTCTAAAAGCCAATCAGAAAGAGTATAGTAACCTTGTCACAGTGATTGGATCAGGGAAAGACATGAGTTCCAGTTTTCAGTGAAAGGAACTGATTCCCAGGACATGTACAGCAGTCTGTAAGAGACTAACTTTCCTGAGTGTTTTCCTATGAGGATATGACATCTGGAATTGCTGCAAACATTTTGCTGAAATTACCAGAACCTGGAACTCCCAGAGGGCTAGCAGGGCAGCATGGGGGAAATAACAAACAGAGAAGCAGAATAGAGAGAATATGAGAAAGAAGGTCCTTGGAGATCTCATCTGAGGTGCAAGATCAAGCCTCATTCAGATTTTTCTGTTACATAAGTCAATATCTCCTTTATTGTTTAAGTCATTTTGTGTTTAGCACTTTGTATTTTATTTCATTTTTTTGTCACTTGTTACTGAAACATTTCTATCACAAGTCCTACAGGGATATTTTGAGTTTGAGAGACTAAAGAGAGACACATATCTTAATTCTTATTCAAAGATTCTTTGGTTTCAAGGAACAGAAAGATATAAATTAGAGAATAGGAATTATTGGAAAGATTTGTGGAGATGGAACAAAATAGCTAGGAAAAGGAAAACCTTTTCACCCTACTTAATGGGACCTCAAGTCTCACTCTTTATGATATTAATATGATGCATTACATTAATTGATTTTGATGTTAAAACAACCTTTCATTCTTAGGATACATCCTACTTGGTTATGGTATGTAATTCTTTTCATTTATTGCTGTATTTAGTTTGCTAGTATTTTGTTGAGGATTTTGCATCTATATTCATAGGGGATATTGATCTTTGTTTTCTTCCTTCTTCCCTCCCTCTCTTCCTTCTTTTCTTTTTTAAGAAGCCAAAAAGTTTAATTTTATTGAATAAAAAATTTCATTCGGGGCTTACCTCAGATCATAAGATTACTTTAGATTATAACAGCTGAAGATCAATGGTTGATAGGAAAGAAGGAAGAAAGAAAGCAGTTTATATTTTTAATGTAGAAAAATAACCTAATTGTTAGAGATGTCTTATAAAATTCAACAAACAAGTTCTAGCCAAATTTACCGTTCAGTGGACTTTTTTTTTTCTGTTTTCAAGGGATGAAAAGTGAGATTCAATGTATATATTACTGGTTACAACTAATATAACAGTTTGAAAAAAAATCATGAGGTAGAAGCATAATATAAAAAGACAAGATTTTAAAATTTTATTATAGGGATATTACCTAGAAGCAGTGGAAAATATACATTAAAACCAGCCGTGTGTTACACTGGTTCAAAAAGAACTCATAAGGCAGACAAAAGCTAATATTAGTTAAGGAAAATGGTCTCTTTTTAGGAAGCGTGTCCAGACAGACATTACCTCAAAGAAATGCCAACAGTAACTATGTGGTCCCCTCTTGTTATTCAGTGAAGTGTCAAAGGTGGAGTGACTGGGTTAACAGCTTAAGCTTTCTCTAAGGATTTGTAGTATTGCGTCATCACAGTCCAGGTCTTGGGAGCCATGAAACCTTCAGGTTGTTTCTGGCCTTCTTTGGGAAGTTTGCACATTCAAGTTCCTGAAATAAATTCAAAGTCTTCTTGGTGTTCAGGGTCATAGTAGTCCATACTCTTCTTTTTCTTGTAAGCTGCAATTCAGAAGGGAACTATTTTCAAGGTGATCAGGCCAGAGGCCATTGTCAGCACTTTGGCGCCCTAAGTTGGCTCATAAAGATCCTTCCCTGTTTCTGAATGAGGTATGCCAGCAGGCTCTTGTCCAACAATGTTAACATTGTCTCCTGCAACCATCCATTTTTCTCTAATGCTACTGGACTCCAGTTGGTCCTGCATATATAGTAGGAGATGGGAAGATGGACACTACTATTGTTTTAGGATATGGAAATCCTTCCTCTGGCACTGAAGGATGCTGCTCATACACCACATCAAAGGAACATCATTGTCCTTTGTCTAGGCACCAAGAGGGTGAAGAAGGACAGAGTGCCCGTAGCCACCCTCCAGAAGTTGCTTATAGGCATCCTGCATTAATAAAGCATGTCTAGAGCACGAGGTTAGACCCAACCTAGGATGCACTGGATTGCATAATTGAAACGCAATGACAGCATCAGCGTTCATATTTTTAAATATCTGCTATAGCTCAATAGGAGTCAAACAATGCTCATCAAGACCATCATTCCAATAAATTCAGTTCAAGGCCTGAAGATCTCCAATCAGCCAATCTCCTCATTCCATAACCATCTTAATGTAAGGGTGCTTCTCGCATGTTGTTCCCCACTGTCTGGCACCACAACCCTCCTTTCTGTGCTCAACAAACTTTGGATTGTGAACAATAACCACACAGCAGCTCTCTTACATCAGAACAAATGCAGACCAGTCATCCAGCCTCTCTTTACCTTCGTGAATAGTTGTCAGAACTACAGGCAATGCCAAGTTAATGATACCTCCATCCATAAGACAATGAAAATGAAGGCACCGCAAGGACCCCCTCTCTCTCATAAAACCATTTAGTGGGGTTGCCCAGCCTTCTGCTAAAACTTGCACCCACTGCATTTCCATTTTATTAATTTTCAATGCTGGTAATATTTCTGCATCTGTTTTTGCCAAATTAAGTTTATTTTCCGGTATATACAGTTCTTTTACTTAGTAAGTGGCATCCACAAGTACAATATTGCATTTCTGTAGAAGTTCCATACCTTGTTGGACACAGTCATTTACATCACAGGAGTCTGTTTTCAGCACCAATTAAGGGGACTTTTTTTAATATACAGAATCAGTTCCATTGAAACCTTTAATTTTCTCAGCCCTGTGATTTTTTGCTGGGTCCTTTGACATCTCTGCACAACAAACACGCAGAGGAGCATGAACGAAGACTTCACACACACACACACACACACACACACACACACACACACACACACAGAGGTAATCCACAAAATTCTACTCCCGAACCCAATATTACATGTTAACCAACTAGAATTTAAATAAAAAGTTGAAAAAAAAGGTAAACCCTTATGAATTTGCCTTGCATTGTTGCTCTCCTGAGTATAAGGCTATAGAAAACTTGTGACTCACACTAAGTCAGCATCTGCAACCAGTTTACCAACTTCTGGAATGCATGGAATATTCTCTTCTCTGTCTTCAGGACTAAAGCCAAGATTTTTATTAAGACCTCGGTGACTGCGTCACCATCCAAAGTATAGCATGGAATACTATGGCAAACCAAATACTCCTCCAAAGCCATATTCATCGTGGTCTTTCCTGCTTCACATAAGCCTGTCAAACTATACAACCACGAAAGCCCCCTCTGGATCCTACTACCTGACCTCTCTCGTTCCTGCGGACATGGTGAGCTTGATCGGCATTAGTTGCTTTTCGCAGCTCCGTAACTGCTCAGTTTGACTTTCTCATACAGGCTCCTGGGACCTACATGCCACAGAGAATGCACCGGAGCTGGTGTTCTTAAGAAACACCGGAGGCAGAGGCGAGAAGGTGAGGAGGCTGACGGGGAACGGGGCGGGGTGAGAAGGCGGGGCGGGGCGAGAAGGCGGGGCGGGGCGAAAAGCCGTGGAGTCCTTGCAACTGGCAGCACGCACTGACGCACTGACGTAAGCAGGAGCTCCCGCTCAGGACGTCGATGGAGCAGGCAGACGCCGCTGGTGGGTCTCCGGCAGATAAAAGTATGTGTGCTAGTTTTGTTTTCTTGTGATATCTTTGGTTTTGGTATCAGGGTAACTGGGATTATAGAATGAATTAGAAAATATTGCCTTTTCCTCTTTTTTTGAAAAGTCTGTGAAGAGTTGGTATTAATTCATATTTAAATGTCAGAATTCATCAGTGAAGTTGTCTGGTTCTGGGCTTGGCTTTGTGGGAAGTTTTAAAATTACAATTCAATCTTTGTTATAGATCTCAAATTTTCTGTTTCCTTTTGAGTCAGTTCAATAATTTGTTTCTAGGAATTTGTCCATTTCCTGTAAATTATCTAATTTGTTTGCATACAATTGATTATATTATTTTCTCATGGTACTTTTTATTTCTGTAAGTTTGGTACCACTTTTTAAAGGTAATCATTGTCCTTTAAAGGTAATCATTATCATACCTCATAGGGTAAACAGGTCCTTAAAGTTGTATTTTTAAACACTGTAGTTTAATGTTAAATGTTCTCTGCATTTCAAATGGAATTATACAGAATATATTCTTGTCTGGCTTCTTTTGCTCATTTTTATGTTTGTAAAATTCATCCCTGTACCTGTAGTTTGTTCATTTCATTGATGTATACTATTCCATTGAAAGACTATACCACCGTTTATTTAGGGACATTTGGTTATTTTTTATTTTTTTGGAATATTATAAAAATCACGGCTTTTAATGTTCTTGAACATTTGTTGTTGCACACAAGCATGGAGTTGTATTGATTTATACGTAGGAATGACCTGCCAAGATATATGATTTGTGTCTGCTCAGTGTCCGTTGGTAAAGCCAAAGAATTTTCAGTGTGGTTAAGTCAGCTGAGACTCCCATTAGCAGTAATTTCCATTGTCCTGTCTCCTTGCCAAAACTTAGTATTGTCATTTAAAAAAAAAATCTTTAGTCATACTAGTTTGGGTACAGTGGTATCACATTATGGTTTTAATTTGCATTTACTACAGCAAAGTTGAGCTCCTTTTTATATTATTTGTCATTTAGATCGCCTCTTTTGAAAAGTGCCTATTGGGCCCCCTGCGTATTTTTCCATTGGGTTATCTATTTTTTGCTTAGATTTGTAGGAGTTTTGATATATTCAGATAAAAGTCCTTCATTGGTTATATGTTTTGGAGATGTTTTCTCCATATAGATACTTAATGAAGCATAATTGAGAAAGCATCTTACTCCCACTATTTAGCAATACTTCACATGTCTTGAATCAATTGTCCACATATGCATAAGATTTAATGTGAGCCATAGATGTGAAGGAACAAGGGAGTGGAAGATTAACAGAATCTGGAGTTGGAGAGAGAGACCTGTAGCTATAGGAAAGACCACAGGACAAAAACTAGGATCTTAGAGAAACAGCCCCTGACAAGCTGTGGTATAATAAGGAATAAACAGAGAACAGAAAAGTCCCAAATTTTGCTTCTTCTTTCCCCTTAAATTCCTGTCCAGTTGAAATTCAAATGGAAACAGAAAGCAGCTTGTTGATGCAATTCATACCTGGGACATAGCCCAGGGAGAAAGGTGAAGCAAGGATATGAGGGTTATATGGAAGATACCCAGAACAGCCACACACATTTGCCTCTTGGCATCCTTTTGTCATTTGTGCAGGTGAAATATTTGTTTTCTCATTGCAGAGGATACCCAAAGTTCCCTGAACTAATATAATATCTGCTCATGGAGTATATTAACTTGGTCAAAATCTTACCTGAAAAATTTAGCTACCACCAGTGTTCTTCATATAAGGTAATGGGAGGAGGAGGTGGAAACAGTGTAAGAGAAACAATTAACTAACATAAAATATAGCTGGTATAGATTCTACTTCTGTAGCTAATCATGGAGCTTAAGTTGGGTTGCTGCCTTCCACAATGCATTTTATGTTCCCATTATTATCCATGTTGGCTGGATAGTGTTCTTTATCTGGTGGGGTGACCCAAACCTTTATTCCTATAGGATTTGAATCCTTAATGATCCCATTTTTATTGGATTGTCATGGCTTTCTAGTTCAGAATTATTGAGCTCAGGGAATACTAAGATGCCTTAGTGAATTTTCTGCCTCCAGTAATAGTTTGTACCTACTGGGTAGCAGCAACCCAATTTCCACTTGTAATCATGATCTATCATCAGACTATGCAGTGATACCCTTTTTGTCTGTTACATGGCACAAGGATCCAAAAATTTCAGAAGGCAATCTTAGCTTTTAACTTAATAAGACTATGACTTTGTATCTTAGTGGATACACAGTTCCATTATTGGATACCAGCTTTCCTCTGTTGGACACTAACATTCCCAAAAGCAAATTTGAAGGGTAGAAAAACTTCCTCTGGTAGTTTATTGGTATAATACTGAGAAGGACCATCCTCGCCTGTATAATTTGATCCCTGGATCTGTTAATTCTGGCTGTAGGAGAGAAGTGCTAAGTATTGGCTCCTGGTTTAAGAATATACTTCATCTTCTATGCTAGAACCCTACCCCCTCATGGTGTTTACTAGTTAACTCCATAACCATGCTAAAAGGCCATCACACTATTCTATTTAGCAACCTGCTCTCTGGGTGATGGGGGGACATGGTAAGGTCAGTGAATTATGTGGGCCTAAGTCCATTGCTGTAATCTTTTGCTGTAATATGTGTCACCCACTGTAAAGTTATACTGTGTTGAATGCCATGGCTGTAGATAAGGTATTTGGAAGGATGGTATTGGAAAAAGTGCTGTGGACAGTAAAGGAATTTCTGTATCTGAAATATATGTTTATGTCTGTGAGGACAAATCACTGTCTCTTCTATGATAGAAATGTTTATTGCAATCAACTGCCACCAAGAAGTAGACCAGTTTTCTAGGGAATGGTGTTATATCAGCCTGCTTGTTGGCTACTTAGTGTAGTGGTAGCAAGACCAGCCTTTATGAGGGGAAATTCATGTTATTGAACACATGAATAGCTCTCACTCCTGCCCGCCACAAATACTCTAGATATGGCTCATTTGAGCAAGCACTGGCATGGCTGGATAAAGAGGCTGACTGATAGCCACTGGAAAGGACAGCTTATTGAAAGGACACCTGATTATTAAAAGCATTCTCCACAGAGGGAGAAATGGTGGGGAAAAAAAAGTTCACGCTTTGTTCTCTTTCTAAGAAATTCTGTATAAACCTCCCTCATAAACACTCATATACCTTTATTCTTTCCATGTCCCTGACCATTTGGACAATCTGTTGGCCACTGCTCACGAATCACTATAGACCTGCACTTAAGGCTAGCTTTCCTTCCATGCAAAATGGACAATTAGATGTACTACCTCGATTTCTGCCCACAGGAGATATTTACCCTCACTACTTACTGTCTTTCAAGGGTACTCCTGAGTTGGACTATACTGAAGTGACTGTCAGCTCTAGCTTGAATGACCATACTAAGCAATTCTTTTTTTTTAAAAGATTTTATTTATTTATTTGAGAGAGAGAATGAGAGATAGAGAGCACAAGAGGGAAGAGGGTCAGAGGGAGAAGCAGACTCCCTGCTGAGCAGGGAGCCTGATGCGGGACTTGATCCCGGGACTCCAGGATCATGACCTGAGCCGAAGGCAGTCGCTTAACCAACTGAGCCACCCAGGCGCCCCATACTAAGCAATTCTATGTATAAACTGTAGTCTTGCCTTTTTTCCCCTCCATTGATTGATCATAAGAAAGTCCTATGTGATTATGTGCGTGGGTTGTAGCATAGTCAGTGAAACTGTATCAGCAAGTATCTTGGAAATCTGAACCACCAGCCAATGAAGTTAACTCGTGCCTTACAAATCTGTTTGGGCACCCAAGCTGAGTATGTAATTTCTTTTTACAATATAATGCTATAGTGCACATCTAAATTGATGGTTTAGCGAATCAGATACTTCTAATTTATAGGTTACAAATCACTTGGGTTTCATAGATAAAAGTTCAGGCAACATCAGGGCCCACAAGCTAGTCAAGAACTCTTTTTCAAAAGAACTATGGTTAGCTAAGGGCATTGCCTCCTTCCCAACTCTTAGTGGTCTTAGCAGCAATTCATCTATTGGGATTGGTCAAAGCTTCATATGATATCTCTGCCTCAGACACTTACAAAGCCATTGGGCCCAGAAAATTACAATGCCAATGAAAAGGGCAACTTTGCACAGAAAAAACTGGAAAGCCTAATAGGTTACCAGATATGGTTTATGTTCTTTCCAAACACAAAGAACATCAGCAAGTTATACTTCTTCATGGTGGTCAATACAATTTACAACTTGTTTTTCACTATGGTGAGGATATCCTGACAGTCCCTAGATGATTGAACCCCTAGAACATGGTATATTCCTGAATTGTTGTAGGCCTTATTTCCTACTCTCTGGCATGCATATGTCTTACTAAGGCATCTGAAGTGCTTGCGGCTTCCTGTTCATTAGATCCAGTTAGCATAATGTCACAAATGTAATGAACCAGTGTCATGTTCTATGGGATATCAGATCAGGGGGCCTCAAGACTATATTATGACAGCACAGGAGTTGACATAACCCTGAGGCAAGACCATAAAAGTATTGTACCTGTGAAGGCAGACTGCTTCTGATTATCTTTGCTGAAGGGTATAAGAAAAAAAAAAGCCAGGTCAATCAGGTCAATTGCTGCATGCTAGCTGCCAGAGGCTGGGTTGATTTGCTCCATTAAAGATATCACATCTAGAAATGCACCTGTGATTGGTATCTCCACCTGATTAAGTCTGTGATAATCTACTTTCATTTTCCATGACCCATTTCGTTTGTGAACTACACATACAGCTGTAAGAAATTGGGATATTATAGGAATATTTAAAGTCTTTGATGATTTTACTAACCTCTATAATGACTCTGAGAATGCAGAATTGCTTTTGGTTTACTTTTCTTGACAGATGTGGAGGAAGGCGGGGAGTTCCATGGGTTTTCATTTGTCATTTTCTACCATAATAGATTCACTCAGAGTTTCTACTCCTTCCCACTAGTACCCTGATTTTAGCACAGGACATTTAAGCACTCAATCTGTACCACCATTCTACAACCCTTATTACCAGGCTTTGGGTTTAGTTTACATCCATTCTCCCCTGAGACTATGGAAGATGAAAGACCCTTCAGAGCTATCATTAGGGCTTTATGATTTTCAGCCCTGATTCTGAATTAGAAATTCATGACTGTCAACTTTTTTTTTTTTCCTGGATAATCTCTGTGGGGTCATCTGAAGCATCCAGCTGATCTCATAATCATTATAATCATTATTGATGTCACAGTAATCAACCAACACAGCTATTTGTTCTCCCAATGTCTGTTCTCCTGTTGTACTTCCTCCCATGCCACCATATTAAGTAAGTACCTGGAGGCTACTAAAAGTGGAAGGCTGTTACTACTCCTAAGCTTGAAAAGGCAATGGGAGGGAATGGTTACTAGAACTAGAAAGGATTGTATAGAGAAGGGTAACTGGCAAGAGCTATAGTCTTTAGCAGAGGGACACAGTCATCCACTGTAATACAACAGAGGAAAAAACTAGGAAAGTAAATATCTAAACTCATTCTCTCCCATTTTATAATATCCTTTCTCCCATTGCCCAAACCAAACCAGAAGCCAGCGGGTAAGGGAGCCCACTAATGCAGTCCAATGGCTCAGCCTTCTGCCCAGAATGGAGAGGAAAAGGGTAGATGGGGCCAGCAAAAATATCTCATACCTCTTAACTCTTCAATTGGTTAACTCAGCTTTTGTTTCATGACTCACAATGTTATTTCCCCAAAGAAGTTTTCCTAAAGGTCTAAATACAAAATTATAAAAAGCCTCAACTGTCTTCACTCTTAGCACACTGTTGTATTTTCTCTATTGGATTTATTACAATATGTACTTATATATGAATTAGTGGCTCTATAGGTTAATTTACATAATGGCTCACTTTTTCATATTTCATTTTTTTCACATTTGTATTGCAGAGGCTACCTGTTGCCTTATATATGGTAGATACTTATTAAATGTCTATTGGAAAAAATGAAAGAAATAATTAGGCCCATGCAAATTGGTGTGTGGCCTTAACCTCCATACATAATATATCTTTTAGAAAATTTATTCTCAAATATAAATCATTGATATTGCCATGGAATTTATGAAACACAGAATGCTTATAAATCATGACCAATCTGTGTGCATAGTTTATACCCTATCTCAAGTGGTAGCTAAAGATATTTTATAACAATTTCTATGTCCTCTTTTTTTCTAAGTTCTTCTAAGAATTATAATGTTTCACTTACTGTTGAATCTAGGCAAGTATTAGTATAGTGATTTCATCCTTGGAGAACTAATGAACATTTCTGGAGGAATGAACAAATGTTTTTGGAATTTTAAAAGACTTTACACTGCTAATTGACTTCTTCTGGGGAACCCAGAGATAAAGGAGGGAATAAGAATGAAACCAACAATCAAACACTATAGTATGTGCCAGACAAGATGCTAGATGCTTTACATATATTACTTGATTAAATTTAGGACCATAACACAGTAAACTTTCATTTTACAGGTTGGAAATGGAGGCTCAAAGCAGTGAAATGGTGGAAAAACTTCAGAGGACTGAAAAAAGAATTTTCTTTAGGAACCCTTTTTTTTTTTTCTGTCTTGGAGCATGAACTCACAGAGGCATATGCCAACTATCCATATACATTTGTATGCCAAATGTAGATATATTTTCCTTAATAAATATTCTTAAGTTTTCATAATTTATTTAACAGCACATGGAGAAAATTGCATCTCTCAGGTGGTGCTTTGTTTTATCAATTAGTAAAATATATTTTTAAGAAGGAAGGATGATTCACAAGAATTTGCTCATTAGTATCAAACTTCCAAGTCAAATAATTTAGCAGGTATGAAATCCAAAACTTTCCTGGTAGATTTTGTTAATTTTTATTATTGTAGCACATCAGCATTAATTGATACCAGTACTGAATGTACTGATAGCAGTTATCCATTGTGTGAGGCTGTATTATGGAATGATGTCACTATCTTTTGTCTTATCAATTTCATGAGGAACTAACTTGAAATGGTTTTCTTTGATGGTTCTGACATATTTCAAAAAGATTAACAGTATGTTATTGTCTTGCTATGGAACCATGGGAAACTCTATCTAGTCAGCCTTTGGCAATGTTGAAACATTTCACATGGTAATTTAATGGTGACACAGCTCCATTTATATGATTAGTATCTGCAGACAACATCCAGTGTAATATAATTCAATAAGGGAATTAGATCCAGCAATAAAAGTGCTTTGTGCAAAATGCAACAATTAAGCATTATTTTAATGGTTCGAAACATTGACAAGATGAGTTCTAGCTAAATTTGTTGATTGAATTAATTAATTCTGAGTCTCACATTTTTTATGCTACAGGGTACTTTTACTTATAGAACAATTTGTATAAAACTATGGTATCTATGTTCTTACTTTAACTCATAACAGTATTGTGAATTATGTGGGCAAGGTCTTATTTATTTTTCATGACTGTGGAAGGTGATGCTCAAAGAAATTAAGTGCTCTGGCCAAGGTGGACCTTTACCTACTAGTAGAGCTCAGAGCAGAGCTCAGGTCTCCTGATCATTGTTCACTTTTAATTGTTTCAAGTTTTGTGCTGAGCTAGATGGGTACAAACCATAAAGATAAAATGAGCATGATCTGCATTCAATATTAACAGTAAACTAAATGTCTAATAAAATTAAACTGACATGCTTAAAGATATGCATAAATGTTATTGTCTTGCATAGTGATTAGGTATAGATTCTAAGACATTTGGATATATTACAATAATTAGTATTACTTTTCCTTAGATACAATTGCTGATTGGGACATTTGGGTATTCCATCAGATACATAATCCTAGTCAGGTGACCAGACCTGCTGTCTAAGACATCAGGAGACAAAGATTACAGCTAGCTTCCCTTTTTTCTTTTTTTTTTTTTTAAAGATTTTATTTATTTATTTGACAGAAAGAGAGACAGTGAGAGAGGGAATACAAGCAGGGGGAGTGGGAGAGGGAGAAGCAAGCTTCCTGCTGAGCAGGGAGCCTCATGTGGGGCTCGAGCCCAGGACCATGGGATCATGACCTGAGCCGAAGGCAGACGCTTAATGACTGAGCCACCCAGGCGCCCCAGATAGCTTCCCTTTGATAAGACAAGTGACAAGATGAAAATAACTGTAGGTAGGGCTTTTAACTTAGAAGCTACTGGAACATTTAAGAAAAGAGTGAGGACAGGGATGGGTTATGGGAGAGATTGGCAATAGAAGGGGCATAAAGCAGGGCAGGATGGGGTAGAGAAGTTTGAGTTTATGGTTGAACTGTGTGGATGCTTAGGAATTACTAGCTTTCTCATTTGAACAGGTCATGTCTTTGGGGTGAAGGCCAATTTTAAAAAATTCAATTTGCAAGGACAGGCTGTTCCCCACCAAATGAGCCTAATTATATGACCTAAAATCTTACAAATTTATGGTTTAGTGAGAACTATGCTCATGGTTGCTTGTTCTTTGCTGCTTAGTATTTAACATCCATTATTTTACAATTTTGATTCACATAATAAACAATTACAAGATGTATCAATCATTTTAGCATTTCCTTCTCCCTTTTTTCTTTTTACTACAATAAAAATGCAGTTTGATATTACCTGTCATATAGGTTTCATGCTATGACTTTAAGAGTTCAGAGTGTGAAATAGGAGACATTGATCTAGTAAAAATAGATAAAAGGCATATGGTCGTTCACTAACAACTAACCCAAGAACAACAGTGGAGCTAAGATACACATAATGTATAGATGTGCACACTATGTAGAAAACCCACTGTCTCTATATTTTGTGTCAAGAAATTTACAACTTTTCCTACTAAAACATCACCTGAATGCTAAGGCTCATTTTTCTAAATGTCTCTATACAAGAGATGGGATTGGTGGAATACATGAGGGAAATTACTGCTCCTTTCATTTTTCTACTTATTGCCCAGGTGTTTGGATGAAGCTGGAGTCAAATGAAAAAATGAACAAATTTAAAATATTATTTTTAATATTTCAAATATATATGTATGTGTATATATATATAAAGTTTTAGGTATATTTTACTTAACTTACAAATTTTTTAAAAATTAGTTATTAAAATTATTATAAAGTCCTTTAAAATATCAACAAATAAAATATTAGTTAAGTAAATACAGACAATATCAAAATGAAGTAAAATTCAGATGTAAATAAATCTTAATCCCGAAGGCTATCTTCATATTGTCTCAAGATTCAATACTTAGTTTTAGTAGTTGTACATTTTCTGAGCCCTAAGTGGTAGTACTTAGACATGACTATAAAAATAGTAATTTCATTCATAGATGTGAACTGGATCATTCATTTATCCATCATTGAATTACTCAGCTTTAACATATGCATGGCAACATATTAGGTATTTAATCAGGAATGTCAAGAGTTGGATTTACAAAAAAAGACAAAAAGTCTTAGTTTTTGAGAAATTATGGCAAGTTGGACATTCATTAAATATCACAGACAGCTGCAAGGTAATATAAGAAGTAATAAAACACACACACACACACACACACACACACACACACACGCACAAACCCATTAAAAACAATAGCCATTGAATAAAGATTTGTTGTATCCCAGGAACTTTGCTAAATGCTTTACCTGCATCTAATCTTCAGAGACACCCTGTGAGGTAAGTGTTAATCCTATTTTAGTTATAAGGAAACTAAGACACTAAGAGGTGAAGTAACTAGTCCAGTGTCACACAGGTTTGCTGATACTGATCCAATCCGAAATCTTCCAGCGTTCAAAGACCATATAGATCCTCATTGGGTTATGCTGTCTCCCCAGTGCAATGTAGCCTATCAGAGTAAAAGTGACACTTGAAAGACTTAAGAACGGAGCACCCTCCAGATGACAATTTAGGATTAAATTGCTCCTTGTTTCTAAGATCCAAGTAGCCTTTCTGGAAGAGGTGTTATTTGAACTGCACTTTGAGGAAAGTTATGGGTGGGGAATGGAGTTGATGGTGAAGAAAGACATTCCCAGAGGGGGCTATGATGTGAGATAAGGCACTAAGCAGTGTGAGAAATGGAAGTTAAAGCCAGGACTAGGAGTTAATATCAGTAGCAGAGGGTTAGGTAAAGACTGTAGAGGAGCATGGGGCAAGTGATGATAGATAGAGTGGTGTAAGAACTCCTGGAGTGAGTGGTCCTGGAAATGAGGGACCTGATGATGGGGGCTTGGGACAATGGATCATGTGTGCACAGGAAGTATGTGAGGCAACCAGATTAGGCAGGGCCAGGAATCAGAAACCAAGAATTAGTAACAGAGGACTATCCTGGGCCAGAATCAGGGAAGAGAACTATTAATGAAAGTTTCTGAGTTTTCAGAGGAAATCAAGAATTGAGTTTAAAAAGGAATCATAAATGTGGAAAAAAGGGTAGAACTAATGTTTGTTCAGCACTATGAATCTTAAAACATTCTGCCAAGAGATGCTAAGGCAGGATATCACAATTGTTATATTATTTACTTCTTATGACAAACTTTCGATCTATATATTGTTATTTGGAAATGAAGGAAATCGACCTCAGAATGCTGAAGGAACTTGCTAATGTATGTCTAGTGTTTAATGAGGTCAAGATAGACACTGTTCAAGTTTGTATGCTTAAAATGCCCACATTTTTCCAAATAACAAACATTTATTAAGCATGGAATATTAGCAAGGAACTTTCTGAGCACTTCAGAAAATACAAGAATGAGTCAGTTTCTGCCGTCAGAGGATATACAACTCAACAAAAAGATGCCAGAAGTTCAGTTTTGTATTTGTATTCATCTCTGTGGTTGCATTCAGCTTTGTTTTTGTCTCTTACCAAGTACTTAGTTACAACTTTTGTCCTTGAGTAGGAGGCTATTGACAAATATTTGCTTGATCCAGTCATTCAAATATTCCTACATAAAATGCTTTCTTTTACACACATGTTCTATGAGATGCAGTTACATCCTTTTTGGTAGATGATTTCCTTTCATTTATTTGCAACTTCTTCAGTGTAATCTCATTTGGGGAGACAATCAGCTTCTACTCTGTGAAACTGTTCCAGGAGCCTCCCACCCTGCTATCTCTTGGCATATAGTAATAGGATTGATACCCATATCATTTTCATTATTCCACCTTTAGGTGATATGTTTTTCACTGGAGGTCATTCATAGTTGTTCATCTACAAAGAGACTGTGACTGCTTTTTAAATTTATTCAAGTAGCACTTAAGTAATTGGGTTCTCTTAACATTGTGATAATAAAGCTTTGTGACATGTTGAGTGAAGCAGTATGTTTGGCTCACAGTTAAAACTTTCCCTTAAATAGTTCAAATACCGAATCCAGCTTCACCACATTTGGACTAAAATGATTCACAGAACTGAAAGGAAATACAATGATACTAATATGTCATAAAATAGAATGAAACTCTATGTTGAGTTCTGTTTCCACAGAGGCATGTCTCATAGAGCTATGTTTTTAAAATAAAAAAGATTATATGTAAAAAGAATTGTTTACATGCGATACTTTGATACTACCTTTAAGAGTAAGGAAGCTGGGATCTTCATGTATCTTTGAAGTATGGCGTATGATCTTTAACACTTTGTAAATATTCTTCAAATTCTTTTCTTTTTCTTTCACTTCCATACATTCATTTTGGAAAAAAAGAATCATTCATTGTCTATTTAGAAATTTGAATATTTGGCATATTAATATACAATTATCAAATTCTTAAAACTCTCTCCAAAAACACCATAGTGAAGAAAAGGTACTTGAAGACATTGTAAGATGACAGCAATTTCTTGCCAAAATTTGTTTGCTCCTTAATCTGTTGGGAATTAAATAAAAAGAAAAACTTCAGTTTTCTCCTATGTACAATTAACTTTAAAATTAAGATATAAATTTCCTTTGTTTCTACTTGGTAACGTTTTCATATCTTAAGTATGTTCCAACTCAGTTTTGACTTGTATGAGTCATTTGACTTGAATAATTTTATGACTCAAGGAGGTTAAGTTTTATAAGCCCATTGAACAAAATCCTCAAAATATGTATACCTCTAACATGTATGTGGATGTACACACATATGCACATATGGCGTACTTATTCAGAAGTGGTTCAATTCAAAATTAAGTGGCCAGAGAAAATTAAGGTCATTTAGCCCCAGACCCATACCTTTATTTTCCATTGAAAACCTTCTATCTTATGTTCTTCCCTATATATAATTCTCTTTCTTTCCCTTTATCACCAAATTTTTTAAGGGGCATACATACTTGCTATATCCATTTATTTATTCTAATGAGACTGTTGTGCGTTAGGTCCCTTTCCCAAGCCATATGACACCTTTTTTCCTCGAACTGTCAGGTTATTTAACACTTCTAACTAACACTTCCTTTCTGAAACTCTTTTCTCTTTAAATGTTAACACTTTCTCAGAGTTTACTGTTGCCTCTGGCTTCTTAGTCTTCTTTTAATCTCGACATGACTACTTGTCCTATAAAGTGTTGGAGTTCTCAAGGGCTATGCCTGAACGTTCAGCTGTCCTTTATATATTATTCCTGTCTGGGCTCATTCCTACTCATGGATTTGATCACAATTTATATATCAGACACCCCTAATGAATATTCCTGTGCCATGACCACTCTTTTGAGACCTAACCCATGTTATGTGATTAACTTATTACTAGGTATCTCCACCTAGCTGCTCTATAACCATTTGAAAGTCACCATGACCAAAACTACCTCCGGTAATTTTTTATTGTATATTCTCCACCATTGCTAAACACACCATATTTTAGCTTGGTGGCAGCTAGATGATCTTGGGAAAGTTATTTTTTATCTCTAAGCCTAGTTTCCCTATATGTAAAGTGAAAATGATAGTAATTTAAATCATTTTAAAGATTTATTTATTTATTTATTAGAGACACAGAGAGAGTGTGTGGGGGTGGGGAGGGGCAGAGGGAAAAGGAGAAATTCAAGCTCACCTTGGAGTCTGACATGGGGCTCAATCCCACAACTGTGAGATCATGACCTGAGCCGAAAACAGGAGTTGGATGCTTAACCGACTGTGCCATCAGGGCGTCCCTCAGTAGGTTTTTATAAGGATTTAAAATCAATTATTATGTAATCCACAATAATGAATGCTAACTACATAGAAGGTGCAACCGAATGAAGCAAGTACTAATACTGACCTCATTTTATAGCAGAAGAACGGGAAGCACACTGAGGTTAAGTAAATTGCCCAAAGTTATCTAGTCAATTTGTGATTAAGCAGGATTTGAATGAAATCTTGGTCTACAGCCTGGCTGTTTAATTGCTGAACTACCCTGTGTGATGTTATATATAAAGTATACAGCACAATCCTTAGCACATACTTACTAGATGTATCAAAAACATAGGGATGGGGAGGAGGGCTTTAAATGTTCTGGAAATCTGCATTTTAAAAAGCTCCCTGGTGAATCTAATATTCAACCTGGGTTAAGAACCAACATAGTAGACTCTCAAAAATGTTTGTTCCTTTCATCCAAATGAAAATAATTGAATCAATTTGACCCTGTGAACACTTTCACAAATGCTATAGCCATTAAGCCTGAAGTACCTTTTAGGAGGGCTGTATTAGAAATCCTTTTTTGAAATGACAATAAAAGAGCAATAATGAAGACACACATATATATTAAAAAAGCCCTCAGTATTCATATAACCAGAGGCATTTAATACATGCATTGTGTTTTCATTTGTATTGCATGATTTTATCCTTAGGAATAAGAGCTTAAAAAATATTAGGCTTGTGTACAACCTAGAAAAATCACTTTCTTGAGATCATTAAGCTGCTGGGTAGATATTCCATCTGGCCTAAAAATGCTTAATTTTACCTTTCCCCATCCAACAAAGCATATGCTTTCTTTCTTAGCTACCAATATTTCCTCCAGTTGTTTCTCCTATGATTAGAGTATGATATCTCATCCTTCAGCATATATGTCCAGAAATAGAAAATAGACAAAGAACACATATCAAAGAAAGTAATTAGAGTAAATTCTGTTCTTTTTTTCATGAGTCCTATTGTGTGTGTGTGTGTGAGAGAGAGAGAGACAGAGATACCTCCAGTACAGAATTTACTGTTCAGATATAACTAGATTTTTGTTGTTGTTGTTTGTAAGTAGCAGGATATAATGCTTTCTAGCACAAGCAGAAAGAAAATTACTTGGAATGATTTGGGGTGGCTCAATGAAATAAAGAAATTGGTATATAGATGTAGGATCCAAATAGAAAGGGAACTGGGGAAGCTATAGGGTCGATAGGTCATCAGAAGGTCACAGGAATGAACCAGTCCAACTTCTTTTCCCAACTTGGTGTCATTTTAACTGGGTTTCAGTGTTCCAGAAGAGAACCTTATAGGCTTAACTGAGTTCCCACGCCCATCAGTTGGGCAAAGCACCTCTTGGTGTTTATACCAAGAGTGCACACAGTGGAATAGAAGTGAGTCTTCCAAAGGAAACTGGGCATGCTGCGAACCAGACAAAAAGAGAATGGAGGGGACATTCCAAAGCTACAACTATCCCCTCTCTTCTTAATGCTAAAAATATCACAAATGTTCCTCATGTAAAAATATATTATATGATTTTATTTGCCATTTAGTGTCTTCTAATTCATGTTTTTAAGTCTTGACTGAATATTTGCAAATAGCTTTTAATGAGATGTTTATTCTTATTGTGTCAGAAGTTCCTCTAAGTTTTCTTCTTTATAGATAATTCCATCTTTTTTATTATAAAACATTAATTTTTAAAAAGTTTTTAATTATTTTTAAAGTAAAATTAACATACAGTGATATATTAGTTTCAGATGTACAATAGTCATTCAACAATTCTATACATTGCTCACTATTCATCACGTGGTAAGTGTACCCTTAATCCCCTTCACCTACTTCACCATAATTACATTAGTTTTAAATGTCCCTAAATGGTCTTAAAACTTTCTGATTACAGTTGGTTCTCTTCTTGAACACATCATTTTCATGTCTATCAGAACACTGTATTTCTCAGCCCACTCTGTAGCTACTTTTGGTCTTAAGATTTAAGTTTTGGCCTCAGGGATATGGAAGACTATGAAATATGCTGTTTCTGGAATTTCTTCTTAATGAAAGGGATATGGGCTTTCTTCTGTCCTTTGTAAGGTGAAGCCACATCTTGGACCATGAAGTTGAGGGACCCATCCAGAGGATAAAGAACAGGACAGATATTACCTAGATCCTAGGTATCTATGGAGCTGCCATTATCAGTCATGAAACTAATTATATCAGGACTTTTATGTGAGAACAAAATAAATGCCTGTCTTGTTTAAACCATTGTTAATTTGGGTGTCTATTACATGTGAATATGTATTCCCATTCATACAGTCACCTAGTATTCCTAATTCTAATATAATATGGCATACCCATATATATATTAGATATAACACTAAACAAATGATACTGATTCCAAGAACCATAATACAAAACTCAATCTAATTTCTTTATTGTCACAATATCTGAGAGTCTTTCTTTCTCTGTGCATGTGTGTTTTCTTAGTCTGCCCTTGTGTCTGTGTATGACTATATTTTCCAAGCCTTGACTTGAGACAACTTTGGATTGTTGGTGAACAGTCTAGAGGTTAGGCATTGACATTTAAAAACCACAGTGCTTTGTTTTTTTAAGAATTGTATTTTGGTTGCCTTAGTGGACATTATATTGCTGAAAAGGAAATAAAAATTCTAGATTTTGTTAGAGAGATTTGAATCAATGGGAGAAAAACCATACTGCATGATAATTTTGAAGGGGTCTTCAGTTGGAGTGGAATTGCAACCATGGAGATTATGTTTCACTAGAAAAATGACTTTGAACTATAAATATATGTATGTTTCTTTGTTTAATCAGTTACCTCTGAGGGCTGAGGCAGAAACCTGATGATGGGAAGAGAAACATACAGGCCAATATTCCCCTCATGGTGACTGAGGATCTTAAAGAGGCCGAGAGTAAGAGAGTTAAACTAACCTGGATACCCTGGTAAAGACATTCCCCTAGACCAGGGGCAGGCCGACCATGGTCTGCTGGCCAAATCCAGCCCAAGGCCTGTTTTTGTAAAACTCATGAACTGAAAATGATTTTTACATTTTTAAAGGGTTGAGGAAGTGGAGGAAGAGGTAGGGGTTGGGGAAGGGGGTGGTGAAGAAGAAAAAGAAGGTGCAGGAGCACCTGCAGGAGAGATATATGTGACCTGCAGCACGCAGCTATTTACTTCTTGGTCTTTTACAGAAAATGCACTGATCCCTGTCTTAGATCCAATAACTTCAACAATATGGAGGATGCTGAAGTGGAGTGTGTGATTCATGTAGGTTGTCCTTGTATACAGTAGAATTACAGTGTTTATTGATTAAATGAATCAATTATTGAATGGATACTGTGTTTTCAATGGCAATTAGGACAATGGATTACATGTCATTTATTCACCAGTAGACACCATGATTTGAGTGTGTAGTATGGTGAAAGCAATGCAAGTGAGGAATACTTGGGAGTGGAGTTGTACTATAGGGTTTATATAATCTCACCCAGTAGCATTGTTTTATGGTTTGGATGCTGATTAGAGCTTGGAATGTGACTATAGAGACTTGGCATCATGGCAAGTATAAATCCAATTACCATTTTGTGGTGTCTGGCATATAGCATGTTTTAATTAATGTTTGTTGATAGATAAATGGTTAACATTGTTATTATAAACTTTTATTCAAAAGCTACCATAAAATAATAACATTGGCAATGAATCATTTTATGCCAGGTATTTCCTTTGCCTTGTCTTCATATAAGAAATATCTTTCTCTTGTATTTTCTTCATTTAAAAAACCCATGAGAAAGAAAACAAAAATCAATTATAATTGACTAAAAAAATAATTTTTCTGTTGTGTGAGCCACCAAAGTCTATGTGACTTAAAGGAAAAATGTCAAAAGGTGATCAAGAGGTTAAAAAAGACCATTGGTGTTGGTGTTTCTCAGGGTGATAATGAGGCATGTACTGGATTTTTCTTTTTTGGTATAATTGTCCAGTGCACACTCGTTTTTGCAGATTGATTTCAAGAGGTGATGTAATGCAAACCCCAGTCTCATGGGCAGGCTTTGTTCACAAACTTCTCATTTGTGATAAACTTTAAATACTCATGATCCCCTTTCCCTTCCCAGTGGTACCTTCCACTTTAATCTATAAAATAAAGAGAGGTTGTACCCGGAATGGAATTTAAATAAGTTTTTTTTCTATGACCAAAGTATATCCTAAGAGACACTTCAGTCAATTTCAGGAGTGTGAGCCTAGAGGAGTACTTTCTTCAGGGTAAGGTCAAGGCAGAGGGGGAAAAAAAAAAAAAGGAACAGCACAGCTGTGCGGTGCTCTGTTGTCCAGATTGACTCTTGAACATTTTCTTCTCTTCATCAAAGGACATCTGGGAAAGCAACATATAGAAAATAAAATCCATGAAACTTTGGCTAATGTTATGAAAAATAAAGATTAGGATCAAAAGTTTAAAAGGACAGTCTTGGCTTAAAAGAAAAATATAGAAAATCTTTCATTGCCTCCTATAGCATGTGAGGTGTTTAAATTATTTGGTGTGCTGGTTTATGGACTTCTGCACCACTTGCATTTTAAGAGTTCAGCATAACAGAAACATACCTGTCTGATGTGAATAATTTAAGGCAGCTTTAAAAATAAAGTCAGTGTAAAATACAACTCACTGAAAAAGAGAAATAAAATGGACTTTTAAAAGAAAAATTAGAACTTTTTTTTAATTTTGGAGAAGATATGATAAAACTTAAACAAGTATTTATAAAGATGGTTTTAGATAATCAGTAGTAATAATTATGACAAAATGATCATTTTTTCAGTCATTCAGTAAACACTGATTGTCTCATTAACCAAGATTGAACTAAGTGCTGAGATGGAGACATGAAATAAATACAATTTTATTCTTTCAGGGAGCTAAAAAAAATATTAAAATGGATATGGAAAATCTATAGATCCAGTTCTTATTTGCAGTAGCTAAACTTCTTCCCCCTGCGATGGGTCTTTCAAAACAAATTACCATTTCATTTCATTGAATTATCCAATCTGGGTGTATTCAATTAATTTTACATTCACTCATTAATGCAATGAATAGATATTTTATTTGGGAATATCTCAAGTTTGGGAAATAAATGAATATGAGGAAAATATTGTCCTCTATTAGGGAATGTGCAGTCTAGTCAGGTATATATGCACACAAATCACAAGTATTTAAGAAAGGTGCCATCATATTACTAATAATATTACTAACAATATTACTTATGTAATGCCTGCTATGTGTTTTACATATATTATCTTATTTAGTCTTTATAACAGCACTATGACATAAATACATATTTTATCTTCATCTTATAAATGAGAAAACTAAGGCAAAAAGAAATAGATAATTTGTCCAAAGTCATGGTGGAGGTTGATTCAAATGGCCCCAGATTCTGTCCTATTAACTACTACATTCATAGGAATTTAGTGGAGGGCGAGATTATCTCTGATGAGATGATAAGAAAAAGTTTCATGGAGGAGTTATCATTAACATAGACTTATAAAAATATCTAGAACTTCATACTCCAGCTAGGAAGAACTAGTTCATTGCAGACTACCCTCCCACTGAGAGTAAAAGTAAAAAGCTGGATAAAATTTTAAAATTGTTGGAACACACAAGAAAGCAATCAAGGCACCCAAAACTTGGAGACCTTGGATTCCAGAGAGAAGGAAAACTAGTTAAGTGTGTTACTCTTGGCAGCCTTTTCCTCTGAGTCATTAGTTAATGCATATGCAATGTGGGTGGAAAGGCTCTGAAGCTAAAAGCAGACAGATGCAAAAAGAAAGAGAATTACAGTGATATTTGGAGATTAAAAAATGGAGTAAAAAGTCAAGCAAGGAAGAAGATTACATTAAACTTTCTAGGCATTTATTAAGTCTCCTGAAAGAGTATATACTAGGAATAATAGTAAATTAGAAGACCAAGCCTAAAAACATTTACAAATAGCTCAATCCCTAATTGCATTAAAGTGGTCAGCTTCTACATTAACTACTAAGAGGTGCAAGAGAAAGGATTAGTGATTATGAAAGATAAGTTGGTAAACAATATCCAAAAGGACTGAAGATATAGAAAAGAGAATAAGAGATACCTAACATACAGAGAGTCTATATTTGTGATAAATAGACTCTTAGGACTGGAAGAGGGACCTGAGAAAGACCAAAAATTACCTAAAAAAGATGAAAGATATTAAGCCACAGACTCAAGAAACAGTATGAAGCCTAAACCAGATGAGAACAAAGACAACTCAGGCAAATGTGGTAAAATTAATGAAAAGTAATGAAAAAGAAAAAATCTTGGAAATAGCCGAGGAAAAAAGACAACTTACTTTGAAAGGAACAGTTGTACAATTCTGAATTTATTTCCTAAGCAAAACAATGGAAGCCAGAAGGGTCTGACATGGAAGCTTTAAATGCTGAAAAAAAAAATAGTTACTCTACTAGAATTCTTCTCTTAGTGGGAATAGCCATTTAAAATTGACAAAAGAGGGCTCCTGGGTGGCTCAGATGGTTAAGCATCTGCCTTCAGCTCAGGTCATGATCCCAGGGTTCTGGGATCGAGTTCCACATCGGGCTCCCTGCTCAGTGGGGAGCCTGCTTCTCCCTCTGCTTCTCTCTCTCTTGTCTCTCATGAATAAATAAATAAAATCTTTAAAAAAAATAAAATTGACAAAAGAGATTTGCTTACAAACAAAAACAAAAGATTTTATACCAGCAGAACCTCACTAGGAGGAACGCTACACGATTTGCTTAAGTAGAAGGAATATCATCTCATAGGGTGGAATGGAATTGGAAAAAGGAAAACAAGGTAAGTGGTGAAAATGTGAATACATTCAAATAAATAGTGACTGTAAAAATCAATAATAATACTATACTGTGGCATTTAATCAAAGTACATGACAAGAATAACACAAAAGTGAGAAGAGATAAGTGGAGTTAAAGTGTTTTAATATTTTTCGGGGTGCCTGGGTGGCTCATTTGTTAAGCACATGTCTTGGCTCAGGTTATGATCCCAGGGTCCTGGGATCGAGCCCTGCATTGGGCTCCCTGCTCAGCAGGAAGCCTGCTTCTCCCTCTCCCACTCCCCTTGCTTGTGTTCCCTCTCTCGTTTTGTCTCTCTTTATCAAATAAATAAAATCTAAAAAAAAAAATAAAATAAAAAATAAAGTGTTTTAATATTTTGCATTGTCTGGGAATACAAATATATATGACTTAGGAAGTGAGGGAATCCATAGAGAACAACCAAAAAGACAAATAAATTTTTAAATGTTAATGAGTCTATTGGCCAATATTCTCCAATATACCTTCTGCCTCTCTCTCTCTTTCTTCTTCTGGGATTCCAATTATTCTAATGTTGTTTTGCTTTATGGTATCACTTCTCTCTCGAATTCTTCTCTCGTGATCCAGTAGTTGTTTATCTCTCCTTTTCTCAGCTTCTTTATTGTCCATCATTTGGTCTTCTATATCACTAATTCTCTCTTCTGCCTCATTTATCCTAGCAGTTACAGCCTCCATTTTTGATTGCACCTCATTAATAGCCTTTTTGATTTCAGCTTGGTTAGATTTTAGTTATTTTATTTATCCAGAAAGGGATTGTCTAGTATCTTCTATGCTTTTTTCAAGCCCAGCTAGTATCTTTAAAATAATCATTCTGAACTCTAGTTTCCGAAATCTTACTAATGTCTGTATTGATTAGGTCCCTGGCAGTTGGTCCTGCCTCTTGTTCTTTTTTTTTGAGGTGAGTTTTTCTATCTTGTCATTTTGTCCAGAGGAGGATAGATGAATGAAAGAACAAAATTCCTCAAAAAGTTGAAAATAGAGCTACCCTACGACCCAGCAATTGTACTATTGGGTATTTACCCCAAAGATACAAATACAAACACTAAAGGGATACATGCACCCCAATGTTTATAGCAGCAATGTCCACAATTGCCAAACTATGGAAAGAGCCTAGATGTCCATCAACAGATGAATGGATAAAGATGTGGTATATATACACAATGGAATATTATGCAGCCATCAAAAAATGAAATCTTGCCATTTACAACGACATGGATAGAACTAGAGAGTATTATGCTAAACGAAATAAGTCAATCAGAGAAAGACAAGTATCATATGATCTCACTGATATGAGGAATTTGAGAAACAAGACAGAGGATCATAGGGGAAGGGAGAGAAAAATTAAACAAGACAAAACCAGAGAGGGAGACACACCATAAGAGACTCTTAATCTCAGGAAACAAACTGAGGGTTGCTGGAATGGAGGGGGGTGGGAGGGATGGGGGGCTGGGTGATGGACATTGGGGAGGGTATGTACTATGGTAAGTGCTGTGAATTGTGTAAGACTGATGAATCACAGACCTGTACCCCTGAAACAAATAATACATTATATGTTAATAAAATACAAAATTAAAAAAAAATAAATCAGGAAATAAATGTTAAAAAAAGTTAATAAGTCTATAACTTAGAAGAAAAATATAATTAAAAAATACTTGATAAACCCAAAAGAAGACAAGAAAGGAGAGAAAAGGAAAGCTAGAACATATAGTGTAAGTAGAATAAAATATTAAGAGGATAGATTTAAACCCAAATGTATAAATAATTAATTAAATCAATAATGAAGTTATTCAATTATCTAATAGTCAAAGATTATCAGGGTGGACAATTAATAACATATGCTGCTTATAAGAGATGAAAATAGATATAAAGACACAAGAAGTTGGAAAGTAAAGTAAATGAAAAAGGGTGTAACATTGAGGAGAGAACGAGAAGGAAGGAGAGAAAATGGCGTCCACGGATTACAGTACCTACAGCCAAGCGGCAGCCCAGCAGGGCTACAGTGCATACACCGCCCAACCCACTCAAGGATATGCACAGACCACCCAGGCATATGGGCAGCAAAGTTATGGAACCTATGGACAGCCCACTGATGTCAGCTATACCCAGGCTCAGACCACTGCGACCTATGGGCAGACCGCCTATGCAACTTCTTATGGACAGCCTCCCGCTGGTTATACTACTCCAACTGCCCCCCCAGGCATACAGTCAGCCTGTCCAGGGGTACGGCACTGGCGCTTACGATACCACCACTTCTACGGTCACTACCACCCAGGCCTCCTATGCAGCTCAGTCTGCTTATGGTACTCAGCCTGCTTACCCAGCCTTTGGGCAGCAGCCAGCAGCCACCGCACCTGCAAGACCGCAGGATGGTAACAAACCCGCTGAGACTAGTCAACCTCAATCTAGCACAGGGGGTTACAACCAGCCCAGCCTAGGATATGGACAGAGTAACTACAGTTATCCCCAGGTACCTGGGAGCTACCCAATGCAGCCAGTCACAGCACCACCATCTTATCCTCCTACCAGCTACTCCTCTACACAGCAGACTAGTTATGATCAGAGCAGTTACTCTCAGCAGTACACCTATGGGCAGCCGAGCAGCTATGGACAGCAGAGTAGCTATGGTCAACAAAGCAGCTATGGGCAGCAGCCACCCACTAGTTATCCCCCCCAAACTGGATCCTACAGCCAGGCTCCAAGTCAATATAGCCAACAGAGCAGCAGCTACAGGCAGCAGAGTTCATTCCGACAGGACCACCCCAGTAGCGTGGGTGTTTATGGGCAGGTGTCTGGAGGATTTTCCGGACCAGGAGAGAACCGGAGCATGAGTGGCCCTGATAACCGGGGCAGGGGAAGAGGGGGATTTGATCGTGGAGGCATGAGCAGAGGTGGGCGGGGAGGAGGACGTGGTGGAATGGGCAGCGCTGGAGAGCGAGGTGGCTTCAATAAGCCTGGTGGACCCATGGACGAAGGACCAGATCTTGATCTAGGCCCACCTGTAGATCCAGATGAAGACTCTGACAACAGTGCAATTTATGTGCAAGGCTTAAATGACAATGTGACTCTAGATGATCTGGCAGACTTCTTTAAGCAGTGTGGAGTTGTTAGGATGAACAAGAGAACCGGACAACCCATGATCCATATCTACTTGAACAGGAAACAGGAAAGCCCAAAGGTGATGCTACAGTGTCCTATGAAGACCCACCAACTGCCAAGGCTGCCGTGGAGTGGTTTGATGGGAAAGATTTTCAAGGGAGCAAACTTAAGGTTTCTCTTGCTCGGAAGAAACCTCCAATGAACAGCATGCGGGGTGGTATACCTCCCCGTGAGGGCAGAGGGATGCCGCCGCCTCTTCATGGAGGTCCAGGTGGCCCAGGAGGTCCTGGGGGCCCCATGGGTCGCATGGGAGGCCGTGGAGGAGACAGAGGTGGCTTTCCCCAAGAGGGCCCCGGGGTTCCCTCGGGAACCCATCCGGAGGAGGAAATGTCCAGCACCGAGCTGGAGACTGGCAGTGCCCCAATCCGGGGTGTGGAAACCAGAACTTCGCCTGGAGAACAGAATGCAACCAGTGTAAGGCCCCGAAGCCTGAAGGCTTCCTTCCACCACCCTTTCGACCCCCAGGTGGTGACCGTGGCAGAGGCGGCCCTGGTGGCATGCGTGGCGGAAGAGGCGGCCTCATGGACCGCGGTTGTCCCGGTGGGATGTTCAGAGGTGGCCGTGGTGGAGACAGAGGGGGCTTCCGTGGTGACCGGGGCATGGACCGAGGTGGCTTTGGTGGAGGAAGACGGGGCGGCCCTGGTGGGCCCCCTGGACCTTTGATGGAACAGATAGAAGGAAGAAGAGGCGGGCGCGGAGGACCTGGAAAAATGGATAAAGGCGAGCACCGTCAGGAACGCAGAGACCGGCCCTACTAGACGCAGAGACCCCGCAGAGCTGCATTGACTACCAGATTTATTTTTTAAACCAGAAAATGTTTTAAATTTATAATTCCATATTTATAATGTTGGCCACAACATTATGATTATTCCTTGTCTGTACTTTAGTATTTTTCACCATTTGTGAAGAAACATTAAAACAAGTTAAATGGTAGTGTGCCGAGTTTTTTTTCCTTCTTTTAAAAGATGGTTGTTTAACTAAGACTAAACAATGGTAACCCCTTGTGAGCATACTCAGTATCATTGTGGAAAACCAAGAGGGCCTCTAACTGTAACAATGTTCATGGATGTGATTTTTTTTGTTTTTTGTTTTTTGTTTTTTAAATAAAATTCCAAATGTTTATAAAAAAAAAAAGAAAAAGGGTGTAACATTGAAACAGCAACTAAAATAAACTTTATGTAAACTATGCCATTATCAAACATAATAGACAGACTTTAAGACAGGAAGCATTCCTGGAGGTAAAGAGAGGCATTTCATGATAAAAAAGGGTCAATTTACCAGGAATGCATAGCAATGTTAAATTTGTGTGCACCTAAATTATATAGCTTATAAAACAAAAACTGAAAAAATTAATATATAATCCACTTTAACACAAAATTCCCAGAAAGTTATAGAAGAAGCAGGCAAAAACAATAAAGATAGAATACCTGAAAAGAAAGATTAATAAACTTTGCTCTAATTGATAATTGAGAACATATACATATACATAATACAAATATACATAAGTGCACATAGAATATTTTACAAAATTTTCATATGCTTACTACATTAACATAAAGCAATTTCAAGATTTCAAATAATTAAGATAATATGTAGTGTGTTTTCTGACCACAGTAGATTTAAGTTTGAAATCAGTAACTAAAAAAATAATTAGAAAATTCCTTAAAGCTTGAAAATTAAATAAAATTACACATGAGTAAAATCATATGGTATTTGTCTTTCTCTGATTTATTTCACTTAGCTTAATTTAAAAAAAAGAAAAATAAGCTATAAGTAAAAGAATTGTCAATAAAATATTAGAAAATATTTTGAGATTTATTAGTTAAATTGTAATGAAAAGAGAATATATAAAATATGTGGTATGGCGCTAAAGCCATCTTAAAAGACAATTTTTTTTATCCTTCGAAGTATATATTTGAAGGCTTGAAACTAATGGTCTACACAGATCCATCTGAAGAAGCTAGCAAAAAAGCAGCAATTTAAATCTACATAATGTAGAATGAGGGAAATAATAAAAGAATTTAATGAAATAAAAAAGAAACATAGAGAATATTAGCAAAACCAAAAGTTGTTTATTTCCAAATGACAAAAATTAATAAATAGCAAAATTACCAAAAAATAATGAAAAGGAACAAATGAATAATATCAGGAATGATTGAGGATCCATTACAATAAAGCCTACAAAACATTAAAATGTAATCAGTAAATATTATAAACACTTTTTGCCCCCCAAGTTGAAAGTTTAGGTAAAATGAAATCAGAATCATATCTATAAAACATTTTTTCAAAAAATACAAAAGAAAGAATGATTTCTAACTAATCTTTGAGGTCAGCATAACCTTGATACAAAACTTGATAAAACCAGAAGTTGCCAATATTTGTATGAACATGGATTAAGTATCTTAAAATGATATTAGAATGTCAGATTCAACAATGTATATAAATTATAATAATACATCACTACCTTGGCCTTTTTACAGAAATATATATTTTGTTTAGTATTAAAAAAATCAATGAAATTCTAGGGTAAAATGAAGGGGGGGAAATTGGAGGGGGAGATGAACCATGAGAGACTATGGATTCTGAGAAACAAACTGAGGGTTCTAGAGGGGAGGGGGTTGGGGGATGGGTTAGCTTGGTGATGGGTATTAAAGAGGGCATGTATTGAATGGAGCGCTGGGTGTTATAAGCAAACAATGAATCATGGAACACTACATCAGAAACTAATGATGTAATGTATGGTGATTAACATAACAATAAAATTTTAAAAAAATGAAATTCTGATTTTACAGTCGAAAAACCTGGCAAACTCCATTTTAACCAAGTAATCAAAATTAATGTCACTGTTATTGAGACAGACATTATGTATCATCTGTAACATCATGTATCCCCCATTGCATTGAGAAGGACACAGTTTCACTTTCTGGGTATTCTCACCAAAAGTGCATAGCATGAATCTGATCATGAGAAAATACTAGACAAAACTCAGTTGTGAAGCACTTTATGAAATAACTAGTCAGAATGCTCCAAAAATATCTAGGTCAAGAAAACCAAAGATGTAGGTGCATTTGTAAATTAAAATATACAAAGAGACTTTAACTAAGTGCAATGCATTTAGGATTAGCAATGTGTTTAGGATTATTCATTGAATCTTATACCAGGAAAGGAAGAGCTAAAATCATTATTTGGACAATTGATGTGTTCAATTTAATGTGCATTGTTAACTTGGTTATATATGAGAATGTGTTTGTTCTTAGGAAATACAGACTGAACTTTTAGTGGTAAAGGAACATGATGTCTCCAACTTACTCTCAAATGGTTCAGAAAAAAATGTATATATTCTAGAATAAGTGAGAGAGTAAAAGTGAGTAAAAAAAATAGAACGAATGGGGAAAATTGTAAATGATTGTTGAATCTCTTTATTAAAGAGTATATGTAGGAAGATGGCAGAGGAGTAGGAGACCTGGATTTCGTCTGGTCCCAGGAATTCAGCTGGATAGGGATCAAACAATTCTGAACACCTACGAACTCAACAGGAGATTGAAGAAAAGAATAGCAACAGCTCTCTGAACAGAAAAGCAACCACTTTCTGGAAGAGTCATATTCTATCCCTTCATAGTAGTTACCCTTATTTTTGGTATATATATATATATGTTGTTCTCTCTTTAAAAAATTTGAGATACAGTTTCTTCTAACAGATCAAAATATACCCTAAATCTCTAGTGTATGGCTTTGTTCTAGTCTCCTGCCTGATCATATTCTCTCCCTTTTTCTTTTTCTTTTTTTTAAAAATCTTCTTCTTTCTTTTTTCAACCAACTTCTTATCTTATCAATTCCTTTTATAAAATATTTTATAATTTTCACCTTATGAAAATTTATTCATATTCCATCCCTTCATTGTATTAACCCTTATTTTTGTACATATATAAGTTTTTCTTTCTTTAAAATTTTGGGAGGCACTTTCTCCTAACAGACAAAACTACACCCAAAATGTGTGGCACTGATCTATGCACCAGCCTGATCATATTTGATCATATTCTGTTTTTTTGTTTGTTTATTTGTTTTGTTTGTTTTGATCTTTTTCTTTTTTCTTTCTTTCCCTTTCTTTTCCTCCGGTTTCAGGTCTTTTCTGATTTGCTTAGTGTATATTTTCTGGGGACATTGTTACCCTGTTAGCATTTTGTTCTCTCATTCATCTGTTCTCCTCTGGACGAAATGACAAGATGGAAAAAATCACCTCAACAAAAAGAACAAGAGGTAGTACAAACTGCCTGGGACCTAATCAATACGGACATTAGTAAGATGTTGGAACTAGAGTTCAGAATGATGATTTTAAAGATACTAGCTGGGTTTGAAAAAAGCATGGAAGTTATTAGAGAATCCCTTTCTGGAGAAATAAAAGAACTAAAATCTAACCAAGTCAAAATCAAAATGGCTATTACCGAGGTGCAATAAAAAATGGAGGCTCTAACTGCTAGGATACATGAGGCAGAAGAGAGAATTAGTGATATAGAAGACCAAGTGATGGAGAATTAAAAAGCTGAGTAAAGGAGAGATAAACAACTACTGGATCACAAGAGAAGAATTCGAGAGAGAAGTGATACCATAAAGCAAAACAACATTAGAATAACTGGGATCCCAGAAGGAGAAGAAAGAGAGAGGGGCAGAAGGTATATTGGAGCAAATTATAGCAGAGAACTTCCCTAATGTGGGGAAGGAAACAGGTATCAAAATCCAGGAGGCACAGAGAACCCCTCTCAAAATCAATAAAAATAGGTCAAAACCCCAACATCTAATAGTAAAACTTATGAGTCTCAGAGACAAAGAGAAGATCCTGAAAGCAGCTCGGGACAAGAGATCTGTAACCTACAATGGTAGAAACATTAGATTGGCAACAGACCTATCCACAGAGACCTGGCAGGCCAGAAAGGACTGGTATGATATATTCTGAGCACTAAATGAGAAAAATATGCAGCCAAGAATACTATATCCAGTTAGGCTGTTATTGAAAATAGAAGGAGAGATAAAAAGCTTCCAAGACAAACAAAAACTAAAGGATTTTGCAAACATCAAACCAGCCCTACAAGAAATATTGAAAGGGGTCCTCTAAGCAAAGAGAGAGCCTAAAAGCAACATAGACCAGAAAGAAACACCGACAATATACAGGAACAGTCACTTTACAGGCAATACAATGGCACTAAATTCATATCTTTCAATAGTTACCCTGAACGTAAATGGGCTAACTGCCCTAATCAAAAGACACAGGCTATCAGGTTGGATAAAAAAAAAGACCCATTGATCTGCTGTCTGCAAGAGACTCATTTTAGACCCAAAGACATCCCCAGATTGAAAGTGAGGGGGTGGAAAACCATTTACCATGCTAATGGACACCAAAAGAAAGCTGGGGTGGCAATCCTTATATCAGAGAAATTAGATTTTAAGCCAAAGACTGTAATAAGAGATGAGGAAGGATACTATATCCTACTTAAAAGGTCTATCCAACAAGATCTAACAATTGTAAATATCTATGTCCCTAACATGGGAGCAGCCACTTATATAAGCCAGTTAATAACAAAAGCAAAGAAACACATCGACAACAATACAATAATGGTGGGGGATTTAACACCCCCCTCACTGAAATGGACAGATCATCTGAGCAAAAGATCAACAAGGAAATAGAGACTTTAAATGACACACTGGAACAAAGACACTTCACAGATATATTCAGAACATTCCATCCCAAAGCAACAGAATACACATTCTTCTCTAGTGCCCATGGAACATTCTCCAGAACAGAGCACATCCTAGGTCACAAATCGGGTCTTAACCGGTACCAGAAGATTGGGATCATTCCCTACATATTTTCAGACCACAATACTTTGAAACTAGAACTCAGTCACAAGAGGAAAGTCGGAAAGAACTCAGATACGTGGAGGCTAAAGAGCATCCTACTAAAGAATGAATGGGTCAACCAGGAAATTAAAGAAGAATTAAATTCATGGCAACAAATGAAAATAAAAACACAGCTGTTCAAAATCTTTGGGATGCAGCAAAGGCAGTCCTAAGAGAAAAGTATATAGCAACACAAGCCTTTCTAAAGAAACAAGAAAGGTCTCAAATACACAACCTAACCCTACACCTAAAGCAGGTGGAGAAAGAACAGCAAATAAAGCCTAAACCCAGCAGGAGAAGAGAAATAATAAAGATCAGAGCACAAATCAATGAAATAGAAACCAAAAGAACAGTAGAACAGATCAACAAAACTAGGAGCTGGTTCTTTGAAAGAATTAACAAGATTGATAACCCCCTGGCCAGACTTATCAAAAAGAAAAGAGAAATGACCCAAATCAACAAAATCGTGAATGAAAGAGGAGAGATCAAAACCCACACCAAAGAAATACAATTATAAGAACAAATTATGAGCAACTATATGCCAGCAAATTAGATAATCTGGAAGAAATGGATGCATTCCTAGAGATGTATCAACCACCAAAACAACCAGGAAGAAATAGAAAACCTGAACAGACCTATAACCACTAAGGACATTGAAGCAGTCATCAAAAATCTCCCAACAAACAAAAGCCCAGGGCCAGATGCCTTCCCAGGGGAATTCTACCAAACATTTTTTTTTCTACCAAACATTTAAAGAAGAAGTAATACCTATTCTTCTGAAATTGTTCCAAAAAACAGAAATGGAAGGAAAACTTCCAAACTCGTTTTATGAGGCCACCATTACCTTGATCCCCAAACCAGACAAAGACCCCATCAAAAAGGAGAATTACAGACCAATATCCTTGATGAACATGAATGCAAAAATTCTCACCAAAATACTAGCCAATAGGATCCAACAGTACATTAAAAGGATTATTCACCACAACCAAGTGGGATTTATCCCTGGGCTGCAAGGTCGGTTCAACAACTGCAAATCAATCAATGTGATACAATACATTAATAAAAGAACAAGAACCATATGATCCTCTTAATAGATGCAGAAAAAGCATTTGACAAAGTAGAGCATCCTTTCTTGATCAAAACTCTTCAGAGTATTGGGATAGAGGGTACCTACCTCAATATCATAAAAGCTATCTATGAAAAACCCACAGCAAATATCATTCTCAATGGGGAAAAACCGAGAGCTTTCCCCTAAGGTCAGGAACATGGCAGGGATGTCCACTATCACCATTGCTATTCAACATAGTATTAGAAATCCTAGCCACAGCAATCAGACAACAAAAAGAAATCAAAGACATCCAAATTGGCAAAGAAGTCAAACTCTCACTCTTTGCAGATGATATGATACTTTATGTGGAAAACCCAAGACTCCACCCCAAAACTGCTAGAACTCATACAGGAATTCAGTAAAGTGGCAGGATATAAAATCAATGCACAGAAATCAGTGGCATTCCTATACACCAACAACAAGACAGAAGAAAGAGAAATTAAGGAGTCGATCCCATTTACAATTGCACCCAAAACCATAAGATACTTAGGAATAAATCTAACCAAAGAGGCAAAGAATCTGTACTCAGAAAACTATAAAATACTCATGAAAGAAATTGAGGAAGACACAAAGAAATGGAAAAATGTTCCATGCTCATGGATTGGAAGAACAAATATTGTGAAGATGTCAATGCTACCTAGAGCAATCTACACATTCAAAGCAATCCCCATCAAAATACCATCCACTTTTTTCAAAGAAATGGAACAGATAATCCTCAAATTTGTATGGAACCAGAAAAGACCCCGAATATCCAGAGGAATGTTGAAAAAGAAAAGCCAAGTTTGCGGCATCACAATTCCGGACTTCCAGCTCTATTACAAAGCTGTCATCATCAAGACAGTATGGTACTGGCACAAAAACAGACACATAGATCAATGGAACAGAATAGAGAGCCCAGAAATGGACCCTCAACTCTATGGTCAACTAATCTTCGACAAAGCAGGAAAGAATGTTCAATGGAAAAAAGACAGTCTCTTCAACAAATGGTGTTGGGACCTTGTGGTGTTGGACAGCCACATGCAGAAAAATGAAGCTGTACCATTTCCTTACACCACACACAAAAATAGACTCAAAATGGTTGAAAGACCTAAATATGAGACAGGAGTCCATCAAAATCCTAAAGGAGAACACAGGCAACAACCTCTTCCACCTCAGCCGCAGCAACTTCTTCCTAGAAACATCGCCAAAGGCAAGGGAAGCAAGGGCAAAAATGAACTATTGGAGTCTCATCAAGATAAAAAGCTTTTGCACAGCAAAGGAAACAGTCAACAAAACCAAAAGACAACCGACAGAATGGGAGAAGGTATTTGCAAATGACATATCAGATAAAAGACTAGTATCCAAAATCTATAAAGAACTTATCAAACTCAACACCTAAAGAACAAATAATCCAATCAAGAAATGGGCAGAAGACATGAATAGACATTTTTCCAAAGAAGACATCCAAATGGCCACCAGACACATGAAAAAGTGCTCAACATCGCTCGGCATCAGGGAAATCCAAATCCAAATCTCAATGAGATATCACCTCAAACCAGTCAGAATGGCTAAAATTAACAAGTCAGGAAACGACAGATATCGGTGGGGATGCAAAGAAAGGGGAACCCTCCTACACTGTTGGTGGGAATGCAAGCTGGTGCAGCCACTCTAGAAAACAGTATGGGGATTCCTCAAAAAGTTGAAAATAGAGCTACCATACGATCTAGCAATTGCACTACTGGGTATTTACCCCAAAGATACAAATGTAGGGATCCGAAAGGGTACACCCCAATATTTATAGCAGCAATGTCCACAATAGCCAAACTATGGAAAGAGCCAAGATATCTATCAATAGATGAATGGATAAAGAAGATGTGTACACACACACACACACACACACACACACACACACACACACACACACACACACTGGAATATTATGCAGCCATCAAAAGGAATGAAATCTTGCCATTTACAACGATGTGGATAGAACTGGAGGGTGTTATGCTGAGTGAAATAAGTCAATCAGAGGAAGACATGTATCATATGACTTTACTGATATGAGGAATTCTTAATCTCAGGAAACAAACTGAGTGTTGCTGGGGTGGGGGAGGGATGGGGTGGCTGGGTGATAGACATTGGGGAGGGTTTGTGCTATGGTGAGTGCTGTGAATTGTGCAAGACTGTTGAATCACAGATCTGTACCTCTGAAACAAATAATACAATATATGTTAAAAAAAAAGAAGATAGCAGGAGGGGAAGAATGAAGGGGGGGAAATCAGAGGGGGAGACGAACCATGAGAGATGATGGACTCTGAAAAACAAACTGAGGGTTCTAGGGGGGCGGGGGGTGGGAGAATGGGTTAGCCTGGTGATGGTGATGGGTATTAAAGAGGGCACGTTCTGCATGGATCACTGGATGTTATATGCAAACAATGAATCATGGAGCACTACATCAAAAACTAATGATGTAATGTATGGTGATTAACATAACATAATTAAAAAAAGAGTATATGTGGGAATTTCTTGGTTTTTGCAACTTTTGGTAAGTTTGAAATTTTATAAAATGATAGTTTAAAATATCAGACAATATGCCTCTCTTCATTAACAAAATGAAAGAACAAAGTCTCGAGATCATCTCAATACATAGAAAAAATTATTGATAAAATTCCAATTTCACTCATAATAAACTCTATTATAAACTAGGAGTAGACGGATTTCTTTTTTAATTTGGTGAAGGCTATCTACAAATAATTGGAGCAAATATTGTACTTAATAGTAAAATATAGAAATATTTCCCCTGAAATGTCCATTGCCACTTCTGACCAACAATACAGAAGTTTCTAGCTAATGAAATAAATCAAGAAAGAGAAATAAAAACTAGGCATTGGAAAGAAAAAGAAATTCCATTATTCATATATGATATGATTGAGTTCACTGAAGAAAGCAAACAAATCTATGGATACACTACTTTAATAAGTGAGCTTGGCAAATATTAAAAATGTGGAGTCAGTATACAAAAATCAGTTGTATTTCTAGCTAACAGCAATAAATATAAAAAGAAAAACAAGATATTTTAAATGATACTATTTACTGAATATAAAAATATTTTAAATATATATGAATAAATCTAAAAATGGTTTGCAAGATACAGAAAAGTACAAAATATTGCTCAGGAAATTAAAGAAAACTAAAAAATGGAAGGGTATGCCATGATTCAGATTAGATGATTTCAGTGTTTTACGTTATTCTCTCTACATTGATATACAGATTACAATTTCCCAATTGGGTAAAGTGACAATATGACTTTAGAAATTATGTGAAAAATTAAAGGGCCAAAAATAGTATCTTATAGATAATAAAGTTGGAAGATTTATATGTCCACATATTAAGATTATTATAAAGCCACTCTAAACCAGTGTGTTAATGGTACAAGGATTGAAATATAGGTTAGTGGATCAGAACAGGAACAAAACTATGTATTCCTGATTACTTGATTTATTATAATATAACCTTGCAAAATACAGTCTTTTCAATAAATGGTGCTGTATCAATTGATTGTCCATATGGAAAAAAATAAAACTGACTGGTACTGCACACTTATAAGTAAATTCCTGGTAGATATACATATAAATTCAAAAGATAAAAATTAAAGTATCTATGTAGAATGATGCTGCCCAGTAAGGTAGCCATTAATTATATGTGGCTATTTAATTTTAAGTTAACTAAAGTTAAAATAAAAATTTCAGTTCCTTAGTTGCACTAGCCACATTTCAAGTGCTCAGTTACATGTGGCTAGCAGTGAGTGAATTGAACAACAAAGTTATAGAACATGTCGTCTCTGAACAAAGTTTTCTTTTTTTTCTGAACAAAGTTTTCTTAGTGTTGGTAGATTATATGAAACTATCTCTATGACATAGAGCTAGGAAAATAATATGCCAACCATAAAGGGGAAATTGACTTAATGCATAAAGAACTCTTAAAATGGAGAATAAAAGGAAAAAAGAAGAAAAATAGACAAAATCATGAATAGTGTACACAAAATGATATACAAATGACTTTTTAATATGTGGAAAAGAGTGCTGTATCACTCAAGAGAAAAAATATACACTGATGTATCAATTTTTACTGATCAAATTGACTAAAAGATTGACCACAGACTGTTCTAGATGAGTAGAGAAAAAGGGCACTCCCATACATTACTAGTGGGAGTGCAAAATGGTATAACCACAAATGGAGAGGAATTTGGGATTATTTTTAAAAATTATATATTCATTTACTTTTTGATCCAGCAATCACATTTCTGGGAATTCAGTCTGAAGATACAATCCCAGGAATACAAGTAAACATACACACAAGATTATTCATTGTGACATTAGCAAAAAATTAGAAACTTAAATGCCATGTAGAAAGCTAAATATACTCTGGCATATTCACATTGTAGTATTATGTAATCATCCAAAAATTAATAAAAATATTGATAAAGATCTCTTTAAAGGGACATGGAGTAATTTCTAGGTTATATTATTATAAGGAAAAAACAAGGTGCAAATGCTTATGTATAATATGCTACCTTTCCTTTAAGAACTAAGAAGAATTTAGAATTTTATATATATATATATATATATATACACACACATATATAATGTGTATACATATATGCTTAAATGTAAGTACATATCTAAATATATTTAATATTTTATATATCAAATATAAATAAATATTTAAATATATTTGCTTATATATACACATATACATACATACACACATACATACACACACATACATATATATACACATACATATACATATGCATGTGTATATACATATGTGTATATAAGGTTAGTTTTGCCAAAACAAATACAGGTATAGTGAACCAGAAAATAATGATACTGATTATCACATGAATTAGGTGGAAGGAATAGGGATCTGTGATTTCTCTGAGTATATATTTTATATAGTTTTGATTTTGAGCCATGTGTTTTTGCAAATTCAAAAAAATTAAAAAGGTTGAAGAAAAGAAACCTGGTACTGAAGACAAGCAGAACCAAATAAATTTGTATCTCATTAATTACAAAGAAGAAAAATAATCCACGTAACTTTGGAATGCTGTATTCTGACTATATGTCATCAGAGGGATATACTCTAAGGATAAAGAGAATTGTAGAAAAATTATGAATTTTACTTACACGGTATGTTTTTGGTAATGCTATGGGTGTAGCAATTCTGAAATTATTTTATAGGATTGAACAAATAAGTAAATATGTTAATGTTGCAGGCAAAAAGGGAAGCTGTACAAATGGCATGAGAGTCAAAAACATAGAGATGGAATACAAAACCAAGAAGTAGATGAGGTTTCTCATTGTGTAGTGACAGGAAGATATGACATTTAAGAGAGATGTGAATAGTAACCAGAATCATACTTTAAATTCTTTTTTTAGTCTTTGGACTGCAAATCTCAAGAATTAATAAGTATCTCTTGAATCAATATCACTTAGTTTCAAGTGAAATGGATTTTGTTTAAAATTAAAAATGCCCAATAAAAAGTATGGAATAGTATTTTGTAAGTACGTATATATTTCTTAGAATTATTCTAAAATTTTGGACTATGTGGTTAAACTCGGCAATTTTTACATTTATGAGCTTTTGAAAAATAAATTTTTTTTCCTATAAACTGGTAAACTTGACACTGAACATTAGATGTAATGCAAGAGTCAGAATTAAGATGTTCCAGGACCAAATTTATCTTGTGGACCTTGAGAATATTCAAGTAGTCACATAGAGTGGCAACTTGCAATAATAAACCTTCCAATAATATGAATTTGGATATACAGTATCATAATCAGAGATTAGCCCCTGTTCTTGGAAGTAGGCTCACCTATGTCATTTCATTAACCTCATGAAAACATGACTGCATTTTATGTAATTAATTTTTTCTCCTTATGACATTATGGTAAAATTTTATTGTATATGTTTATCAAAGTTATTTATTGACTAGTGTTAGGCATGTAACTAACTACATCTTTTATGGCTAAAAATATTTCTTGGAAAGATTAAATAAAGCTATGTTTGTCTGTATTATAATGTTCACATCCATTTTCTGAATGAACAAATCATTAGTGAAAATATGTGGATGTTTCTCTTCAGAATGGTAGTTGGTAATGACATGGATTGAGCATGGTATCTGTGTCTGTCTGATTACATCTCACATTAACAGAAAATTAAGCCTACTTAAAGAAAAATTCTTCATTTGGCCTCTTTAGAAGCAGAGCCTGAGATGGGAATTCTCATGCAAGGGATTATTGAAGGATGGATCTCAGGGATTTATTGGAGGGGGAGAAAACAGGGAAAGTAGGTAAAGAAGGATATGCTTCTAGGAGGAGTCTAGACTCAAGCCTGATCCTATGGAAGTTCTGGAGAGTATATCACATTAGAGTTTGACCCACCTTGGAGGCAAGAGGCTAGGCTTTTAAATCCCCTGCTAGTTTTTGGCCCTGGTCTGGGGTAAATCCTAGGCGTCTCTAAGCAAGGCAGTCAACTGGAGAAGTTGCTATCAACTAAAGGCAGTCTTCTGGAGAAGTTGCAGATGTGAGTGTCAGCAGCCAATGCTTGCAGCAGTTAGGGTGTGGATGTATTAGGCCACTAAAGGGAGTCTTGGTGAGCACTAACAGCATTAACAGGAGAAAAAATGGGGAGTTTGTAATCATCAGTTTTCTTGCCTATATTATACTATACCGTTAGAACTACGCTTTCCTCCGCATCCTGCCAATTGCATTTCTGAGCTTTGCTCCTGCTCAAGACTTGTCTAGAAATACCTAGACTTCCTTTTCTGCATCATGCTCATTGGGCACAAAATAGAAGCTGTTTCACCCACAAGTAAGGAATAGCACAGCAATTATATTTTAAAGGTAGAGACCCCCCCTTTTTAGGTAATGTAAAGATAACATTGGAAGATAAAAAATGAGAGTTTTGAATCCACTTGGATTGTTCTTCCACTGATAGAAAATTGTTATCTCTCTTTACCCCTACGTTGGAAATCTGGGAGGTATGTGACTGACAAATGGCATCTTCATGTAAATGGAAAACTCATTATTTAATCATCTGTAAATAAAATGTTAGGATTGTTTTTATACATCTTTAAGTGTTGTCAATTCTGAATAGGGAATGTAAGTTGAAATTAAGTTACAGTGTATAGAAAATATGGATGTACTTCCCAATATCAATTCTTCCCTTTTTCTATCTTAATAGAGTGCTTGAATTTTAGCTGGGTAGATGACCACACAGAATAAAGACATTTTCAAGTCTATCTTGGAGTTATGTGTGGCCACATGACTAAATTTGGTCAAAGGAATTTGACTGGATATATTCAGCCTCTGAATCATGACCTTCAAAGGAAGATGCATGCCTTTTCTCTCCTTCCTCCTTCTTTTCCCCCTTCTGCCAGTTGGAATGTAGATATCATGGTGTCTACTCCTTGATTACATGGATGAAAGCAAGATCTTAGGGATGGCAGAGCAATAAGATAGAAGTCTGGTCTCTGACACTGTTGAGCTTTCATACCAGCACTGGGATGCTACAGTCTAGTTTGTTACATGAGAGAGAAGTAAAGTTCTGTCATGTTTAAATAACTTTTATTTTGGGTTTCTAGTCCAGCAATTGAATCTATGCTCTAAGTCAGTAGTCTATCTAACCTTTTTCAGTATCATTATATACTCTGACATACTTGACAACAAGGTAGAGATGGATCTCTTCTTTATATTGGAAAAGAAAAACTTGAATAATTTCAGGCAGCATTTTTGATCTCTTGGTTTTATTGAAATTGAAATTTTATTGAAATGATAATTTTTAAGCTGGGACTAAAGCTATGATCAACAAAATATTATTTTACCAACAGAGACTTAATCAGGTAGTTTGAATAAGAACCAGCTATTAATCACAGGGGGTATAGAGTAGTTCATGTTTATGAAAAGCTCTAAAAGTGCCACATAAAAGCACAAGATATCATAATGCATTTACTTTGTGACAAAGATTGTAAAATTGAAGATGACTATAGCAAGTATGCAGAAAAAAATTCATCTAGAAACAAAGTAAAAGCATATATCTTAAAGGAAATAGAAGTGAATGGTAAACTGCTCTTTCTACAAATTGTCTCTACATATCTCAATCACACATTATTGTTAGGAGCATTATGGTCTGAAACTTTATAAAAATGGAGTATTTGAATACAGAACATCTTATTAAACATCAATTTGCAATAGCAACAATATCTTTGAAACAGGGATGTATATGTTTATTGCCCCAAACCTGGGATATGTTGTACCAATCTAGAGAGGGGAAAACATTAGCTTTCCTAGTTGAAGCTACAAGTTTTCCAAAGTACAGTATTTCAAGAAATGTTGTCAAGATTAGAGGTTACATTGTAAATAAGTTGAATTGAAAATATCTCTTCTTACGTAACACAATTTCAACTTCAATACACCTGGTTCCAGTGAAGAAAACAAAGTTCTTTGAAGAACTAAGTCATCATAATGAAACATAAAGATTAGTAGGAGGCATGGGTAGTTTGAAAACTGAGCTGAATTATTGACTTAAGACGATTTTTTAACTGGGTATAATCTGAAAAAGACTTGTGTCAGTAAGTCATCCATAGAAATATGATAGAGGAAAGAAAGCAATAGTGATAGTAATTTTTCTACATTAGAATGTGAGCTAAAACAAAATTATTAAGCTTAAAAGGAAATAAAACTGCAATAATGCTCATACTATGTTTTTATTTTATGAAAAGTGTTACTTTAGTATTAGTCTTAAATGTTGGCGTTAGTATTAAACATTTAGAAACAATTTTTTTCATATTTCTATGGACTAGGTTTCTGGTTGAAGCTTATAAGTATATTGTACTAAGACTATATGACAGGTGCTGAGCAAATTGTAAGAGATAGAAAGATGAATAAGACAAGATGCTTCCCTCAAATCTTTGAAGGTGTAAAGATACACATTCTGGGAGTGTAGACTTGCACAGGCATTCTAAAGAGCAATCTGTTAGTAGTTAGCTAAATTGGGAATATAAATAAATGTGACCCAGCAGTGTCCTCCTAAATATATGTTTCAGGGAAATTCTCACATGTGTCCATTAAAAAACATGCACTAGAGTATTCACTACAATATTGTTTGTGGTAACAGGGAGTTGGAGGCAATCTAGGTAAATGCTACTAATAGTTCTCACTGTAAAATGCTATTCAGTAATTGGAGGCAAAGGAACAGATGGAAGTATACTCACATGATAGACCATATAAACAGCTTGGGTTGACAGAGTAAAAATCAAGTCAGTTGAGTGTAATAGCATTAATGTCATTAGTTAAAAACATATGCATGTAAAATAATGTTGCATATTTTACAAGTACCCCTAAAGATGAAAGATTATACTTTAAACACTTTAAAATGAATGGCCATTAGGAAAGAAGAAAGTTGAAGTGCAGATAGAGAATGAAAGGAGATAAATAAACAAATAAATAAAATGAAAGAAAAATAAATAAGAACTCAAAAGAGGGTCCTTTGTCAGAAAATGATGGTATTGGGTCATTGCTATAGACTGGATGTTTGTGTCCCCTGCACTTCCCCTTCCCCAACTTATATGTTGAAGCCCTAATCCCCACTGTGATGGCATTTGGAGGTGAGGCTTTGGGAAGGAATTTGATTTTGAGGGTGGAACCTTCGTAAATGGGATTAGTGCCCTTATAAATAAGAGATGTGAGAGAGATGATCTCTCTCTTCACTATGTGAGGCCATAGCCAGAATGAGAGCCCTCATCAGGAACCCAACCATATTGACACCCAGATCTCAGACTTTCAGCCTCCAGAATCATGAGAAATAAATATTATTTGTTGTTTGAGGCACCCAGTCTATGGTAATTTGTTGTAGTATCCCAAACTGACTAAGACAGTCATGAACTAGTTGAAGAGAATAAGCACTCTACACCTTACATAAATATAACTGCGATTAAAACAATTCTGAGTTTTGCTTCTAATAATAAGGTGGTTTAGATATTTTGAAAAAGTTTTATTACCAAACAACTGAAAGTACTAGAACTAAAAGTCAAATATTCTGGCTGAGTTTGCAAAAAAAGAATAGCAGGAAAATTCTGTGGAGAGAAATGGCCACCAGCGTGATGAGCATAAACTAATGCTAGGCCTGCTTTGAGAAACATTCTGAGGTTTAAAAAAATGTAAAGGAGGGGTGCCTGGGTGGCCCAGTCTGTTAAGCGTCTGCCTCCAGCTCAGGTCATGATTCTGAGGTCCTGGGATAGAGCCCCATGTTGAGCTCCTTGCTCAGCGAGTAACCTGCTTCTCCCTCTTCCTCTGCTCCCCTGCTCCTGCTCTCTCTCTCTCTCTCTCAAGTAAATAAATAAAATCTTAAAATAAAATAAAAAAAACCATAAAGGAGGCAAGGCCTTGGATCCACCTAAGTACAGTGTAGGAACTCTTGAAATCCAGACCCTTGAAAGTCAAAAACTTTGTTGAAAATGAGGGCTACCAAAATCCATTCACTTGCAAATAGAGAATCTATAGCCATAGTCCTACACTTATGAAGGTGTGGCATTTGCACTTACACTGCCTGGGTGATACAAGAAATTTCAAGTAAAAAAATAATTTTAAAGTGTTCTTAGGTTTTTCATGCCCAGAATGCCTGGCAGGAAGAAGTACATACCCTCTTTAGCAGGTTATACCTCAATTCACACTCCTCTGGATACTTATAGATTAAAGTCTCTTATACAAACCAAAATTAAAATTATGTAGGGAAACCAGGTAAGAGAAAGAGTTCAAGAAAAACATATAAAAGAGAACTAAACCTCCCAAGTTCAAATTTTTGAATTAAATAAAGAACACAAAGTGATTATATTAAAAATTATTCAAGAGGCAAAATGTGGGCCCAAAATAAGAGTAACAATTAAAAAACCATAAAAATGATTAGGCAGTACCTTTGTAAAAGGTATCAAATGGAACTCCTAGAAATGAAAAAGTATATATAATAATTGAAACTGAACATGAAATCAGTGGTTTAGACAGCAATTAGAGATAGTTGAAGAACAAATTAGTTAAATGGCAGATTAACCAGAAAAAATTGTCAAATAAAGTAGAGAAATAAAGGAGGTGGAAAATATGAGAAAGATGTAAGAGCCATGGAGATAGGAGTAGTTATTCAAAGATACATCTATTTGGATTTCCAAAGGAAAGAGTAGAGAGAATGGAGGCAAAATAGTAATGACGACATAGGGACTGGTTACAGACTGAACGATCAGAATCAAGAATCAAAAATGAAACCCAAAGAAGATAAATAAAAGGAGATTCACATTTAGATACATTAGAGTGAAACTGTAGAGGACCAACGACATTAGAAAATCTTAGAATTAGCCACAGAGGGAAAAAGAGAAATAATCTAACAAGGAAGAACAATTATAGTAGAAGCTGACTTTCTTATAGTTATCAAAAGTCATATGAAAGGGAAATAATATCTGAGAGACAATTACTGTCAATGTAAAATTCTGCATTGTGCAAAATTATGGTTCCAGAATGTGTTTGAGATGAAGACGTTTTTCAGACAAGAATTTGCCATATACTGATTAGAGGAAATTCTCAAAGGTTAATTAAGGCAGAAAGGAAATGATCCCAGAAAAATAATGTAGGGTGAAAGAAAGAATGGTGAGTAAATGTAAAAAAATGAGTAGGTTGTTCTAAACAAATAATCATTGTGTAAAGAGTAATAGTAATCTCCACTTTTGGGGCTAAAAATGATAACTAACAATGACAGACAAGATGGAATTGGAATTACTGGAGTTTAAGATTTCTGAAATATGTGTATCATTCGGAAGTGTAGAAATGTTAACTTTTAAAGAAAAGAGCTGGTAACTCTAGATATTAAGTATAATACACATATTAAATTTTACTGTTTGAGAGGAACTTGGTAACCAAAAACCTTTACCACTGTGTAAGTCAGTGTGTATTTCCTAAAAACAAGAACATTGTTTTATAGAACTACATTACAGGTACAATATTATTATCAAATCTATCGCTCTTCAACTATTGTGAATTGTTCTACTGGTGCTTTTAAAGCAAAAGCAAAAACAAAACAACAACAACAAAAAAAACCCACACGTTTTTTGGTCTGGAATATATTCCATGCCTTTGTCATTTTTTTAAAGATTTATTTATTTGAGAGAAAGAGTGAAGAGAGGGGCGGGGCGGGGGGGGGCAGAAGAGGGAGAGAGAGAATCTCAAGCAGATTCCCGGGGCTCGATTCCATGACCCTAATAGCATGACCTGAGCCAAAATCAAGAGTCGGACACTTAACTGACTGACCCACCCAGGCACCCCTGTCATGTTTCTTTATTTCCCTAAATCTGGAATAGAACCCGATCTTTCTTTGTCTTTCATAACCTATATATTCAAAGAGGACAGGTCAAATTTTTGTTAGAATGTTGTTCAATTTGGGATTGCCTGATGTTTCATAATGATTAAATTAATTAATAATTAGGTCATTTAGTCTTCACAATGATTCTGTGAAGGATGTTTTTTATAGATGAAAGAGCAGGGCGCCTGGGTGGCTCAGATGGTTAAGCGTCTGTCTGCCTTCGGCTCAGGTCATGATCTCAGGGTCCTGGGATGGAGTCCCGCATTGGGCTCCTTGCTTAGCAGGGAGCCTACTTCTCCCTCTGCCTCTGCCTGCCGCTCCCCCTGCTTGTACTCCCCCTGTCTCTCTCTCTCTGACAAATAAATAAATAAATAAAATCTTAAAAAAAAAAAAAAAAAAGAAAGCGCAGAATCACAGAGAAGTTAAGTGACACACCTACTTGTAAATAGTGGAGTTGAGATTCAAATCCATATGAATGTCACCAGATAATCTTAAGTGGCGTGTATGCAGGAAGCCTTCAAATATTTGCTGAATGAACAGTCTTTATCTCTTAAGTGTAGAGCTGTTGGGGTGCTTCGTGTAGCTGACATGATGATATGTCTTCCAAAGTAATTCTGGAAATACCCATAGTCCATTTTCTTAGTACTTCAATTGCAAGCCTGTCCTGGGTCGCCTCCTCAAAGCCTCACTATCTTTCCTATCCTTTTGTATGATGACTGTACTCCAGTCCAGTTTGGCAGGTGTCATTGCATCTAGCAGTGAAAAAGTCCTATTTGGACTGGCTTTGAGGTATGCTTTGGAGCATTTTTGTGTTTCTTGTATGCCCATCTCCCTTGCTGCTTACATCATAGTATTTTGCCAAATCCTATTTATATCTGTGCCCTTTTCTGGTGCTGCATAAAGGTGCATAATTTTTCCGCCAACCTTCTCTGCTCTTGGTCTAGGTCATTTTGCATGCAATCTGTACCTTTTTCCTACAGAAAAGCTGTTCAAGTTCTCTGTCTAATCTTGTCTCCTTGTCCCATTAACGTGTCTGCTAATAGCAGGGCCTATTCCTTCATCCAGTTGTACAGAGAGCAGGTACCTGTTCCCAAGTATGGCATTTGGAATTTAGTTCATCAAGACTTTCTTGAACTTAGCATTCTTTGCAATCCCCATAGAAAAGCATGCTTTTTATTTTGTTTATATTTTCATTGTTACCACAACAATGAAGGTGTTTCATATACATTGCACTCTAACCTGATGCTTAAATGTCTTTCTTGCCTTAATGGAAAGACTGATGAAGCATAATCTGTTTAACAATAATAGCCTGATAATTTTTGTTTTATAATGTGTTATAATTCACATTTTGATTATTTTTTCTCTCTGTAGTCTCTCAAAAGTTTTTTCATTATAAGTTTAATATAATGAAAAGTAGAGAAAAATGTTTGTATTATACCTAAATCAATAAAATAGTCTCACTGACAATAAGACAAAATATTTAGATTTAAATTTTAAAATATCTTAACCATTTTTGTGGAATTTTTGTCATCATTTATTATAATTATTTATATAGATAGATAGGTATAGATATATAGATAGTTCTCCCAGTGTTGAGATTTTTCAATAAAATCACCAAATCAGTTTAATTTTATTTACTAACTTTGAATAAGTCATTGAGAAAGAGAGGAAATAGTAGGCATATGATATGTATTTAGGAAATGAAATCAGTAGATGTTATTGACATTATATGATTTTACAAGAGAGAGAGGTTTCTGGATCTGACAATTACAGGGCTGTAATCCTTTTAAATATGTAAGGGAATATAGAAATCAAAGGAGATTTTAAAGGACAAATAAGTTATTTTTAAGAAAGTTAAACAAAATGATAAAACCAGTAGGTGGCAAGATATGAAATACAACCCATATTAAACCCCAGGCTACTGTGTGTCATTCTTTCCACATACAGATTAAGGAGCCCAACAAGCAAATTTTGGACAGGAGATACAGATTTTGTGAGTCATTGGCTTATAGAAGCTAATCGAATTTGTGGTTGTGGATATGCTAATTAAAAATAATTTTAATTTCAAATGAGGTATTAAAGACATGGCAAAATTGCATTAACATTATTTTCATACACAAACCCTAAAATTTTTAATAATTTCCAGATGACATATCAATTTCCTTTGATATGATATATTCGGCTCCTGACTCTCATGATTGAATATGAAAGGCCCTCATTCTCCTCCTCTCTCCTTACTTCCTTCTCTCTCTCCCTCCCTAATATTCTAATAAACACCTATAAAGCAAATTCCCAAACTAAAAACTAGAAAATTGACTATAACTTACAATTATATATATAGTTCTCTCTCATTCTGTCCGCTTGTCTTCCTTCACCTATAGTAACCACTCTCTTGAATCCCATGTTTTATTCCTTTCTATCCCTTTTCTTCTTGATGGATATTTCAGTTGTTTCCACTTTTAGCCAAGTGTGAATAGTTCTACTATGAATATTTGTTGTACATGTACATGTTTGAGAGTTTTCTCAAAGGAGTGTACATGTGATTGTTAATTTTCTGTGTCAAGTTGTGTGAATGATGGGTACCCAAATTAAACATTGTTTCTGGGTGTGTCTGTGAAGTTGTTTTCAGATGAGATTAGTATTTGAATCAGTGACTCAGTAAAGTAGATTGCCCTTTCCAGCACGGCAAGTATTGTCTATTACTCGAAGGGCCTGAATAGAATGAAAGATGGAAGAAGGAGGATTTCATACCTTTTTTGCATGTCTTACTGACTGAGCTGGACATCTTATCTCATCTTCTTCTGCCCTTGGACTGGGATTTACATTACTGGCCCTCCTGGCTCTCAAGCCTTTGGATTCTGGCTGAACTATACCACTGGCTTTTCTGGGTTTCCAGTTTGCAGATGGCAGATCATGAGACTTCTCAGCCTGCATAATTGCATGAGCCAATTTCTCATATAAATCAGTCTCTCTCTCTCTCTCTCTCTCTCTCTCACTCTCTAAATACCTGTATACTAATACAGGAGTGAAATTTCTAGATAATAGGGTAAGCTTATGTTTTCCTAAGGTAGTTGTACTGATTTACATTCTTACTGGTAGTATGTGAGAATTCCAGTTGCTCCATTACTTCATAAACATGTAGTGTTATTTGGCTTCTAAATTTTCATTTGGCTAAATGTTTAATGATATCATATTGTGGTTTTTATTTGCATTTCCCTGATGATTGATGAAGTTGAACACTTTTTTCTTTCATTTATTGGCCTTCTTGATATAATTTTTTGGTGAAGTATCTGTTGAAGGCTCTTGATCTTTTACTTATCCTTTTTGCCTTTTTGTTTTACAGATTTATAAGAGTTCTTTATAATTTCTAGATGAGTCCTTCATTTTTCTGGAAGATTTTAATTATGTAGCCACAAGTACCAATCTTTCCCATTATAGTTTATGGTTTGTGTGTGTGTGTGTTGTATGAGATACACTTTTCTTCTTCCAAGATTATAAACATATTTCTCATATTTTGTTACAAAGTTTGATGCAAGGAAATTTTCTTTTTTTCCAGTCATGATTTTATGTTAATTAATTGATGTATTCTGTATTTTTTTCTGGGTTTGGTTTGGCTACAGTATGGTTAGTGTGAAAAGTCACGGGTGATACCAAAATGTTCTCAGTGAAACACTTTGAATCCAGAAGTTGCATTTTTCTTCCCTATCTCCCTAGTTGGTCTCATCGAGTCTCATAGCTCTTAAAACTATTTATATGATGATGATTCCCAAATTCATTATATTCTACCCAGACTTATCAGGTGAGTTTCAGTCTCATGTATTTAAGTGTTTTATGACATTTCTAATTGGCTGAAGTAGGTCTCAGGGTTGTCTGTGTCCTACAATGAAGAGTTTACATAATCTCCATCGGCATGTGCTGGTGTAGAAGCTGATCACATTACTTCTATTTATTGAAGAATTAGTTCCCACAATAAAAGATTTCAAATACAACTTAGCTAATGTAATATAATCTATCCAAAGCAAACCTTTCTATTGATATACACAAGTATAGTGCCTCTGGGAGGGCATCTGCCCTTTGTTGGTGTGGGTATGAGTGCTCTCTCCCTCTCTGATGAGTTCCTGATCCATTGCAGATAAGGGTAGATATGAGGTTCTCAGCAGACTCAGGTCCAGAGCCTTAGACCAGAGGCTAGGGGCTTGATCTTCTAGCTTTAATAGAGTGAAGGGACTTCATGTGTTCCCGTGGTAAGAGCAGGTGTCACTGAGCTGTGAAAATTCAAGGTTTCTATGCTTAGTGAACCCAATTATGTCAGTCTTATATTTGAATAGTAAACATGTTAATTCTGCTATTTCCACCCAACTATTTGAGGGTTTATGTATATGTAAATTAAACAATGCTGGTATGTTTATCAGAGAAGAGACTGGTACATGTGGCTCTGCTGCCCCCACTCATCTAGCTATAAGTTTTATGTATTTTCACAATGAGCAACCTAATTAATGTTGAACCCTGTATGGTATTGTGTCCTTCACTGACATAGAAAGCTCTTATGGATTTGTACTGATAAGCTGCCAGGGCCAGGAGTAGAACTTAGAATCAGTTTACATATACAAACACTCTAGAGCTGCCTCTGAGTTTTTAAACCTGGCATAGACATTGCAGGGATTTTTATTCTTCTCCTCCAATCCTGTCCCTCCTCTGGTCTTCTCCATTTCTTCCCTACTGGCACCAGTGTTCACCCTGCTCAAATGAACCAGGAGATATCCATAAATCCCCTAGATATTAAACATCCATCATTCCCTGTCCAACCCACTAGTAAATACTGTTGATTTTTTCTCCTCCATATATATCAAATATACGCCCTCCACTGCAACTTTCTTAGTCTAGGCTACCTTCATTTCACATCTAGACTGTTGCTCTTATCTGTATCTCTTCACACTTGCCAACCATATATTAATTCAATCTCATGCAACAGTCAGAATGGTAGTTTTCAAAGGAAAACTAGATAAAACTAGTCTCATATATAAAACACTCCCATGGCTTGCCATTGCATTCAGAGTAAAATCCAAATTCCTTGACACAATCTAGAAAGCCCTGCATAGATTGGTCTTTGCCCCTTCACCTCTTGCCACTCTCTCCTTAACTCACTATTTCTTGGCCACACTGGTCTTTTTTTTTAGATGCTTAAATGTGCCCAGCTCTTTTTTATTTGATGGCCCTGTGCTTATGGGTTTCTCTACCTCCAGCTCTTTATATAGCTGACTCATTCATATCCTTCAGGTCTAGGGTTAAAAATGTTCTCAGAGAAGCATATTCTGACCACTTACTTTCTATTGTAATACCCTATTTATTTTATTTAGAGTATTTAAAGAATTATTCATTTTGTTATAAGAACTTGAACATGCCTGAACTATGCATTTAAATTTTAAGGTGTCATCTTCCTAGGGTGAAAGAGATTTTAAACTCAGTCAATCTTGAGGCCTTGTCCCCTCAGGTTAGTGGAAAGATCCAAGGTATTCTGGAAGCCCTGCCATCATGGCAAACCATTCACTCCATTTCTCATTCCAGAGGTGGCTTCTCCTCTCTGAGGACAGGCTTCCTTCCCAAGGTGCTGCCAGGGGCAGGTTCCTGTCTCCACTCCTCCTGGAGCCTACAGCCTTCTCTGCCTTGAACCTCTAGGTATTGCTTTTATTTTCAAGCAAAGTAACCTTCTTTCTAGAATACCTAGTATAATTTTCTCAATTACTTTTGGCATTTTGGAAACAAAAGCTAGAAATTAGCCTAGTTTTAGCTTTTCTTCCTGCCACAAACTTACCCTGGACACTAATGAGGAAGGAAAAGGTTAAAAAAGACTAATATCTTAAAATATTATCCTACAAATTACCATCACAACCAGTGTTGGGCTAATTTCTTTATTGCCCGTCTTCCCTAATAGGTTGGGAGCATAATGAGGCAGGGGCTATAGCTGTCTTGTTCATCATTTATCTTTAGTGCCTGGCACACATAATATGTAATCAGTAAGCATTTGTTGAATGCACGAATTAATGTGGTAGATAGTTTGCTTTATTCATTCTATCACTGAACTTTTAGATCTATGGTGCTCTTTTGGATGTGGCAAGGAAGACCTTGCCAAAATTAAGCCACCTGGAGTCCTATCAGATTATGATCGGTGTTTTGAATCGTGAAAGATTCAGTGGTCTTTTATTAAAATAAAAATATTTCCAGAAGAATTAAAACCTCAATCTGTTACTAACATTTTATCAGAATCAGTATATGTTGCACAAGGCAATGCCTTATAGAAAAGTGGCATAATTTAAGCTGAAGGAGAAGGTTAAGGAGAAGACAAAGGCCCTGAAGAGAGGAGAGAAGACTGAAGAAAATCAGTTCTTTAGAGAAATGCATTGTCCCTATGCTTGTAGCCTTGGACAGTCATCTGGGAAACATGTGCACGTGTAAATGTACACACACACACACACACAAAACTATCATCAATGAAAACAGCGGAGCTCATAAAATATACCCTGATTGTTGGTGAACCATTTTGTAAAGGACAGCATAATCAAAGGTAATTATGATGTCAGTGTAAGATAATAATAAAATACACATAATAATATAATTAAATGGACCCATAGGTGATTATAAAGCCATCCCTGAACAGTATTAATGGTTGACTAATGTCTGTTTCATTTTTATTGCTGAGAAGTAGTCTATTTTGGTCCTATCCTGGAATATATAAGGTGTTGATTATCAAATTTGAATATCACATAAAGGGAAAGTATATTTTATTAAGTGTTTACTATGTTCTAGGCAATATGACTGAAATTTTATATATGCTATGTCATTTAATCCTTTCTACAACCCAGGTCAGAATTTATTTTCTTTCTTTTATATTTTAGTCTCTCAGGAAAAGCACAAAACAATTGCTAATGTTATGTTGAACTTGTACTTTGAGGAGATTAACAAAGATAAAAACCTAAGAAGAAATATAAGTGAATTAAAATTAAAATTTGACACATTTGTTCAAAATGACCTACTGTACAAGATCACAGTGGTAGAGACCTGGGTTAGAGCATTTCATTCACAAGTGGCTGAGGCGTTTTAGTCAACTGTAAACTCAATATAAATCAATAGTGTTAATGGAGCTGCCAAAAAGCTAATGTAAATGTTGCTTCCTGTGGAAGAATGGTGTCTCAAGGATTGAAACAATCCCACTGGAGTCTGTCCTGGACCATCCACATTTGTTATAATGTGTACTGTTGTGGACACTATTACCAGAGGGACTTTTACAAATGGGAGTGCATCAAGGAGAGGGCAGTCAGGATGCTGGAGGAAGTTTTATATGATTAATGGTTGAAAGAACCCGGAGCTATTTAACTGGAGAAAGAGAAGGGGGATGTAATAGGAATATTCAAATAATAACAACAAAATTATAATAACAAAATAGCTGCATTCCATGTTTCATTGCCTCATTTCATTTGATCCTCACTATAACCCTGTAAGGTTGTGCTATAATGGTTCCATTGAAAGATGTAAAAAAGGAAACAAAAAACTGAGTTTCAGGGAATATAGATAACTTCCTCAGATCTCAGACTTCAAATATTTCATGATTGTTTTATATGTGAAATTATGTTAACTTTATTCTTTGTGCCTATCAGTGCAAATTCTAACTCTCAAGAGAGAAGAGCTACATTAACAGAAAAAAGATTTTGGTTTGATATTTAGAACAAACAAACAACCAAAAATGTTCTAACAATTAGAAGCATTCAAGAATGGAATGGTCTTCCTCGTGAGACAGTGAATTCTTCCTTTCCGGAAGTCATTTGTCAAGTGTGTTGGAAAAATGAACTCTGTTTGGGCAGGATAATTGTATAAATGTTCTCTCTGGTCTCCATGAGTCTAGGGGGTGAGGGGACATGCACATATGAAATCTTAATTATGAATTCATTCTGGGGAAATTTTGTACTGTGTGGATTATCTCCCGTAAAAGACAAATCCCAGAGTATCTCTCTTCCTGCAGTCTTCTGATCTACATTTTCTTTTATAACTCTTTACCATTCATCATATTGCTATTTGGGATCCCTGGGAATTCTGACTGGTTCCTGGCCTTAAGTATCTCAGGCTTTCATCTATATAAGTAGATAATTATTCTATGGTGCCATGAATTCTGAGTTGGTGACCAAATTCTGAGAGAATGGAGAGTAGAGCTCATTAGTATATTCCAGTGAATTGAGCCAGAAGAAGGAAAAATATTCGGAGGAGAGTCTGAGTTTATTATGGTAGGGAAAGTAAAAATTCACCAAGTAGAAATAGTAGGGAATTTCAGCTATACTTTAGCCCATATATATACAAAAACTACAGAGATGGAAGAACTGCAAATAATTTGGTGTGATTGGAGAAGAGAGACCTATGAAAACATAGGTCATGATCACAAAGGCCATGCTAGGGATTTTGGACTGTATCCAATAGGTTATAGGAACAATTGAAGGGCTTTTAAGGAGGGAAACTATGCAAAATTATAAAAGTGTGTATTCTCGAGAATATCACAGAAAAAGCATTTCTGTGGTTTAGATTGTTTTTTTCCTTTCTCTCTGTTAGTGTATATAATCAAGAATCAACCCTGAGTATGTTTCTAGCTTCACAATTATCAACCTTCTGAGGAACATCCATAGTAAGAGATATTTCAGAAAATTTCTTGTGAACTTATTTTGTTTCAATGCTAGTTATAAATACCTGGTACAGCTAGGAAAGGAAAGAAGCATGTTTAACCAGGCTAAAATTTCACCTTCTGTAAATGTTAGAAACATGATTTCTCCAGTGGGAAAAAACTACAAGCAACATTTAGAAGTTTTGACGTACACCTTTCCCATAATAAGGCTCCTTTTGTCCTTGTTTGTAGCACTCCTTTTGCCTACCCTGAAGCTTGCTCAACCTTGTGATTCAACAGAGGTCTGCTTTTTCTGTATTTTTGACCCTGTTCCTCAGAGACCGCTCAACCCAGGGGTCGGAGTAGCCCTGTGAGTTCATTCTGCAACTTAGGTAGTGAGTTTCCCCATGACTTGCTAGCCTTCCTTGCATTAAGCAGGGGAAACTCCTGCAGCTCCTGCCTTCCATGTAAAACTCAGAAATGACATTAACCTTCTCACAGGGGAATAATGATAGGGATAAGAAGAATAATACAGATCTCCCAAAAAGAAATTACTACAAATAAACCTCCTAATTAAAAAAATACCGTGTCATCTAATGCTACTTTCCCCCCAGTCCTACCCTCCATTAGAAATATCAGGGGTGCCTGGGTGGCTCAGTCAGTTAAGCATCCGACTCTTGATTTTGGCTCAGGTCATGATCTCAGGGTCATGAAATCAGGCCCCACATTGGGCTCCACACTGGGTGTGGAGCCCACTTAAGATTCTCTGTCTTCCTTTCCCTCTTTTTCTCCCCCCTTTCCTCCTGCTCATGCTCTCTCTCCCTCTCTCTCTAAAGAAAAAAAAAAGAAAAAGGAAATATTAGAGAAATTGCCCATCTTTATTTCCTTATTTCTAATTTATTTCCACATTTTGTGCTATCAGCCTGCTTAGATAGGCCTCTGTATTTCAGCACAAAATTCTGCCAGCAAGACTGCCCATGCTGTCCTAATTAAAATCTTTAAGGGCACTTGAAAACAACCCGGTCACAATGTAGGTTTATTCTATATAACATTGTAATAGCAATGTTTCTTAATACAACTTTTTAGCTTAGATGTCCTCCTCTCTCTTAAATTTACGATGCAATTCACATAAATACGATGGTAAAAAATTCTGTGGGACGCAATGTGCATTCTTTTCTTTAAATGCTTACTTGATAAACCTAATTTTACATGCTCAAATTTGCTTTAGGACTGCCTCCTATTTACTTTACTTTCCCTCAAATCTCAGAACTATTATTTAGAGGCTAAACAACTATAATTAAAGAAAAGCTTTCACTTGCCTCCAAATAAGTGGTTTTCTGATTTCATCCTTGGAAATGTGTGTGACAAGTTTCCAGAATCAGCAAGAGTGAAACCGGTCTTAAAGGTGGAGTTGTCGGGCCACCAGCTGGGTGGGAGAAGGATGGTACGTTGGTTGTATATTTGCACTTAACATGGAGAGCAGTCGTGAACACTAACCAACATCATCTCTAATTACTACTGTGATTAGTATCAAAGAATTGGGTCCCAGGAGGCTTGCTTTCCTAAAGAAAACACAGTGCCATATGTTGCAACATTTTTTTGCATAGTTCTCATGTGTTATTAAGGATTTGTCTGTCCTGACAATTGTCCTATCAAAATTCCCTTTATTTGAAAAATTTTTTTAAAGAAGCAAGTTTTCCCCGTTCTCAGAACTGACCTTTCTGAAAAAAACCAGCCATTTCATTCTGTAAAAAATATATCCTATTCTTATTCTGGAGGTGTATGAATAAAATGTAATTCATTTAAAGACCAAACAGAAGAAAAAAGAGGGTTTGATGGAAGCCTCAAGGCCTTTTCTCAACATGGAGTCTGCTTGTTAAACAGTGTTTCAGTAATTAATACAGTTTAATACTGCTGAACAAAATATTTTTTAACTGAATAAAATATTTCCCCATAATTTTTTCCATTTAAATGTGAGTGACCAAGGTTTCTGAAACACAAGGCAACATAAATTCATGGAAAGCATACAGTACTGGAAACTAGATCTCCTGAAAACTATCTTATAGATTTTTTTGTATCTTTTAAATAATAGACCATATATAAAGGACATAATACATTTCCCACTGCATGCTAATTGTAGGGATTTATCATGTTATTTCTTTTAGAACATTGCTTTTTAAAATATTACCTTATGTAGACATCTGGAATCTGCCCCAACATAAAAAGAGCTTGGAAGTCATCATTCCCATTCTTAAAACAAGAAGAAGTTGAACAAACTGAAAATTAACAACTTTTCTTGATCTGAGGTCTGAGGTCATGGGGCAAACTGTACCCTGAAATCTGATTCAGCTAGGTGAAATTAGAGTCAGAGATGAGATTTGTTTATTGGGAACAGAAGCCACAGGAGCCATATTTTGATGAATTGTTGGAAGCTAAGTGTGGACAAGTATGACTGTGAGAAACTTCTGAGACCTCAGTGTTTGGGGACCCCCACAGTTTCATGGGTTTTACCTCCAGAAACCCCGCCAAGTTCTCCCTGTGAAGATCTGAAGATCTCCACCTTATAACTCTGGCAAGGTTGGAGTAACTGTTATAACAACGTATGTTCTCCATAACAAGGGTCTATTCTCCAAGGGAAAATATTACCAGAACCTCATTCCAGTTGAGGAAAGGGCATTTTTCTCATCCCAGTCCTCTCTAGCCCTCCTGTCTCACCTAAGCAGTGGGAAAAATAACATAAGAAACACTTGTGATGATCATTGTCAAGGTATGTGAGTCAACTGAGATTTAATTAGAAAATTATAGAATGCTTTCCCTCCCCCACACCTTAGCACCACACCAATGGGGCTCTGATTTAATACATACTGGATTACAAATGAAAGAGCTGCGAGACACAGATGCTGTCTGAGAAGTGTTTAGAGAAGACCTAGCTCAAGGAAGGAGACAAAAACAAAAATGGTAGATGAATTTAAAGCCTCTGGGACTTATAGCTACAGTCAGGTGAACATAAAATCTCACACTAGAGGCCTATTTACCTCAGTTCCTATTACCCTGTACCTCATGTCTGACTTTTTAAAAAAATTACAAGGCAAGGGTAGTTAAGATGGTGGAGTAGGAGGAGGGCCCTATGCTTGTCTCATCCTTGGAACACAGCTAGATAAATATCAAATCATTCTGAATACCCACAAAATCAGTCTGAGGACTGAGAGAACAAACTACACAGCTAGAGGGAAAGAAGAGGCCACATCATAGAAGGTAGGGGGTATGGAGGCGTGATTTGGGGGAGAAAAGGATTGTGGGTACTGTGGAGGGGAGGGAGCCCTGATCATGGAGAGAGGGAGAAGGAGAGAGAGAACAGTGCACAGGGGCTCACACAAGAAAAACACTTCCCCAAAACTAGTGACTGGAAAAACAAGAGGAGCTGGTTATTGTGAGTTTTTACAACCAATGGAGCTCAAAAACTGGAGTTTTAGAAGTCTGTGCTCTGGTTGGTGTGGAGCCTGGTAGGCACTGCCATGCTCTTGTGGAGAAGGAGGGCAGAGGCTGGGAGGCAAGTGCACTATCTGAGGATTGCCTGGGATGCACTGGGAGAGACATTTCTCTCTTCTTGGAGTCTCATCCTGGAGAGGTGACATTGCCTCTCAGGGGACAAAAGAGCAGTGGGCACCATTGCACTGCCCATTCCCTAGCAGAGGGGCAGAGACACCTGCAGAGGGCAGCTAACCTGGATGCCAGCTTTTTGCTGTGCTTTATTCTAAACTCCAAGCTCCTGCATATTGGTGCGACTAACCTTCTGGGACAAACTGGCACCAGCTCTAGCTCAGTGAGACCCTCCCCCAGAGGACCAGTGTGGGTCTGCATTGAGTCCCTAAAGTTTGGAGTTTTGAAACTTAGCCAGCATGCCTGAGATAAAACACAGATGCACTGCACTGCCAGTAGGGCAGAGGCCTGGACACAGACAGGGTGAAGGCAGGGATCTGAGGGATCTGTGGGACACACGGAGGGAAATTGTTCACTCTTCTGTGAGAGCTTCCCAGACAGTGGCTGGTGCGAACTCCCCAATCTGGGGTGGAGGGAAAGGGCTCCACTTTTCTCCCCTGCCCACCAGCACAGTCTGACTTCATTGAGCAGTACAGTGCCTACAGTGGAGGCCTTAGCCACTTACGCAAAGCCCCACTCCCCTGTGCTCTGCAGATGCTTCTTTACGAGACAAGTGTGCCTGAGAATCAGAGCAGCGGGCCCCTCCCCCAGAAGACCAGCACAGACCTCCCACATGCACCAAGTCTACTGACCGTAGAGTGCTGCAAAGCCTCAGCTTTAGTGGAAATAGGATCTGGCACCTTTTAACAGGCAGACCAGAACACACCTGGTTAAAACTCCACACACTCTGGACAAGGTCCAAACACTACTGTCAAGAAGAAACAAGATCCCCGCTGCAGGCAAGGAGAAACTCTGCAGAGGACTGACCTGAGGGAAAGATCAGCCAAAACACAGCAGCGGAGTGCACACAGCATTTACCAGAAACACTTCCTGAAGCATCAGGCCCTGTACAGTATATGACCTATTCTTTGTAAAGCCATTACCCTCAGGAGAAGGAAACATAGCAGGCTTTCCTAACACAGAGAAGAAGACAGAAACCTAGACAAAATGCCAGGACAGAGGATTTCATCCCAAAAGAAGGAGCAAGAAAAGGTCACAGCCAGGGATCTAATCAAAACAAATATAAGTAATATGCCTGATCCAGAATTTAAAACAATTATAAGGACACTAGCTTGGCTTGACACAAGGGAGACCCTTAATGCAGGGATAAATGACCTAAAAAGTAGTCAGGCTGAAATAAAAAATGCTATAACCAAGATGAAAAACCAACTGGATGTAATGATCACAAGGATGGAAGAAGCACAGGAACAAATAACTGATACAGAAGATAAAATTATGGAAAATAATAAAGCTGAAAAGAAGAGGGAAAGAATAATATTGGATCACAAATGTAGACTTAGGGAACTCAGCAACTCCATAAAGCATAATAACATTCATATCTTAGGAATCCCAGAAGAAGAAGAGAGGGAAAAAGGGGCAGAAGGTTTATTTGAGCAAATTAGGGCTGAAAAATTCCCAAATCTGAGGAAGGAAACAGTTATCCAGATCCAGGAGGCACAGAGAATTCCCATCAAAATCAACGAAAGCAGGCCAACATCAAGACATATCATAGTAAAATCTGCAAAATACAGAGATAAGGAAAAAATCCTAAAAGCAGCAAGAGAAAAGAAATCCCTAACTTAAAGGGAAGACAAATAAGGTTAGCAGCAAACCTATCCACAGAAACTTGGCAGGCCAGAAGAGAGTGCAGAATATATTCAACATGGTGAATGGGAAAAATATGCAACCAAAAATACTTTATCCAGCAAGGCTGTCATTCAGAATAGAAGCAAAGGTAAAGTGTTTCCCAGACAAAACAAACAAACAAACAAACAAAAAACCAACAAAAAACTGAAGGAGTTCATGACCACTAAACCAGCCCTGAAAGAAATACTAAAGGGGACTCTTTGAGTGGGAAAGACTGAAAGTGACAAAGACTAGAAAGGAACAGAGAAAATCCCAGAAACAATGATTTAACAGGTAATACAATGGCATTAAATTCATATTTATCAATGATCACTCTGAATGTAAATGGAATAAATGCTCCAATCAAAAGACATAGGTATCAGAATGGATAAAAAAACAAGATCCCATCTATATGCTGCCTACAAGAGACTCCTTTTAGACCTAAGGACACCTGCAGATTGAAAGTGCGGGGATGGAGTACTACCTATCATGCTAATGGATCTCAAAAGAAAGCCGGGGTAGCCATACTTCTATCAGACAAACTAGATTTTAAAATAAAGACTGTAACAAGAGATGAAGAAGAGTACTATATTGTAACATAGGGGTCTATTCGTCAAGAAGATTTAACAATTGTAAGTATGCCCCCAACTTGGGAGCACCCAAATATATAAATCAGTAACAAACATAAAGAAGCTTATTGATAATAGTACAATAATAGTAGGGGACTTTAACTCCCCACTTACAGAATGGAAAGATCATTTAAGCAGAAAATCAACAAAGAAACAATGGCTTTGAATGACACGCTGTACCAGATGGGCTTAACAGGTATATTCAGAACATTTCATCCTAAAGTAGAATATATGTGCTTTTTGAGGGTGCATGGGACATTCTCCAGAATAGATCATATACTGGGTCATAAATCAAGCCTCAACAAATACAAAAAGATTGAGATCATACCATGCATATTTTCCAACCACAATGCTATGAAACTTGAAGTCAACCACAAGAAAAAATTTGGAAGGACCACAAATACATGGAGGTTAAAGAACATCCTACTAACGAATGAATAGGTTAATCAGGAAATTAAAGAAGAAATAAAAAAATACATAGAATTAAATGAAAATGAAACCACAATGGTCCAAAATCTTTGGGATGCAGCAAAAACAGTCATTAAGAAGGAAGTATATGTCAGCAATACAGGCCTACCTCAAGAAGCAAGAAAAGTCTCAAATACACAACCTAACCTTACATCTAATGGAGCTAGAAAAAGAGCAACAAATGAGGCTTAAAGCCAGCAGAAGAATGGAAATAATAAAGATTAGCACAGAAATAGAAACAAAAAAAACAGAACAGATCAATGAAACTAGGAGCTGGTTCTTTGAAAGAATTAATAAAATTGAGAAACCGCTACCCAGACTTATCAAAAAGAAATGATAAAGGACCCAAATAAATAAAATCGTGAGTGAAAGAGGAGAGATCACAACCTACACCACAGAAATACAAACAATTATGAGAATATTATGAAAATTACATGCCAACAAATTGGGCAATCTGGAAGAAATGGATAAATTCCTTGAAATACATAAAAAACCAAAACTGAAGCAGGAAGAAATAGAAAATTTGAACAGACTGATAACTAGCAAAGAAATTGAATCAGTAATCAAAAATCTCCAACAAACAAAGGTCCAAGGCCAGATGGCTTCCCAGGGCAATTCTACCAAACATTTAAAGAAGAGTTAATATTATTCTCAAAGTGTTCCAAAAAATACAAGTGGAAAGAAAACTTCCAAACTCATTCAATGAGACCAGAAAGACCCAAAGACCTCACTAAAGAGGACAATTACAGGTTAATATCTCTGATGAACATGGATGCAAAATTCTCATCAAGATACAAATCAAATCCAACAGTGGATTAAGAGTTATTCATCAAGTCATAAATCTAGGAAGCTCAGATAACACAAAAAGCTTGATAAATACCAAAAATCTACACCCAGGTATATCATATTCAACTATAGAAAACCAAAGGCAGAAAAAATCTTGAAAAAAGTCAGAAAAAACCAACAACAAAAAACAAAACCCAACCAACTTTACCTATAGAGGAACAAGGAACAATTAGAGCAGAATTGTATTCAGAAACTGCGCAAACTGGAAGAGTAGAATGAAAGTGTTGAAAAGCATTGACCTAAAATTTTATATTCAGTGAAATTAAAAGTGAAGGAAAATTAAGACTTTTTCAGACAAACAAACCTGAGGGAATTCATTATCAGCAAATTTACCCTGCAAGAAATGTAAGAAGTTCTCCAGGTTGAGAGAGATGATATAGGTGAGAAACCCAGGTCTACACAAAGAAGGGGGGAGTGTTGGAGAAGGAATAAATGAAGGTAAAATATAATCTTTTGTTTTTCTTATTATTGATCAATCTAAAAGATAACTATTTAGAATGATAATAGTAACAATGTATTGTCTAATTATAGCATATACATAAATGAAATGAATCATTACAATGTTAAAAGAGGTAAGTAAGGATTGGTATAATTTTGGAAATTCTCTGGTGTAAGGTACCTGCACTATGATGGTGTAGTTTTATTTGAAGGTAGACTTAAATTAATTAAAAATGCATATTGCAAAAAAATGCAAATTACAGACTCTAGGGTAACCACCAAATTTTTTTAAAAAGTTATGCTAAGAGAGGAGATAAAATGGAATCACACGGAATACTCAATTAAAACCAATAAAAGCAGATAAAGAAGATTAGAAAGAAACAAGGAACAAATGCAGCCAATAGAAGACAGTTGTAAATATGGTAGATATCGATCCAGCTATATCAATAATCATTTTAAATGTGAATGATCTAGATATACTAATTTTAAAGATGCAGATTGCCTGAGTGGACAAGAAAGAACCCAACTATGTGTTGTCCACAGCTATATGTTGTTTACAAGAAGTCCACTTTAAATATAGAGACACAGATAGTTTTTTTTTTTAATTTTATTTATTTATTTGAGAGAGAAACACACAGAGAGAGAGAGCATGAGCCGGGGGTGGGAGTGGGGTGGAGGGAGACAGAGGGAGAAGCAGACTCCCCGCTGAGCAGGAAGCCTCACATGGGGCTCAATCCCAGGACTCCGAAGGCAGACACTTAACCAACTGAGCCACCCAGGTGCCCCTAGAGAAACAGATAGGTTACAAGTAAATGAACAGAAAAAGATATGCAGTGCTAACACTGATCAAAAGAAAGCTGAAGTAGCTATATTAATTTGAGTTATATAAAGCCAACTTCAAAACAAAGATGATTATTAGGGATAAAGAGGAATATTATATAATTATAAAGGAGTCAATTCTCTGAGAAGACAAAACAACCCTAAATGAATATATGTGCCTAATAACAAAATATCAAAATATGTGAGGGAAAAATTGATAGAATTGAAAGTAGCAAAAGACAAATCCACTATTAGAGATGGTGGTTTCAACACTACTTTTTAAGTAATTGATAGGTTATGCATGCAGAAAATGAGTAAGGGTGGATTTGACCTGAACAGCACTATTGATCAATTTGATCTAATTGACATTTATGGAGTATTCCATCTGACAACAGTAGAATACACATTCTTCTCAAGCTCACATGACACACTCATCAAGATGGACCACAATCTGGACCATAAAACACACTTGGACAAATTTAGGAGAATAGAAGTCATACCATGTATGTTCTCAGACCACAAAGGAATTAAATTAAATAGAAACTGACAATGTTAATCAATGATGAGGATGAAGAGTAACAGGAACTCTCATTAATTGCTGGTAAAAACGGAAAATGATATAGCCACATTGGAAGACAGTTTGGTAGGTTTTTATTTTTTTTTACAAAGCTAAACATATTCAAATAATTTGATAAAGCAATCACACTCCTAGTTCACGAATTGCCAGAAACTGGAAGCAACCAAGATGTCCTTCAATAGGTGAATGAATAAACAAACTGTGGTACATGTGTATGATAGGATATTATTCAGCAAAAAAAAGAAATGAACTATTAAATTGTGAAAACACATGGGTGAATCCTAAATGCATATTGAAAGTGAAAGAAGCCAACCCGGAATGTCAACTAGTGTATGACTCCAATTAAATGATATTCTGGAAAATGCAAAACAAAAGATCAGTATTTACAAGGGATTCACTGGGAAGGAAGGAAGGGTGAATAGTTGAAGCACGGGATTTTTAGGGCAGTGAAATGATCCTGTATTACACTGTAACAATGCATACATAGCACTATGCCTTTGGCATAGGACTTTGTAACACAAAGAGTGAATCTTTATGCAACTATTTGTTTTAAAGATTTTATTTATTTATTTATTTTAGAGAGTGAATGCGAGGAGAGGGCAGAGGGGGAGGGAGAGTGACAAGCAGACTCTGTGCTGAGTGGAGCCCATCGTGGGGCTCAATCTCATGACCCTGAGATCATGAGCTGAGCCGAAATCAAGAACAGGATGCTTAGCCAACTGAGCTTCCCAGGCCCCCCTGTGTGCAACTATCAAAAAAATAATTTAGGAGGTTTGGGGATCCCAGGATGGAATGTAGAATGTGGTAAAGCAATCTAACTAATAGGAATGTAAGAAACAACCTCATTGAAGGGGTTGGGAGGAACAGGTATTGATCTGAGTAGCTTTGGAAATGACAGAAGCTTGTAAGACTGGCAGTAAAACTAAGCATAAGCACTGTGCTCTAAAGTTGTTAATGTTATTTCCCAAAGGTTAGCAATTCTGATGCCACTATACATGCATACTGCCAGTAAACAATCAAGTAAATGGTTGGTAGATAATGGGAGCCAGGTTTTTCAATTTTGGAGTGAAAATTTGCAGAGAAGCAAGGGTAGGAGGCTAGAATGATAAATATCTCCGTAGCTGGAGATCAGTATGAACTCATGTGTAGCTTAATATAATACAGATAGTTACATACAGAATGATTTATAGATATGTATATGTATATCTGCATGTATTAGTATACACACATGCAGTTCTTTGCTCTGACAGTTGATAGAACCTAGAATCAATGACACTCCAGTATCAGCAAACACATTTAGCACCATGACCTTGGTTTCTAATATTCTCTAATAAAAGGAACTGTACATTTTTTTGAGAAATGGCTGGTTCTAGAATGGAATGAAAAGTATACAGGATGATTCTGGAGCATCTTATACTATTAGAAGGTCAGGTAATGTTTAGGTTTTTTTTAAGATTTTATTTATTTATCAGAGTGAGCGAGGGAGAGAGAGAGAGCACGAGCAGGGGGAGGGGCAAAAGAAGAAGGAGAAGCAGCTCCCCACTGAGCAGGGAGCCTAACGTGGGGCTCGATCCCAGGACCCTGGGATCATGACCTGAGCCAACTGAGACACCTAACTGACTGAGCCACTCAGGTGACCTGAAAGTCAGATAATGTTAACAAGAAACAAACAAACCCATAATTATGGGAGTATGTCAAAGTGACACAGCAGGGGCCTACTGAAAGAGCTTCCAGTGGACAAATCTGAAAAATTTGAGCAAGAAAATAAAAAAATAAAAATAAAGTAGCATTGGACTATAATCTAGGTTATAAAATAAATGTACATCGGCCTATACTGATATGAATTAATGATTGAAAAAAAATAAATGGATTCAGGAGATAATTCTCTTACCCAAAGAATTCAAAATAAGTTATGCAGTATTCTGCTTTCAAGGAGATGAAGCATAACTCCCCACTCATTAGGTTCATCATGACTGAGTTTCCTTCCTTTAAGTATGAGAAGTGGGAACAAAAAAATAACTCTAAAGTTGAGAAATCCAATAAGTATTACCTTTGCCAAGTTGATCAAGGTGAACATCAACAGTGATAAGTCATAGCACTGTAACCATGATATGATGTAATGAGAAGGGCACGTCATCTCTGGGTCATCCTCCAAAAAACCATAATATAGTTTCATTATCAGAAAAACATCAAACAAATTCCAATGGAAGAACATCTATAATATGCCAAAAAGAAGGGGTCTGAGAACCTGTGACAGCCAAGAGGAGCCTAACTAGACAGATGGCTGAATGTAATATAGTATCATAGATGGGATCCTGGGATAGAAAAAAAGATATTAGGTAAAAACAAAGGATATCTGAATAAAGTATGCACATTAGTTAATAATAATGTATCAGTGTTGGTTCATTAAGTATAACAAATGTACCATACTAATATAAGACGTTAATAATAGGAAAAACTAGGTACTGGGGTATAGGAAAACTATGTTTTCAGTTTTCCTGTATATCTAAAACTAAATGAAATAAAATTAAATAACTAATAAATTGAATAAAAATCAACTAAACTAATAACAAACCAAAAAGGCTGAATAACTAAAATAAGGTTTATTTAAAAAAATATATTACCTATAGGGAACTCAAAGAATGCAAGGAATGAATCCTTACTGTGCAATTTCAAGCAGCAGTGGGAGGGTTCATGTCTGTATGGTGATGGCCATGTCACAATATATTTATGGGGATGTTGCAGTCCTCAGCATTTGCCACTCAACCGTGCGGGAAGTAATTCATGAAGGCCCTTTAAAAAAATAGGTTACAAATTATGGAGTCTTTAATTTTCTTCCATCAATCTGAGGGGTGCCATAGTTCAGCAAAATGCTCTGGGTAATGTCTTTTACAATGCCAGAGCATATCAGAGTCTGTCTCTTTGCCATTAACATTCCGGGGGTGTAATAAAAGGAAGGAAAAGCAAGTGTGTTACAATTAATACCCACAGGGACACCTGGGTGGCTCAGTCAGTTAAGTGGCTGCCTTCGGCTCAGGTCATGATCCCAGGGTCCTGGGATCAAGTCCCACATCAGGCTCCTTGCTCAGCGGGGAGCCTGCTTCTCCCTCTGCCTGCAGCTTCACCTGCCTGTGCTCTCTCTCTCTTTCTCTGACAAATAAATAAATAAAATCTTTAAAAAAAAACAATACCCACAATAATAGGTTAAATATTGACACTGTTTTTTCAAATATATGTATTTCATATATATTAGGACAGTGTTTTTGTTTTTAATATTTTATATTAAAATATTTTAATATTATATATATTAGAAAAAAAACAAAGGGTATAAAAGTGTGTATAAAATTTTGGATCCTTTTCTATCTGCTGGGTTAGAAATTGTGGTTTGTGAGTTGTCCATTTTGAGCTGGCCCCATTGTCTAAAAATCACACTACTGTTAATTGTCGTCAATTGTGTTTGCATAATTTAAGTAAAACGTCTTTTAAAGGGAGCGAAATCAATTTATTGCCCTGCAAAGGGAGTAAATGGCTCTTGCATTGTGGATAGAGTGTTGAAATTTCTCACACTACTTTGGTGACTCAAATTAAGCTGTTGGCCTTTTCTATACTGGCAGGCTTTGCCCTGAGGTACTGCCATGTATTCTTTAAAAAATCCACTAAGATAAAGCCAAAAGCTATTCATATTTCCTAAAATTTTTCTTCTGGAAAATAAAAACCTGTGGAATTTAGTGGAATTTATACTTACAGGCTGAAAAATGTGCTGTAAGTATATGTTTTTTACTTATTCTACTAAGAATTGGATAATAAGCATATGGCACTGGGTTGTTTTGTCTCTGTCCCTTCGCATGGAATCAGTAACCCACAATTTGCTAGTTTTAACTATCTACCTTTCCCTCATTCTGTTCCTCCCCCCCCCCGCCCCACAGAGCAAAAAGAGATTAAGTACTGTGTATATAAAGGAAAATCTAAGTTGATCCTTTTTTTTAAGATTTTATTTATTTGAGAGAGAGAGAGCAAGAACAAGAGCATGAGCAGGGTGAGAGGCAGAGGGAGAGGGAGAAGCTGGCTCTCCGCTGAGCAGGAAGCCCAGTGCAATGTGGGGCTTGATCCCATGACCCTGAGATCGTGACCAAGGCCAGACCTTAACCTACTGAGCCACCCGGGGGCCCTCTGAGTTGATTCTTAATTGATCTAATTTTAGAGTTATCGTATAACAACCGAAAAATTAAAAACAATTATTTGAATTTTTGTTTCGAAGTCTATATTGTTGAAAACATTAACTCTATATCAAGATTTTGTGCATAGTCTGCAACTGTAACCCCACAGTCTGTTTTCCTTGCCCAAGCTGCCAAGTCAAGTAATCAATGTAGTCATTTAAACTAAAATGAGCCAGTCAAATCTGTTATTTAGCATTGTTAGTGTATTTAAGTTGTTTCATATTTCCAATGGTTTGCTGCTTTTTTTATGTGTGGGGGTGGGGCTTCAGTGAAACCCAAATATCTACCAGTTAACCATTTCATAGCTTATTATTTAGACCAAGCACAGGTTCATTATTTGTCCTTAGAAAGTTTCTCTGACTTCATGCCTTAATTACCTTAGATGAATGATTGAGTATATTTTGAACCACAAGGCCTGACCCAAAAGATACCACTGAAGTGGCCTATGGGGGAAAATTACACTCCTAAATGCCCTTAAAGGGTCCTCTCTTTTTGGGCCACACCTTCCACTGGGATTTTAAGGGCCAGGTTATAAATTTAGAATCATCATTACTGACTTGAGCCCCAAATCAGAGTGTCAGGGTTTTCAGTTTCATCAGATTTCCTGAAAGGAAACCATTGTTTTTACTTCTCTGAGTAGTGGAGTGAAGTTTAAGCCATCAGACTCAGGACTCATGAGTAAGTTATACTGACTGTATACTGAGTAAGTTTGGAATCAGTAACTAGTTTAAAAAGAGAATGGACCCTCCCCCAAACAGTTCTATTTGCCCAGTGAGTTACCTGGTCTGTTGCTTCCATAGTCAGGGCTCCAGAGCATCATCGGCCATTGTGTGTAATGGCTCTAAGTGGTGGCAGTTCCCATGAACTATGCCTTCTAGATAGCATATACTTCCATTTGTCTCTCAACTTTTAAGACTCTGTAACCTCATAAAATGGACATTTCTCTCAGGATATCAACATATCTCCTGAAACCTCTTATATCGACTCTGATGCTTCATCACTATTTAAGAATAGTTTCTTTCTTTATTTTTTTAAAGATTTTATTTATTTATTTGACAGAGAGAGAGAGACAGTGAGAGAGGGAACACAAGCAGGGGGAGTGGGAGAGGGAGAAGCAGGCTTCCCGCAGAGCAAGGAGCCCAATGCAGGGCTCTATCCCAGGACCCTAGGTTCATGACCTGAGCCGAAGGCAGACGCTTAATGACTGAGCCACCCCACGACCCATAAGAATAGTTTCTTTAAACAACTTTTTCAGTCTTTTAGAAATCCTTTAGGGGAACAAGCATGTGGTACTTTCTACCATGTCATATTCCTGCCTACATCAGTTAGCTCTCTTCCTTAAGTTCTTATAGGATAAAGGTTTCATGATTCTGCTCCTTGTGTCAGTGGTCAAATGGGAGTAGACCACCAATGTAGAAGTCTTGGGTGACCAGGAAGACTTGGTCTAAGGGGGTTTATGGAAATGTAGCTGAGATAAAGACCCAAAATCATTGTCTGGAGATAAGCTACAGTTATAACTGGCTTCAAACTGAAAATTGAGGAGGTCAACTGAAAATAAAAAAGAAATAAATATGGAGGTTTGTATTCAGGAGTAACAAAGTAGGTTAGAGTAAGGGACAACCTAAAAATCTAAATCCTCAACCTGTGGATAGTTGGCATATATATGAATACATTTTATTGGGTGAACATGTAGATGGGCACCATGGTTTTAGGGAACCAACAGTGACAGATACATATGATTGTATTTGATTCATACATTCAAGGATAGAAAAAGATATGTTAAATAGGTAGGAGTATACTTTTCATAGGGATGATTTATCCCCCTTTAAAAATGAAGAGCTTTATAATTAACATACAATACACTGAACATATTTTGTTTTGACATATGTATAAACCTATGAAACCATCACCAAAATAAGATAATGAACATTTACCTGTGAAAGTTTTCTCATGCCCTTTGTAATTCCTCTCTACTGCCACTCTCTCTACCCTTCCTCAGCCAACTAATTCACTGTTACTATAGTTTTCATGTTCTATGGTTTTACATAAATGGCATCATATAAAATGTATTCTGTTTTAGTCAGGCTTCTTTCATTCAGCCTAATTATTACTGAATAGTATTCAATTGTAAGGATATAGTATGATTTGTTTGCCCATTCACCTTTTGATGGGCATTTGGGTTGTTTATTTGTATAAAAGTTTTTTAAGGACATGTACTTTTCTCTTGGGTTACTACTCAGGAGTAGAATAGCTGGACCATATAGAAACTGGATGTTTGACTTTTTAAGAAATTGCCAAATTGTTTTCCAAAGTAGTGATGTCATTTAAAATTCCCACCAACAAAGTGTCTGAGACTTTGATTTTCTCCAAGTTCTTATTAATACTTGCTATGGTCTGTCCTTTTAATTTTAGTCATTCTAAGAGGTGTCTAATGGTGATATAGCATTGTGGTTTAATTTCCATTTCCCTAATGACTAATGTTATATATATTTCTGTCTACTTATTTGCCATCCATATGTCTTTATATTTTCTTTGGAGAAGTATCCGTTCAAATCTTTTACCCAGTTGTTTATTGGGTTGTTTTCTTACTTGTGAGTTTTGAGAACTCTTTGTATGTCTGGCTTTGCAAATATTTTCTCCCAGTATGATTATCTTTTTTTTTAAGGGACTTTATTTTTATTTTTTAATTAATTAATTAATTTTAAAGATTTTATTTATTTGACAGAGAGAGAGAGACAGCAAGAGAGGGAACATAAGCAGGGAGAGTGGGAGAGGGAGAAGCAGGCTTTCTGCTGAGCAGGGAGCCCGATGCAGGGCTGGATCCCAGGACTCTAGGACCATGACCTGAGCCAAAAGCAGACACTTAACAACTGAGCCACCCAGGTGCTCCATGGGACTTTATTTTTAAAAGCAGTTTCAGGTTTACAAAAAATTGAGAGGATGGTACAGAGATTTCCCACATACCCCCTATTCCCATACATACATAGCCTCCTCCATTATCAATACCATTCACTAGAATGGTGTGTTTTATTTTTTAACCAGGGATGAATCTACATTGACACTACATAATCACTCAAAGTCCATAACTGACCTTGGGGTTCACTCTTAGTGTTATTCTTTGGGTTTGGACAAAAGTATAATGACATATATCCATCACTATAATATCATGCAAAGTATTTTCACTTTGCTAAAATTCCTTTGTGCTCTGCCTGTTCATCTCTCCTCCCTACCCCAGCCCCTGATCTTTTTGTTGTCTCCATAGTTTAACCTATCCCAGAATGTTATGTAGTTGGAATTTATGTAGCCTTTTCAGATGACCCTTTACTTGGTAAGTTTCCTCTATGTCTTTTCATGGCTTGATAGCTCACTTTTTTTTTTTTAGCACTGAATAATATTTTATTGTCTAGTTGTACCACAGTTTATCCATTCACCTACTGAAGGACATCTTGGTTGCTTCCAGTTTGGGCAATTATAAATAAAGCTACTATAAACATCTCTGTACAGTTTCTGTGTGGACATACGTCTTGAACTCCTTTGGATAAATACCAAGGAACATGGATTGTAGATGATATGGTAAGAGTATGTTTTGTTTTATGAGTAAAAACCAAACTACCTTCCAAAGTGGTTGTACCATTTTGTATTCCCATAAGCAATATGTGGGAATTTCTGTTGTTTCACATCTTTGTCAGCATTTGTTATTGTCAGTATTCTGAGTTTTGGCCATTCTAATAGGTGTCTTATGGTATCTCATTGTTATTCGAATTGGCATTTCTCTGATCACATATGATGAGGAGTATTTTTTCATATGTTTATTTGCCATTTGTATATCTTCTTTGGTGAGATGTCTGTTAAGGGTTCTGGCTCATTTTTTATCAAATTAGTGATGAACTTATCTTTTCATCCAGTTAGCAGTGTCTTTCAATAACAGAAGTTTTAAATTTGAATTAAGTCCAATTTATCAATTTTCAATTTTTGTTTTTATGGAATGTACTTTTGGTATCATAGCTAAGAAATCTTTTACTAACCCAAGGTCACAAAAATTTTCTCTTATGTGTTCTTTTAAAAAAGTTTACAGTTTTAGGTCTTACACTTGTGTCTAGGGGATCCACTTTGAATTAATTTTTGTATAAAGTTTGGATTGTTCTTCATTTTTTTATATGTGAATAATCAGTTATTACAGCACCATTTGTTGAAAAGACTGTCCTTTCTTCAATGGATTTCCTTTTACTTTTGTCAAAAATAAGCTATTCATTTATGTGTGGGTTTATTTCTGGGCTCTCAATTATGTTCTCTTTATCGGTTTATTTCTTGTAACACTAATAACCACACTATCTTGATTACTGCAACTTTATAATAAGTCATGAAATTGGTAGTTTTAACTTACCAATGTTGTTCTTCTTTTTCAAAGTGGTTGGAGTTATTACAACTCATTTATGTTTCAATATGAGTTCTAGAATCAGTTTGTCAAATTCTACAAAAATCCTCTTGTGAGTCAAGGGGATGTTTTGAATATAGAGATCAAGATGAAGAGAATTGATATCATGACATTACTGAGTGTTCTGACCCATGACGTTTATTTAAGTCTTCAATTTCTTTTGGAAGTTTTATAGTTTCCACTGTAAAAATCTTGCAATTATTTATCATATTTATCCCTTAGTATTTTTATAATATTACAAGTAATATTTTATCTTTAATTTCTAATAGTTTATTGTTAATATTTAGAAATACAGTTGATATTTTATTTTAATTTTGTATCCTCCCAAATTGCCAGATTCACTTATTGGTTCTAGTAGCTTATATATAGATTCCATTATATTTTCCAACTATATGATCATATTGTTTGTGAACAGTTTTCATCTTCCTTTCCAATGCCTTTATTTCTTTTTCTTGCCTTATCCCACTAATTAGAACTTCCAACACAGTGTTAAATAGAAGTCCTAAGAGTACTCAGCCATCAGTAGGATGGCATGGATGGAACTAGAGGGGATTTTGCTAAGTGAAATAAATCAAGCAGAGAAAGACAATTATCATATGGCTTCACTCATATGTGGAACTTAAGGAATAGAGCGGAGGACCATAGGGAAAGGGAGGGAAAACTGAATGGGAGGAAATCAGAGAGGGAGATAAACCATGAGAGGCTCTGGACTCTGGGAAACAAACTGAGGGTTACAGAAGGGAGGGGGGTGGGGGGACAGGGTAGCCAGGTGATGGGTATTAAGGAGGGCATGTGTTGGGATGAGCACTGGGTATTATGTGTAACTAATGAATCGTTGAACACTACAACAAAAACTTATGATGTACTATATGCTGGCTAACTGAACATATATGTATAAAAGAAGTCCTAAGAGTGGATAACCTTAGCTGGTTCCTGATTTTAGGGGGAAAGCATTCCATCTTTCACCATTAAAAATGAAGTTAACTGGGGTGCCTGGGTGGCACAGTCAGTTAAGCATTTGACTCTTGGTTTTGGCTCAGGTCATGATCTCAGGGTTGTGAGATTGAGCCCCTTGCTGAGCTCTGCACTCAGTGCAGAGTCTGCTTGAGATTCTTCCTCCTTCTTCCTCTGCCCCTCTCCCCCACTGTGCTCTCTCTCTCTCTCTAAGGATAAATAAATCTTTAAAAAAATAAGTTAACTGTAGGTTTTTGCCTTTTATATGTTAAGAAAGTGTTCTTTTATTCTTAGTTCGCTGAGAGTATTTATTAGCTGGGTTTTGTCGAATGCCTTTTCTGCATCTGTTGAATTATCATATGCTTTTCCTTTTAAAATTGATTAACATGGAAAATTACATTGATTGATAGATGTTAAATGAACTTTGCTTTCTTGGGATAAGCCTCATAATTCCTTTTCTATATTTTAGGATTTGATTTATGAAAATTTTATTTATGAGAAATATTGGTTTGTAATTGTTTTTTCCTAATGTCTGTGTCTGGGTTTGGTATCAGGATAATGCTTTCCTCATAAAATGAGTTGGAAAATATTCCCTTCTCTTCAGTTTTTCCAATCTATCTCTGCTTTTTAACCTGAGCATTAAGACCATTTAAACTTCATGTGATTATGTATATGGTTAGTTTAAGTCTATCATTTTGCTAATTGATTTCTATTTATTTCATCTGTTCTTTACTCATTCATTTTCAGCCTCCTTTTGCATTAAATGAATATTTTCATTTCATTTTATCTCCTTTGTTAGCTTATTAACTATAGCCCTTTTAAGTACATTTTTAACTTATGACAGTGTATCTTCAAATGAGATTATACCACTTTATATATAATAATTTTATAATACAGTACTTCCATTTCCCCTGTGCTGCTGTTGTGGTACATTTTGTTAACTTTTATATTAACTATTATTTAACTATTATAAACTATAACTTATTATAAACTATAACTTATAAACTCTCAATACAATGTTATTATTATTGTTTATGTAGTCAGTTCTATCTTTTAAAGAGATTTAAATATTAGGGAAAGATCTTATGACAAATTATGTGGTCAGTTAATCTTTGACATAGCAGAAAAGAATATCCAATGGGAAAAAGATAATCTCTTCAGCAAATAGTGTTGGGAGGAAAACTGGTAAGCTACATACAAAAGAATGAAACTGGACCACTTTCTTACACCATACACAAAAATAAATTCAAAATGGATTAAAGACCTAAATGTGAGAGCTGAAACCATAAAAACCCTAGAGGAGAGCACAGGCAATAATTTCGCTGACATCGGCCATAGCAACATTTTTCTAGAAATGTCTCCTGAGACAAGGGAAATAAAAGCAAAAATAAACTGATGGGACTACATCAAAATAAAAAGCCTCTGCGCAGTGAAGGAAATAATCAACAAAACTAAAAAGCAACCTACTGAGTAGGAAAAGATATTTGCAAATGACATATCTAATAAAGGGTTAGTATTCAAAATATACAAAGAACTTATACACCTTAACACCAAAGAAACAACCCCATTAAAAAATGGGCAGAAGACATGAACAGACATTTCTTCAAAGAAGACATCCAGATGGCCAACAGACACATGAAAAGATGCTCAACATTACTCATCATCAGGGAAATGCAAGTCAAAAGTACAATGAGATATCAATTCACACCTGTCAGAATGGCTAAAATAAAAAACACAAGAAACAACAAGGGTTGGCAAGGATGTGCACGGTTGGTGGGAATGCAAACTGGTGTAGCCACTGTGGAAAACAGTATAAAGGGTCCTCAAAAAGTTAAAATTAGAACTACCCTATGATCCAGTAATTGCACTACTGGGTATTTACCCCAAAAATACAAAAACATTAATTCAAAGGGATACATGCAACACTATATTTATAGCAGCATTATTTACAAATTATGAAAACAGCCCAAATGTCCATGGATAGATGAATGGATAAAGGAGAATTTTTATACAGAATTTTTATACAGAATTTTATTCAACAATAAAAAAAGAATGAAATCTTGCCATTTGCAGCAACATGGGTGGAGCTAGAGAGTATAATGCTAAGTGAAATAAGTCAGTCAGAATCAAATCCCATATGATTTCACTCATATGTGAAATTTAAGGAGCCTAGCAACTGAGAAAAAGAGAGAGAGAGAAGCCAAGAAACAGATTCTTAACTACAGAGAACAAATTTATGGTTACCAGAAGGGAGGAGGGCTGGGGAATGGATTAAATAGGTAATGGGGATTAAGGAGTGCAGTTGTCATGATGAGCACTGAGTGATGTATGGAATTACTGAATCACTGTATTGTACACCCAAAACTAATATAACACTGCATGTTAATGATACTGGAATTAAAATATAAGATAAAGCAAAATAAAAATGAAATTAAAAAAAGAAAAACTTTTGTATTTATCCAAATCATCACTATTTCTGGTTCTCTTCCTTCCTTTATATAAATATATTTTAAATTGATGTTATTTTCTTTCTGCCTAGAGTACTTTTTTAACATACATTTTGGTGTGAATCCACTAGTAATGAATTTTTCAGCTTTTGTATGCCTGAAACCAAATTATTTCATATTTTTTATCACATTTGTTTTGAAAGATATTTTTTCTAGGTATAGAGTTCTTGAATAAACAGGTTTTTTTCCTTTTGTGATTACTTTAATGATGTTTCTCTACTCCTCTCTTGCCTTGTTTTTGATGAGAAATCTGCCATTATTCTTATCTTTAGTCCTGTGTATTTAATGTGTCTTTTTTCTCTAGTCACTTTTAAGATATTTTTCTTTATGATTTTTTTTTTTTTTACAATTTGATTGTGAAGTACTTTGATATTGTTTTCTTCATGTGTCTTATGCTTGGGATGCATTGAGCTTCTTGGATTTAAGAGTTTATATATATATATGTAAATTTATATATAATATTTGTAGTTTATATATATGTATGGTTTTAAATCAATTTGTAATACTTTTAGCCATTATTTCTCAAATACTTTTAATGTGTTCTGGAAACTCCAATAATATTTATATTAGGCTGTTGGAAGTTGTTACATAGGTCGCTGATGATCTTTCATATATTACTCTCTTAGTTTAATTTGGGTAGTTTCTCTTGCTATGTCTTCAGGTTCACTAATATTTTCTTCTGTAATATTTAATCTGCTATTAATCCCATCCAGAGTATTGTTCATATTAGATCTTGTAGTTTTCATCTTTAGATGTTCAATTTGTGTCTTTTTAACATCTGTAATACGGTTATAATTACTGTTTTAATGTCATTGTTGGCTAATTCTGATATCTCTGTTAGTTCTGAATTAGTTTCAATAGAATGATTTTCCTCCTCATTATGAATTATATTGTCCTGCCTCTGCATGCCAGATATGACTGTTCCTTTGTTTAGTGCTAGATATTTTTATATTCCTATAACTGTTCATGAGCTTTATTCTGAAACAGTTCAGTTACTAAGAAATAGTTTGATCCAATTTGGTCTTTCTTTTAAGATTTTTAAAGATTTGTATCTCACTAAATGTAGGAACAGAGCAGCATTTAGTCTAGGGCTAATTATTCCCCACTGCTGAGGCAAGACCCTTTTGAACATTCTACCCAATGTGCCATGAATTGTTAAGTTTTCTGGTCTGGTTGGTGGAAGGAGGCACTATTCCTATTCACTGAGCATAGTTTCCTCTATTCCTCTGAGATGATTCTATCCAGTCTTGGGGAGTTTCTCCATACATCAGTAACACTGATGAGTAGCTGAGGAGGATGCTCTAAGTCTCTGGGATTTTCTGTGTAAGCTGTCTCTTCTCCAGGATTCTGTCTGGCAAAACTAGCTACTTTGTTCTCCCCACATTTCCAGCTCTGTCTACTCTACTCAGAGAAATTGTAGGCTTTACTTGAGAGTCCTCTTTGTGAACTGTGGTCTCAGGATGTTTCAGGAGGTAAGCTGGGGAAATCACAGTGTACTCCTTGCTTGTTTTACATCTCTCAAAATTTATTGCATTCATTGCCTAATATCATAAAAACTGCTTTATTATATATTTTGTCTGTTTTATTTTCATTATTTCAGGCAGGAGTAGAGTACATCTGTTCCCTACTCTATTTCATTTGATAGCAAAACAGTCATTCTTTTTTAAGCATGAGAATTGATAACCTTATACCACTTTATATCAGTGTATCAGCAGTGGCAAATCAAGCCTGAGTTTTATGATTTGTACACTTTGGATATACTCTGCAGACTTGGGAGCTCCCTACGTTTTTCTGTTATTGGTTGAGTGTCTCTGTCTCACAAAAGAAAGGCTAACCCTTAACTTGCATGAGGCCAACTCTTATTTTAATACATATCAACTGTTCACAATGGGAACTTAATGAAGGTTAAAGGATATGTTGGATTGCAGTATGTTTTCCAATTTTCTGATGGGGAAATTACTTCCATTAATTTCCTTTAACAAATTCTATCAGGTAAATCAGGCTACAAAATTTAAAGAAAAAAGCCAAACTGAGAATGAAAAATTAGGTCATGCCACAGTGGCTTTAAATTGTGGGAGAAAAATATCCTGATTGCTCAGCTCAAGTTTGAGCTTTAAATCTTTTACCAGCTTCTTAGCTTGCCTGTGATGTGCTGAGTCCTGGCAGGTGGCTCACCACAGGGACTAATCTGGGAACATTCAATTGCACAGAGAGCTACTAATCCCTGTAGGTTAATGGTGCAGACTGAACTGATTGTCTGGCATTGCCCACAGCCCTAGGGAACAGTGTTTGGGACCTAGAACCATCTAAACAGGATGGAGATAGGGTTGGAGTTATTGTCACCAGCCTCCAGCTTCAGAGGCCATGTAAAAAGAACTAAAAGACCTTCCTAAAAGTAGAATGGACTACTATACTTGTCCTTAAAATCTGGAAAGCAAACTTACTTGCCTATCATATTTCTACTCTTCCAATATATTAAGTAAAAAGTAGGATATATATGTATGGGAAAATAAGGAATCTATTAGAGCAATGATACTGTAAAAATTTCTCCCAAAGTACTTCTAAAGAGAAAAAAATGTGCCTTAAACCCCACTAAGTAGCTTTTTTGCTCCTCCTGCCCTTTGGGAAAATAGTTTATGCAACCAAACATGGAGGAAATTTATTTGATGCCTCATATTTTTTTCATGAAGTTTCAGGAGCATTTTGCATTCTCCACTATATTTTTTCTGTATGTGCTTTAATGTAAAAACTATGTTTTCAGTTATTTACTATTAAATTACTTGGCCCACCCTACCTCTAAATCATCAGATAAAATTGTTACTCTAGGAAGATGCACTGCATTTATCTCATGGCATTGTGCATCCAGCACACAACCACATACCCTGAGGTGTGCACATAATCCAATCTGAGAAGACCTCTATGAGAATAAAGTACATCAGGCCCAGGTAATAGTATTCTTTATGCTCTATAAGGGTAGTCTCATGCCTAATCATTAATGAAGATGCACAAGAAATATTTTTCAACTTTCTTACTGATCAAATTTTGCTTCTTGATTTTTAAACTTTAAAATTCTATTCACAGATCTCAGTCTTCTGCTTATAAAGAAGCAAATAAGATACGAGGAATATGATCTTTATTTGTATTTAACTTTGGCATATATGCATGTGTGTGCTTCTGTATGTGTTTTTTTTTCAAAGAAATATATGTACATTATCTTGAAGAAAATACCCACAGATATACTACAGAGAAATTTGCTTTATTTTGATTTTTTGTTAAGTGCCTTTCCCATTAAATGATCTCTTGGCTTAGAAACTGTCTGTGAACATAGAATAGAAGTAACTAGAATATTTGTTGGAAGTCATTAAGATTGCTTTAGTGAGATACTTGTTTCATTCTTTGAATAAAGCAGAATCAAGTTAGAATACTTGTACCTCTGTAACTAGTTCACTTGTTGAAAAGGTTTTTTCCTTCTTTATCGAAGTCAGATAGGTTTCTTTCTTTCCCTTGAAAAATCTATTGTCTCAACACATTGCTCTATTCCTTTATTTTTCCTCCCCTGAACAGGTTGGGAATGATTTTGTTTTTGTTATCACTCATATTATGCATCCTGTAGTATGTACCTATAGTGCAATGCTCTAAGTTTTTACTTCTCTGATCCCTACAAACACTTCCAAAGTAAGCTTAGCCTCCACCTTGTGTGGATCCTTCCATGCCATCCATGTCAATGAATATTTCCTTTGTCTGGATCTCTCTAAGAATTTTGTTCCTAATTTTCATTTGAAATTTTTACATTTATCAGTTTATACATTATATTTTAAATAGTCCCTTGAGGGAAGTTGCCCATGTCTTGTATGGATCTCTTCCCTATAATGCCCATAATGGGCATTGATAAAAATTTGATTAAATAACAAATTTCATATATATACTATGCATTTTAGCTTTGACAGAGGCTGTGATGCCTGAAATTCAGCATTTGTTTTTACATGTTCATACTAAAATGGAACTATCGCCTAGACAATATGCTATCAATTGCTATGTATTACTCTTATTATGTATTACTATATTATTATGCTATCAATTGCTATGTATTATTATTATTGCATATTATCAATATGTAATAATTTTTTAAAAATCAAAGTAATTTTTATATGGTTTAGGCAGCAGTTTTTTTCATATTTATTAAGCAATAATTGACAAAATTGTAACATATTTAAGGTGTGCAATGTGATGATTTGCTCTACATATACATTGTTAAAGGATTTCTCCCGCCCTCAGGCTAATTAACATATCCATCTCTTCATATCTTTACTCCCTTTGCCCCCTTTTCTTGTGATAAGAAAAAGAAGCTGGTCATCTGAGAAAATTAGAGGAGTGACGAGAAAGCAAGAGGCAAAAACACCAAGAATTTTGTGGGGGTGGGGAGTCAAGATCTGAATACTGAAATTACTTTGGAGAAAATGGATAGAAGACTGTGCCAAATACATACAGAAATTAGTTTTCTCTTGAAGAGGGAAATTTATTGCCATTTTTGGGATGAAACCAGTCAGCATTTTTCAGACTCCATGAAATTTCCAAGCTAATACAGTTATAAAAACCACAAGACAGGAGTGAGAGTCTATGTTGGGATTTGTTTGTTTTTGTTTCAGCTGTTTCTAGGAGATGTGGGATGAGAGCAGCTCTTCTGTTTGGACACCATGAACACTAATAGTATGTCTTACCTTAACTTTTATAGCAGTAATTACAAAATTGATGAAGTTAAGGGATTAACAAAAATTGAGTCATACAATGACTATTTGGGAGGACTGTTTCAAACTTGCAAAAATGACAGCATCATCTGTTTTTCTCCTGATGGTTCATTTATTTGTGAAGTTCATGAAGGACAAACTATTCACAGAGAATTCCATCCCTGTTGGATTGTTCTGGCTTTGCAGACAAACAGTGAAAAAACACAACAAAAACTAATAATAAAATCTCAAATTTCATTGACCTTCCTTTTTAGGTTTCATCTAGAAACTTTTCCTTCATTTTTCAGTTGTTTACTAAAGGTCTGAAAGTTCACTGGTGTTTTGACTTACACTGATATTTAGAGTTTTTAATACCTTTGTCAATACTGAAATTTTCTCATATTTCTTACTTAAAAAATAGAAGGAATATATGTTATGACTTGAACTTGTCTTTACTTAATTCTCCTACCCATATATTAGTCAAGACTCTTTGGTTGTAAATAACAGAAAGTAGCCTGAGCAATCTTAAGTGAAAAAGGAGAATTTATTGTAAAAGGATAGAGGTGACTCATATAACCCAAGAACAGAAATTCAGGTGGATTTCAATAGATAATGAGAGCCAGGAATAAGAAAGGTATGAGACACCTCTGTTTATTGTCTCTTATTTTCTCTGCCTGTTTTTTTTAACTTCTTCTCTCCATTTTAAAACTGGGTTTCTATTTGTATACCATGTTCATAGGAGCATATTTACAATAGAAAAAAGGTAGAGAAACAAATCAAGTGTCCATCAACAGGTGAGAGAATAAAGAAAATGTGGTACATAAAATATACAGTGGTATGTTATTCAGCCTTAAAAGGAAGGAAATTCAGACATATAATACAACAAGGATGAACTTTGAGAACATTATGCTGAGTGAAATAAGTCAGTCACGAAAGAGAAATGCTTTATGATTTCACTTTTATGAGGTACATGGAGTAGTCAAATTCATAAGGACAGAAAGTAAAATGATTTTGCCAGGGCTGGGAGGAGGAGGAAAATGGGGAATTGTTATTTAATGGGTATAGACTTTTAGTTTTGCAACACGAAAAATTCTTAAGATTGGTCACACAACAATGTGAAGGTACTTAATACTGCTGAAGTGTACACTTAAAAATGGTTAAGATGAAAAATTTTATATTATGTGTATTTTACCACAATTCTTAAAAAGTAAATGATCATAGGTAATTTAATTTGTCTGGTAATAGTGCACATGGATTTACTAAGCAGGAAAACGATGCTAAATAGTGGACACATACTGCATACAATTGAATGAGAGCCAGCCTCTGGTGGGTAGCAATAAGTGTTAAATTGTCCAACATTGATTTTTGGTGAAGGAATATTGCTTAATAAAGAATGAAATATCTTCCTGAGGTTAAAAAAAACCCTGCTTTCTCTGATTTGCTTGTTGACATAATGCAAAATGTTCTCCCATCCTCAGCATCTGACTTTATATATTTTAATCACCTAAAAAGACTATAATAATCTTACAAATTCTAGAAATCTGACCCAGTATTTTTTTAAGTGCTCCCTCCTGGCCCAGTAAGGTATGATCAAGAAGGGTGGTTCATCTAATACAAACGTGGCTGCAGGTTGGCTTATCCTTGTGTCTGGAGGAAGAGGTAAGAATGTCAGGCCCCCTGGAAGCTGGTAGACAGATCTTGGAGACCAGTGTGCTATGGCCCAGGTTTGATTATAGGAGCCAGAGGGAATTGAGGGAATCCCTGAGACAGTAGCCTCATAGACAGGGTGATGACTAGAAATAACCCAGAGGAGAAATCTTGGTGAGCATCTTGGCCCATTTTAATTCTCCCAAAAAGAAAACAAGTCAATAAACAAAACTAAGGATAAAAGCAGAGAGCTGAGAACACGAACTAGTTCTAACTATATGTAAATTAAGAAACAGGCCAGAGACCAGAATCCCAAGATCAGACACATGTGGAGAAGTCAGAACTGAAAACTCTATGAACAAGAGGGCAGAAAGTTGAGGACTTAGAGATAAACTATGTCAACAAATTCAGACCAAATTGTGCCTTGTTGGAAGCAGCACCATGAACTAGCCCTAGCCACATTTGAAGGGTCTTGGCTTTGATCACTACTTCTATTTGTTATCAGCCATCTTGGTGAAAACAATTTGCCTAAAACCAAACTGGTAAAAATCATTAAACATGACTCTTTTAGTAATTGGTTATTTGTATATTATGAATGTTGAAACATTGGAGAAGGTGTTTAGAATTTTAATGTAATAAAACATTTTTCAGAATTTTGGGTATTTTTCTCCAGTCTTTAAACTTTTATTTTTAATTCATGATGCATTTTCATCCAATCATGTTTGCTTTTCTTAGCAAACCTTTAATGATTTTGTACCAAATTGCCCAAAACAATCCAGTCTAAAATCTGCTTTAATTAGTCATTTGTTCTTTTATCATATACCCCAGGGACTCTGCAGAATTAAAGACATGGTATAGTGAAGATTGGTTGTAGAAAATAAAGTTATTGGATGTCACTGAAGTTTGTATTCACTGTATTCACCTAGAACATTCTGAGTTTCTTATTTCAATCTTAAAGTTTTTCTGCTATCAGAACAATGTAAGGATTAACTGGGTTAGAGAAGCTATCGTGTATTTCTCTTCTCCCCTTTCTATAGTGAAGATATCAGTGGCTCAGAGTCATCTGCTATCAAGACTTTTATTCATATATCATCTTATACATTGTTAGGTTGATAAATTTAAACCTAACCTTAAAGCTGTCTGAGAAGCCACATTGAGAATGTGTATATATTTCATTGTAGCTTCAATTCTGATAGCAACATTGAGTAGTAAAAATACTTTTCTGTAAAATTTGCTAAAATACGTAAGATGTACAACCAAAATGGAATACAAAATAAGGTTAAATAAATGAAGTTAACATCACTGGCTGAAAAATGAACCTAAATGTTTTAAAAAGCAAAATTATATAGAAAAAAGTAAGATTTTTAATCAAAAATATGGATAAAGTTGTAAAAATTATACCAAGGTTCAAAAAGTTATAAAATAATGTTAACTTGTAGTTGGAAACATTGATTTTTGAACAATTATGTTTCAGACAAATGAGCAGAACATACATAATTGACTATATGTGAATTAAGAATGAGGAAGAAAAGGAACTTTTGTTCCCCCAAAAAATTCTGAAAAAAATGACAAAAAAGCTTAATGACTCATGAAAACTCACAAGCTTCTTCAAGTGCATCAAAATTACTAAGACGAAAAATCCATATCAGATAATACTTTTTGACCAATTTATCCTTTCCAACAATTTGAGAAAATTGTTTTAGGTCAATTTGTTTTTGACAATTCACTTTGAGCTCTTGGTTACTCTCAGCAGCCCATTTCCCTCTGGCATTCTCTCTTGTTAAAAGCCATTGATGCAATAGGAAGACTCATCCTTTCCTGTTAGTTGTTGGAATAAAACTGGGGAAAATATCCTTAGAAGAATTCATCAACAGTTAACAGAGATATTTAAGATTATCCAGTCCAAACCTCGCTTTACCACTGAAGGGCATGGGAGCCTGGGCATTTGTGGTATCCTGCCCAAAGTCACAGTAAAGTAATGGCAAAAATGGACATGGAGATTAGACGTCTTGCCTCCTACACTTTTAAACACTGGTAGAAAATTACTCTGTTCAATAATGGGTACATACTTTGACTTGAATTTAAAAATCTGATCAAAAAACCCCCATGATCATAGCATTGTTGTCCCATGCTAAGAAGGTGGCATATGTGGTGTTCTGCCTGGTTCCTTTCAGGTATTAAGATAATAATAAAAGTTAACATTTATGTATCACTGATCATTGGCCAAGTACTGTGCTAAACTCATTTAATCCTTATAGTAACACTGTCTAGTTCTTACTGTTATCCCCGTTGTGTTAGACTGAATGCAAAATACCCTCTCACTTAATCCTTTTAAACACCCCTTATAATATGGCATTGCAGATTCTTCTGTCAAGTGGTGAAGTCTGTATTTTTACCCTCTGAATTTGTGTTGATCTTGTGATTTGCTTTGGTCAGTAGAATGCATTTGGAGTGATGTTATGGCATTTCTGAGTGCAGGACTCAGTGATCTTGCACATTTCTGCTCTCTCAGACCCTGCCAGCATAATGTGCACAAACCTGAGCTAGCCCACTTAAGGGAGATCTGTGCCAGCCAGTGCCATCCTAGATTAACTTTCATCTAAAATGTGTGAGAGAACCAAGCCAAGATCAGCAGATTATATGGTTTATGGTTGTGAAGCCACATAGTATATGGTTTAAGAACATGGACACTGGAGTCAGATTCATAAATAGTCCAGCTGAGAACAGAAGAAGCATTAAGTTTGAGACCATAAAAAAATCCAACTGAACCATATAACTGTGGGCAAAAATGAATGCTATTTGTCTTAGGCCTGTGAGTTTGTTATATTACATAGCCATGACTAAGTTACACACTCATTTTATAAATGAGGAACTGAGATACTGAGTGGTATAATAACTAGCCAGTGATTCCAAAGCTAAAAGTAGCACACCTGGGATTTGAACCTAGGCAGTGGGACTCTGGTCTCCATGCTCTTAACCATTATGATATATGGTTTCAAAAGTGTGAACTACACAACACAATGATGGACAGCTGCCAACCTGCCGTTATCCATCCATGCTGTTAGCCCTGAACTATTTATAGTAACAAACTGCGTAAGGAGTTACCATCTCTTTCCATTTGCATAGTTAAATCTGTGATCTTTTTATTTATTGCCTCACCTCATCTCCATTCCACTTAATGGAATAACTTTCTCAACCATAGTTCAAATTCTGTCTAAACTGTAGGAAAAGGGAAAAAAATCCTTTCCTCTACCCATTTTAGATTCTCTGCTTGGAGTGCTATAAGTTAGACTGACAAAAGATTGACAAGAGAAAAACAAACAAAAGTTTATTAACATATGCATTGCTCATAAATGTGGGAGCACTTAGCAATGAGTAACTCAAAGAGGTGGTTAGAACTTGGGCTTATATAGTATCTTAACAAAAGAACAATACATTTTTAGACAAATGACAAAGCACAATGGAAAAGGACTTTGAATTTCTAGGATGGTAAATTATGGGAAGGCAGACAGATATGGGGGAACTAATGGAAGATAAGGGCTAGTTAATAAATTTTGGTAAATAGATTTCTTTGGTGCTATCTCTGGGTGGATAAGAATCTAGAGTTGTCTCTGGTGATTAACTTTTATCCTTCATGGTAGAGAGGAGAGTGGGGGAAATCTTTACAAAATTATGTGCTGCCTATAGGGGCCATTAGGGGGAAGACAGAGGGCTTTGCTTATATGTACTTTTTTTCAGTTACCTTCAGGTCATAATAATTTTTATGCCAAAGTTGAATATTTTGGGGGTAGCATATTCTGTTACCCTTTATCATTTATGCTGTCATTGGCTGTCACAGTAAACATTTTACCCATTCCAACTCCTCCTCAACCCAGGGGAGACCCCCATGAACACATAACAATCTGCTGTTGATCAGTTCAGAACCACATTTTCTAACAACTTTACCTGCTCAGGAAATCTGTTACCACGTCAGGTGCAGTATAAAAGGACACTTATTGCATGTTTGGACCATAGCTTCCTAAGCCATGTTACTTTTTCAGTATCTCACCATTTGTCCTATTTCTCTAAACCCTTCTGGTTTTCAGCCAATTTTCTTAACATTCCATCTTCAGATCACCACCAAGATCCACCTGAGGTCTTAAGTCAAATTATTTTTATTGCAAGTGACTGAAATACACCAGGTTGGCTTAAGCAGAATGGGGAATTTATAATTATCGTAGGATGTCTTATGGAGTCCAAGGTAGGGGCACAGCTGGGCCTGCCAAGTGCAGTGAATCTGCTCCTTTCTAGTATGTGTTTTCTTTCTGCAGATAGGCTTTGATTGAATAGTTGGTGCTCATTGCAGAACATGTAGAGCTGACAGTTTCCAGTTACATAGTAAAGGACAGCCAGTTTGCCTGACTTTCTTTTTTTTACTCAGTTTGGCTAAAGCGTTGATCATATCTGAAAAAATCAAGTAGGGTCAAAGAATAAGATAGGAAGATCGTTGTTTGTCCCAGCTGTGTCCAGTAACCCATTTCTAGCCCAGGAACCTTGGCCAGAGGAGAGGGTCACCTGGGGCAGAATGGTTACCAGGGACAAACTGCTATTACTCTGCAGATGTGAGAATCCTTTGAGCTATTTTTGAAGACATGAAGGTTCAAGTGAGACAACTTGGTAGATACCTACTACCCTGTTTTCCTGGCTGCCATCTTTGCCATTTCCTGACTGTGGCAGGGAAAGCTGAGTAATATGGAGAAAAGCAGAACCAAAGAAGACAGCTTTCGGGTTCTGATGGCTTGTGTTTTAATTTCAGTGTATTTATCTGTATAACAAGTGACAAATTGGTTTACATCCTTGGGACTCAGTTTTATGTATAAAATGGAATTTGTGAACCTCTTTGGATAAGGCATACCCAGGCTTATCTTTTCACCCTCTAGAATTCCCTTCTGTATTCATTCCCAAGCCTATGCCCTTCTCTCACATCTTCTCACCCTCAAAGCCCTGGACACTGAGAATCAGTGCTCTAATATGTATGGCTTGTGGTTTATTTTATTTTTTTTTAATTTTTACAAATTGAAATTTCTCTGTCCATGTTGGCAATACTTTGTAGTTTTGAATTTGCTTTTGTAGCCTGTTTTTACAGGGTATGTCCCCTTTGTCTTTTGTAATTTCTGTCTTCATTCCTTTCTTTTTCTGCAGCCCAAATCTTATTTTTGTGTTGTTTCACGCTAAATCTAGCTAATTATAGGGTTGACTATCCTAAATTAGAAAAAAGAAATACAAGCTCATGCTGATATAGCAGGTATAATTATAAATATCTTTCTGCATCTGAGGCCAATATCTAGATCTACATTTGCCAAATTGGCAGTTGCTTATCAGCTGTATGAACTTGGTCAGTTTGTTTAACCTCTCTCAGCCTCAATTTTCTTGTCTATAAAATGGAGAAAACAATACACCACATAAGCATAATATGAAAAATAAAATAATGCCATAAATGTGTTATTATAGTTTCTGTTATAAGTGCTAAAAAAGTTTAGTTATTGTTGTTGTTACTGTTATTATTGAAAATGTATCGTGACTTAGCTCTTAGCATAATTCCATTCAGCAAACATTCATTGAGTTTAATATGAATGTAAAATCCTGTGCTAAGTCCTGTAAGAGATATTAAGATTTCTCACAGCTCCAGGTTTAGAGGAGAATATTATCTGATGGGGATGAGATACATATCCAAACTAACCATGTTATTAGGAAGAGGATAGTAAATGCTAGAAATGAGGTACAATCCAAATGAATGGGACTGAGCAATTAATCAAAATGTTGAATCTGGTAAGGTTTTATTAAGAAGTACTATCTGAACTAAACTGAAGAATAAGATGTGATGAAGGAAACTATGAAGGAGGAAAAGCATTGCAGTTTGAGTAAACAGTAGGAGGCATAAAAAATTAGCCTATGAAAAAAATACTGGATAATCCTTTTACATCCATATAATCTTTCATTCCAAATTTATTTAGTTATTTAGTTATTTTAGCAATAATTCATATTCAAAGAGAAAGGAAAGGATTGCCCTGAACCCCTCTGGATTAGCATTTTCCAATGTATGTTGGCTAATTGAGATTCCAGGACAAATGATTCCATGGTCGTATACATTTTGATATTGCAAAACATTGTGCTATTCTTTCAGATTCTGCTAACAGTTTTCTTAATATTTGCAACCTAACTACTAACACATGCCATATATTTTAGGGTTTTCTTATAGCAACACCTAACTTTTTTCCCCCCAAATCCTGTTTGACATGAGATCAGCCAACTTACACTGCAGCAACAGACAACCTCAAAATTTGGCTTAGAGCAACAAAAAATTGATTTCTCAGTCATGTGTACCATGTCCAAAGCAGATCAGCAGAGAGGGGTGTACTGCTCATTGTTGTCACTCAGCAACAGACAGATTGAAGTTCTATCTAACTCATGCTTCTGCAGTATCCATGGAGAAAGGGAAGTGGCTTTGATAAGTCCATCCAAAAGTGTTACATGTCACTCCACTGACACTTTTTTGTCCAAAGCAAATCATATGACCACATCTAATTTCAAAGAGTGTGGAAGTAAAACTTACCATGCTCCTAGGGAAGTAGAGGGAAACCTGGATATTTGTAAACTGGCCTAATGACTACTATAATTAGATTATACAAAGTTAAATGAGACTGCAGAATTTCTCAATCTTTAATATACTAATGTAAAATGCATATCTCCCAAAGGGTGTTATAGTATACAGGCTGTCACTCTTATTTGAATCTGGGACCCTTTTTTCTTCAATAATTTCATGGCACTATTGTTTTATGGAATCCAAATTAGGACATTTTTATATATAATAAAGGCTATTTTTAATTGACTATGTTTAGAAGTAGGGACTAAGATAGGATTAGTATTCATAGACGTGAATAGCTGGTGAAGCAGTCTGAATGTTTTTTCAGTATATTAGATAAAATAGATAATCCACATTTTTCCAGAATAGCTGGTGAAGCAGTCTGAATGTTTTTTCAGTATATTAGATAAAATAGATAATCCACATTTTTCCATTTGTGATCACCTACTAAATGCCCAGTCTTGTTTTGTCTATTTTCATATATATTTTCCCATTTAATAACTAAGAGCAATACCAGGAAGATAAGGAACATTACTGATATTTTATAGTTGGGGATAAAAGAGATTGAGTAACTTGAAGATTTTATTTATTTATTTTCTAAGTAATCTCTATATCCAACATGGGGCTCGAACTTAACAACCCTAAGACCAAGAGTTGCATGCTCCACTGACTGAGCCAGCCAGGCGCTCAGAGATGAGTAACTTACATAGAACTTTGCTAGTAATTGGCAGAGGTGGGATTTGAATCTGGGCTGCATGGCCCCTGAATTCATGTCCGGTCTCAGTATATACTAAGTCTAGAGTGTGATCAGAACCTCAACGGGATGACTGGTGTGTTAGGGTTCTCCAGAGAAACAGAACAAATAGGATACATTTATTTATGTGTGTATGTGTCTATGTATTTATAATGGGGGCTGGCAACTCTGAAATTTGTAGGGTAGCCTCGTAGGCTGGAAACTGAGGCAGGATTTCTGTTACTGAGGCAGAATTTCTTCTTCTGAAAACTTCTGTTTTTTTGCTAATGGGTCCTTCAGCTAATTGGATGAGACCCATCTACATTATGGGAGCTGTTTTGTTTTACTTAAGGTCAACTGATTGCAAATGTTAATCCTATCTACAAAATACCTTCACAGTAATACCTAGACTAGCATTTGACCAAACATCTGGACATCGTAGCCTAGCCAAGTTAACACATAAAATGAGCCATGTCAACTGAAATAAATTAAATGTTTCTCCTAAGAAAAAAATAGATGAAATGGACAATCTAAATTCTTAGCTTGGTATATCTAGGATTAAAAGTTCCATTCAGGAGAGATTTTGTTTTGTTTTGTTATGTTTGTTTGTTTGTTTTCCTATTCCTGGTCTTCATCATCCAAATTAATTTTATCCTTGGGCCCAGCAAAGCTGTTAGGACATTCTGATCTGGCTTCTATACCCCACCCTCATCTACTTCTCAGGAATGATGCCCTAAGAACTCAGTGTGAATTATGCCTCTTGTTTTGACTTAATTTCATTCTCCCTTCAACTCCCTTTCTATTTTCCCAGCACTAACCCTTTCTATTAGATCAGTTAAAAAACAAAACAAAACAACCTGCTCAGAAGTCCAATATGTAAAACAGATGTTCAAATCTGCTATTCTGAAGTTTGGGTAGAGATCCTGGAACTTCACTTCGGCCCCCCAATTTTACCACCCCATTCATTACCTTTCCAAGCTGCTGTTCCATATAGAGTGAACACCATGTCACTAAGGTACCATGTGAGCAGTTCCCTGGGCTGATGTGGGGGCCCCAGCACCTCTCTTGGAGATGCCCCAGTACAGCTTCACATTGGTCCCATGCTGTCCCTGTGGATGGGGCTCCTATATAATAATGTTTCTCCTTTTGCCCTGTGAATGTTTCCAGGTTGTAACCAGTGACTGCTTCAGAGCTAGCCATAAACTACCCAATATGGCTCTGTTATGGAAGAATTTACAGTAGCTGCCCTGAAAATACTGTGCTTTGGATCAATGACTTTTCAAGTGGCTTAGTGCTGCCACAACTTCATAACCATGTGTCTCACAAATACAACAAAAACTAGTAGTTATTGTTTGTTTGCAATAGTCATAATTTTCTTGTACTAATAACACATTTACTTTAAAAGTGCCTCACAAAAAGATAATGTCAAAAAGGGCTCGCAGCCTGTAGCATAAAACCTGACAGTTTGAAAATTTTTGTCTTAGAAAACAAAAGCCCCCTTCTCCCTTGAATGAGTAGAAAATTAGCACTTCCAAAACAACAAAACTGACTTAATTGCTATATCATTAAAACATATTATTCGTGATTAAATTCTAAGCTAGCCCCCTCCCTCATATAAGGTTCTACCAATATTTTAGAAATCCTCATTTTGCAATATAAATATGCATATTGTCACCAACTGCATTCTGAGAATAAATCAGTAAAACAGGATTCATGTCAAGTGGCCTATGACATGGCATGAATACTCTCTATTCCTCTTCTGAAAGGGAGCCAAGGTCCTCTGAACTAGATGCAAACTGTAAGAGCAAAACTATCTCATTCTTCACCTCCCCTATGTTAATACTTGCTTTATTTAGACTGAAAGATCCCTGGTCAGGCACCTCGCCTATATTATGCACTCTCTTGAATGCAAATTATTGGCACTGCTCCTAATGCCACAGTTAAAGCAAATAACAATGCTCTTCTAATAAAAAGGCACCTTGAAACCCTGTGGCTTGTCAGAGCTTGATTCTGCCAACTGGTTCCTTGCCCAGTATCCTCTGCATAGTCACTAATGACAGTCAGGGATGCCATGTAATCCCCCACCAGTTAATGTAGTAGTCATTCTAAACTGATCTGGGCAAGCTGACACATCAAACCCTGTAGAATGGTCATCACCTAGGAAGTCATGTGGTGGTATTGGGTCTGAGAGGTCTGGTGTTCCCAAAAGCACTAAATACAGCAAAAAGCCTATTTTAAAAGAGTAGCCAGGTCTCAATACCCATTGGAGTGAGCATTAAGCTAGGCAGGGGACTAGGTAGGGCTGGAAGGGAGAGCTGCACTGTGGTGTGATTGGGGAACCAACTCCTACCCCTTGGGACTTCTCTATTCTTTCATGGTCTTTCTCCCACACTACTCCCACTATTAAGTGGATCCATCACAGTTTTCACCATCAGGTAAACAAGTTAGTTTATAAAGTTATTAATAAATATTGCTTCAGGCCTTATCCCATCTATAGGTATATTTCTGACATATCTGTAGAATAAACTAGACATAATAAGGCTACAGAAGGCCATAGGGGAGATCATAATGATGATGATGATGATGATGATGACAGCAAACATTTTAGTTTTTTAAATTGTACTAGAGAAAAAACATGATCCAGGGGAAGAGGGAGACAATCTCTAGCAGACTCTGTGTTGAGCACAGAGTCTGACACGGGGCTCAATCCCACGATCCCTACATCATGACCTGAGTCAAAACCAAGAGTCAGATGCTTAACTGACTGAACCACCAGAGTGCCCCAACAGCTAACATTTTTAGAGGGTTTATGTTACTTGGGCCAACCATCGTTTTAAGTGCTTTACATGCAGAACCTAGACATGACAGTTGTGCAAGGTGTTTCCCGAGCAAGAGTGGCCAGGTAAGGGGTGAGTAGGCTGAAATCTAGCAGGAGCTTTTTTTCCGTGCTGTGCACCCTAGAGAGGGGATGTGTTCACCCTGAAGGGCACCTTTATCTAATTTCCATGATGTGCTGTTGACTACTAGCAGCTCTATTTATATGAATTTATCCATTTCATCCCCACAGCAGTGGTTTGGAGTACCGTTTTCAAATATTTTCAAATATGAGGCAATTGTTGCACAGAGAGTTTAATGAAATCCTCAAGAATACAAGTGAATGTGCCAGGATTTGAAAACACCAGTCAGAACAGAACCCGTGCCTCAGTGAGCAGTAGCAGCAGGATACATGGCCGTGACTGCATCCAGATGCTGCCCTTTTTCCCTCCTGTGATGGCACTTAACACATTTTCTCTAATATCTGCATCCTTGTTCATGCTCACTCTATAGCTAAGGTAAATTGCACTTTACAAAAGTTTTCTGATATGCTCTAAAATATTCTAAAGTCTTTCTATTCTTAATCTTTAAATTACATTTTTCAAGGGGTGCTATATCAAAAATCAACTACATCCGGAAAGAAAATGTTCATCAAATGTGGCGAAAGCGCAGGTTCTCTTTTTATTCAGCAGCCTCACCCTTACCTATTTATACACTATCCAGTATACACAGATAGCTGTCTGGATGCACTGAAATGCTTTGTAAATCTTAGTGATAAGTGGCTTTTATTTAAATGTAAAAATGATACCTTTGTCCTCAGATAGTTGACATTAAAAGGTTTCTGTGGGGAAATCAGAGCAGGAAGAAGGACATCAATGTGATTACGCCACCTTGTGGCTGCTGGTTGATTTTCAGCCTGTTTGGATCTCTTAGAGAATTTCAAGGGCTTTCTTGCTGATTATCCCCAACACTTTCCTGAGGCAAGCAAGGACTCTTACGTGAATTTAGCCCTGAGAATCATCTCTTTTTGTGTCTAGGAATATTCTCCATTCACAAGTTTAGGAGAGCACATTAAGTACATTATAGCTGGTGGCCAGGTTACCCCTTTCTTCAGCTCAGTTTTTCCAACCTTAGTAGCCTCAAGCACAATGTAAAGTATTGAAGCAAGAAGGAATGCTGTATAAACCTCAGCTCACCGCAACTTAAAACCTATTTTAGGACACAGCACAGCTGTCACTTACTCAAATGTTACTTGCTGAGAAAACGTGTTACTACTAGAAAGAGGGTCTTGCTCAAGATTTCCCACATCCTACCTCGGGATCACACTGGACTCAGTGGCTTGTGAGCTCCAATCATGTCAAAGCATGGTAGAAACTCTCAGAAAGAATTAGAAAATATGTTAGTAATATCTGCAGCTATAAATCCATAACAGTCTCTGAAGGAATGAGATGGGGGAGGAAAATGTATATGAAGATAGGCATACTTCTATGCAGGTCTTTGTAAAACACAGTCATCTCAAGAAAAGAAGGGGGATTGGAGTTTAAATATATAATAATAAAAAGAACTGAAAAGCAGTAAAACTTCAAGATATGCAGTACACTGTGTTAATGCCACAAATGTTTCTACGATATTTCAAAGTAGAATGAATACTTTTAGTAATTTATTGGAGTCAAGGAGATAAGAGCTTTAAACATACTCATTCTTAGCAAGAACGGTCTGTGGAAGGTGTTGATTTTTCTGATCAAGAAGGAGTATATTTAAATGAGGAGAGTACATTTTTGAAGCCTCACAGATTTATAATTGTGAAGCTTTTAATATAATGTGGGGATATACCTCTAAATTTACTGAAAGGAGAAGATCTCCAAGAAAAGAAAAAGGAAATATTGAGAAAAAAGTTCTGAAAAGGAAAGCAGGTTATCTGAGGTGATTGTTATGTGTTCTCAAAAGTGAGAAGAGAATAAATCTGACCAACATCTGAAGACACATGCAAACCACTCCAAGCCATGGGGCAAAAGGACAGAGACCTGGATGTTTGACAGTTCAAACCAGGCCCTCTGGATTGAAGCATCTGTGAATAACTCATCTGAGGAGGAAAGAGTTTGCTTTGACTTAGTGATAAGCATGTCACAACAAGGGGCTTCCAAAACCCAACTTTCCCAAGGCATCACTTGCACAATTTGCAGGCCTAGGAGGGGTTTCCACAGGAGGCAAACCACTTCTTAGGAGTGAGAGAAAACTAGAAGGGAAAGAATAGAAGCTATCATATGAGATGAATAGAAATTTGGACTCACAGCCAGACACTGAAGACCATAGGAAAAAAGCCCTAAGGATGTGAAAACCTATTACTGTATAATAAAAGGCTTCTGGCCAGTGAGTCTTAGAATAGATAAATATGAAGCAATAATTAGCAGGATTTTAAATATCTCTCTAAAATATAGTAAAAGATTTTCCTCCCCCAGGAAGTCTATAACTAAAGATGGACATAAAACTGGAGGAAAACTCTAAGTTTTTAGTGTCTGAGTGGCAGTCTGAGTAATTTACCAGGTCTTTGGGAAGAAAAAGAGGAACTGTCCAAATTTTCAGTCAATATTTATCTCTTAGGTTAATAAATCTTGTTCCTGACCTCAGCAGAAGTCAATACCTCCTGATTATTATGTGCAGGTGCTTCCTCGGCCTTTCTATTTGCCAAAACTCGTCATGGAATGAGTCACTAGTTTCCCATGAGCCCCTCTCTTAGGTGATGGGTGTAGACTGAATAATTGCTCACATTTCAAAGGTGTGGGCAGATTGCCAATAATCAGTGTTATAGCTCAATGTTTATTAGAATCACTAATTCTGATGTGTTGGCTTTTCCATTTTAGGCTTTGGGGGTGGTGTTTAGAAGAAAAGTAGGGCTGAGGTATTCTTGTGAAGCTTTCAAAGCCTGCAACAGAGGCCATAGCATGCAAGGCAGATGCAGAGGAGAAAAAGTATATAGCATTTAGAGAGTGAGAGAGGACCTAATTTTGAGTCCTGTCAATGGCATGGAATGCCTATGAATTAATCACTCCGTTTCTTTGCACTTCATCTGCTGCCTCTGTTAAAGAGGGCTGATAACCGACTTTAAAATGTTATTGTGAGAATTAGACAGATCACAAATATGGAAGTGATTTGTCATCTAAAGCGAAAAAGGCTTTTCAATTGAAGCCTAAGAAGAACATGAGTTTGGATCAGCCTTAGCAATGAACCCATTAAAAAGGAAATAAAGCAGATTTCTTTCTATCTTCAGGAAAAAAAATTACAAGATTTCATTAAAGGTATATTTATGTGTTAGGGACATGATATTTCAAGAACATTTTTATAGTGAGGTTGGGATGTATGCATTTCCTTCTTATTCATCTCTTTCCCCTAACTTTAGTGGCTGCTGCTGTGAATTAAACATCTTGGCTCAGAAGAGATAATCAAGGTTGATGATTCTGTCCTCTCACCTTCTTCAAAACAAATTTTTAATTTAAGAAATGCAAGTATAGGGGCGCTGGGTGGCTCAGTTGTTAAGTGTCTGCCTTCAGCTCGGGTCATGGTCCCAAGGTCCTGGGATCAAGCCCCGCATAGGGCTTCCTGCTCAGCGGGGAGTCTGCTTCTCCCTCTGCCCCTTTCCCCACTCTCAAATAAATAAAATATTTTAAAAAGTATTTTTTAAAAAAAGAAATGCAAGATACTTATATTTTTGAAGTTCAGTTTGGTGCATTAAGCTGACTAGAAAAAAATCTAATTTTGCCAAGACAGAAAATAGAAACATAAGACAACTAAGTCCCGTCATGTGGTTGCTAGATAAAGGCTGTAGTTTGCCATGGAATAAGCAGAATTCTGGCTCATCAGCCTGTTGTCGAAGTGATGGCTGCTGGACCTTGTACATGTTGTCTGCCAAACTACAAAAAATTTACTGATGTAAAGTGACCAAACAGTGAGGTTTTGTGTTTGTTTGTCTTATCCCAGATATGTTTAAGTGTATACATATTTCTTTCAATTGTACCAATTTGTGTTGGTAGGAATAAGATGTCAACTGATGGCACAGACATGGAGAGGTGTGCCCTATTCCCAGTTTATTGGATAGCCCTGGGTGATCCTTTTTCACTTTTCTGTGACTGCTTTTCTCAGGGATAGTACTTGACTGTCTTCCCCATCAAGCCTACTTCAGAAATAAAAAATGCTTTAAATATTAATCATTTCATAGACTAGAAATACTCTGAACTCTTCTGATGAAAAGCATGTGATGAGTTTCCCATTTTAAATGGAACTGTGAGCAAACTTTACAATGAGGTTGGCAAGTGAAGCTCCACTGAGAGCAATAGTTTCTTGTTTACATTTCAAAGTTCTTTTATAGTGGACTTTCGATGTTTAAAATTTATTTAAAACATTTTAAATTCATATATCTAATTTATTTATGGCCACTGCAAAAGTTAGACACAAAAAGAAAGAAAAAGTAATTTAAAAAAATTCAAAATCCTGGTACCCAGATATAGCTACTGATATTTTCCCCCACTTTTCTTTAACTTATTATATTTTAAAAAACTGTAAAAGTAACACATCATCTTCATATGATGCAAATAGTACTAATGTATATTAAGAAAAAGCTTATAATCTTCTCTTTCACACATTACTGAGGTAACCAATATTAGTTTGGTATGAGTCATTTGGTACTTTCCTCTGTACTCTGTATATGTATATGCGTATACTTAAATCATTCTTTTTCAGTTAACAGTATAATCTATATATCAAAATCATTCTTTTTCAATTACAAACTATAATGTTTGTATGACCGTGCACAAATTTTATTTTATTTATTTATTTTATTTTTTATTTTTTTATTTTTACTTTATTTTACTTTAATTTAATTTTATTTTATTGAGGCTTAAAATAACAATATATATCTCATAGTTTCTGAGTGTCAGGAATCTAGGAGTAGCTTAGTTGGCTTAGGGTTTGTCAGGAGGCTGCAGTCAAGGTGTTGGTTGGGGTTGCAGTCATCTGGAGGCTTGACTGGGGTGGGAGGATCTGTTTCCAAAGGAGCTGACTATTAGCTGGAGACCTCAACTCCTTGCTGGCTGTTGGAAGGAGGCCTCTATTTCTTTACATGTTGACTTCTGCTTACAGTTCTTTTGAGTATCTTTATGACCTGGCAATTGGTTTTTCCATGGGTAAGTAATCCAACAGAGAACAAGGTGGAGGATACAATATCTTTTATGACATAGCCATGGATGTTTCACAGCATCATTTCTGTGGTATCACTAATGAGCATCTAAACTGTTCTCCCTTTTAGTCAATAGATAAAGAGGCTAAAAATATATCTCTCTGTATATGCTAGCACTTTTATTTATTTAGAGTCTCAAGAATAAGATTCCTCATTTAACATTTCAGTGGAAACTGTTCTATTACTTTTCTGTTTGAATGTAGTGATTCTTTATTAGCAAATAATGTATATAAAATATACATATATTTTATGTATTATATTGTTATGTATTGTTATGTATATGTGTTATATATTATGTATATAAGTATTATATGTATATGTATTAATATAATGTGTATTATATTGTTATGTATTATACTATACAAGTATGTATATAAATAAAAATAACCTTTTTCATAACCTCAGACACGGATATTAAAATCTTTGCCAACAATGCATGTAATCATATAGAACTGATTGTTTCTATGTATTTATATACTTTACAGCTATTTATAGTATACATAGGTAAAACAGGGATAGTTCTCCCTCTTTTTTTTAACAAAAAATGAACTATTATATATATATTGCTTTGCAACTTGCTTGTAAAATTCATCAGTATATTCTAAATGCATTTCCCTGATAACATAAATACATTTCCATAATTAATCTTAAAAGCTGAATAGCATACCCATTTATAGAGGTATTATCATTTATTTAGTAAATTAGTTATTGTTATAAAGGTAAATTGGTTCCCATTCTTTCCTACAATTATAAACAGTACAGCATTAAATATTTTGAAATGTACAATTTTTAGTACTGATATGATTCTTTTCTCAGTTCATTTTATAATGGTACACTTGGGCAGGGGCTAAACTAAATAGGTCATAAACTTGTTGAGTGCACTTATAAAGCTATAAGAATATGTAAGTTTTTATCAGAAGACAATTAAGTGTTGCTTATTGTTGATAAACAATATCCTTTTTAATTCTTGATTATTGTGTATTATTGTGTGATTATTGTGTATTATTCAACAGAAAAAATAAAAGTTGTTCTTTCCTCTCTATATCCACTACCAGGTACATAACTTTCTAGAAAGGATTTCACTGAATTTGCAATTATAATGAATTATTTCTAAGGGCATCTGTTTAAAAACCAGAGTGAGAGTAGTTCCTATAGGAGAAGATTCCTCCTTCTCCTAGTACTAATTAACATTTATTTAGCCTTTATTTTGATGCCAGGTACTCTGCTGAGTACTTGTAAGCATTATCTCATTCAGTTCTCTCAATAATTTATAACTATGCACTATTGATATTTTCAGTTTTTAAATAAGGAAAGTAAATCTTAGAAAGTTTAACACTCACCCAGAATTTCACCGCTAGTACACAGAGCAGCTTGGGTACAAACTATGCAGATCTGAGTCCAGGGCCTGACTTTGTGACTACTGCTCTGTTCTGCTTCTCAGCACGAATACCATCAAACTTGCCAGAAATTGAGAGTATTTGAAGACATTTGTGGTAGGCAGTAGTTGTAGGAATTCTTTACTAGTGCAATAATTTAATGCTTCTTTATCTTCTTACATGCTACCTTTGTCAATGTCAATTTTTTGCTTCTTATATGCCTATTTTGCTTTGTCAATGTCATTATTTTCAAGGGCAGATTTTGTGCACAGGAAAGATTATTCAAAGGTTGAGTTTAGTTAAAAATATATTTGAATTATTAGTTGTAAAAATTTGAAAAATTAGCTCTTTCATAATCTTGTATTTGTAAATCTAACAAATTTAGCAATCACTTTTATGAAGCCTTTGATTAGTGTTTAGACCCATGTATAAACTAAGTTAATTAAACTCCTTCAAACATTTTAAACTAAATTTATAAATTAAATATATGTGACTTCTTATTTAGATACTTCAAATGTGTGATTAAAACAAACTTTCCAGAATACTTAAAATACCTCTAATGGCTCTAATAAATTAGACCTGGAAATACTGTGAACCTCAAGTTCTCTTAAATGTTTTAATACTTTACATGCTTACTGTAATTACTATATAAACTAAATTAAATTTCTACTTAAATTCACAGGCTTTAATCAATTGCTTAATTACACATTTTAAGTTGAATCACAAATTTTACCTGTTCTCTAATAAACTAAAATATCTTAAACATTATAAATACTCAAAAGTTAATTGTGCTTCCTTAACACATAAATATTAACACTATGTCTTTGGTTCTCTTAAGTATTTCTGGAATTAATTTTAAACTTCCAAGTTAAAAAAAAATGCTTATCTACCAAGGAAACAACTATATCATGTTAAGCAGTGATGCGGGATAATTTCTTAGTCAAAATTGAGTATCAGGTTAAGCAGCTGCCTTCAACTGAGGTCATGATCCCAGGGTCCTGGGATCGAGTCCCACATCGGGCCCCCTGCTCAGCGGGAAGCCTGTTTCTCCCTCTCCCTCTGCCTGCCACTGCCCCTGCTTGTGCGTGCTCTCTCTCTGACAAGTAAATAAATAAAATCTTTAAAAAAAATTGAATATCAACAGATACGGTTTAGCCAATTGAATAAATCATTTCTAGTGACCAAATGGGATATGTAGAGCCTGAGTCATAGTCATTATGTCATGGGCATCAAAACATAAAAAAAAAAGTTGGTCTCATAACCTGAATATCCTTGACCTTCTTCTGCTCAAAGACATCTGTTACCCCACCTAAATTACTAAATAGTAGGACAAATGAGAAAGTTCAGGTGGCTCCTGTAAACCTATCACTACGAGAAGACAAAGGGTTTAGGTTATGTCATTTTCTCATCTTTATGTACAGAATATGTGTGAGGCATAGGGCAAGATTGTATATTATCACAATAATTACAACTAGTAAGGAGTCAGAATGGAATTTCTTAATTTTTGTAGAAAATTCACATACCTATGGAGATACATAGAATTTGTATAATAGGGTTTGTTAGATTAAAAATATAATTTAAAAAGTTTATTTGAGAGAGAGAGAGAGAGCAACGTGTGTGAGAGCAGGGGGTGAGGCAGAGGGAGAGAATCTTTAAGCAAACTCCCCACTGAGCTGGGAGCCTGACATGGGGCTCCATCCCACAACCCACGAGATCATGACCTGAGCCGAAACCAAGAGTTGGATGCTTAACTGACTGAACCAGCCAGGCACCCTTAAAAACATAATTTTTATGTGGGGGAGTAACTCAGAGCCATGCCCTAACTACATGCTTGCCTCATGCTGTGCTTTCTCATATTTATGATGAAATGCAGACATTTTGGTGTATGAACGTGGATGTGTTTCTACAGTATTATCAATATACTATTATATATTAGATGACTCTTTGGTACCATTTGGGTGTATTCTCATTGTAGAACTATTTCCTTCTCACTAAAGACCACAAGTTCTAAAACTTAATTCAGTTGATCAATACCTCTGACTAACCAACATTTTGCCACATTTCCAGTGGCTCTGGAATCATTTCAGCATAATTACCGATTTGTCTTGAGCTATGATTCGTTGTAAAGTACTTATAACAGATAGCTAAGAAAACCTGCCATTTAGTACAGAGGTGTCACAGAGCTTCCTAGGAGTTAAGAACTCTTATGTGAATTTATATAGATAAACTAAATGAGGCTGTTTATGAGAAACTTGTTCTCAAAGTTAGTAAAGGCTTTAAGCAGGAACTTGACTGCTGATGGCAAATGCACAAGTAGATGTAAATGTAATTCAACCATTAAAATCTAAACCCATAGAAGCGAGGAAATTCACAGTTAAAGGAGGAAATGGGTTGTGCAGAGCTTTCTCCAGCCGTGAGGCACAATGGGGTGTATTGAGGAATTGGAGGCATCCCGTAGTGTGAGACATTGAAGGCATCCCTCATGTTTCATTCCTAACTTGCAGATTACAGAGCATTTATGGATTTGAATATTCCTTATGAAGTACCATCTTTTGGGAGCTGGTTAGAAAGGAAAGAAACTTTATGTGTTTTTCCTTTGTTATTACCTTGAGGCTGGGGACAGAGGTATGAGGGTGGATTCATATCACTTAAGAGAATTTTGGGTTAGTAGTCTGAAACATCAATGTCCTGGCCGAATATTCCTTCAGGATTTCATGCATTCATGATCCATGTGTACAAACCTCAGTTCAGGCAAAGCTACTAGACAAACAGAGACTTAGTGTAACCCAGCATGCTCTGTTCAGCTTGGATGTGCAGAGTTTGATTTCTTATCAACATGAGAGCTATTTGGAACAATGGAAAATTATTTTCCATTTCCATTTCCCTCAACTATGGTAAAATAAAATTTCTCTATGGCTTATGTGTGAGTGGGTGGTTGATGTGAATAAAAAACTCAAAAATGACCTGGTAACACCCCGCTTGCATATATTTTGTGGTTTCAGAAAACTTAATTTCAAATGTACTTTTTAAAAAGTGTATCTTGACATGCTTTTAGATTATCTAGTAAATATAATATCTCATTTGAAAAGCAGAGTCATCTTAGCAATGGGCAACCTGGAAGGAAGTCTTTCTGTTTCCTGAAAATATAAGAATGTTAAGCGGGCACACAGAACATGTGCACGTGTCCACATAAGCGTGTGCACGTGAGCGTGCGTGTGCGCATACACACACACACACACACACACACACACACACACACACATGCACTGGGAGCAGTAATCAGAGATCTGGAGAACACCTAGACTACACTCTAGAGAAAAAAAAATTAAGTGTTTTTTCTGCTTTTTTCCCTTTCAAACAAAATTTCATCATACAAGTTTGGACATTCCACATTTCAATTTGAAATTAATCAGGATGTAACTACCTGAAGTACAGGGAGAAGAATGGTTGATACCACAGACAATGATCTAAGAATGTTATTGATGTCATCTGAGTAAACACATTTTTAGTAAGCCAAGGAGCCTATGTTGGCTACTACCATGGTATGAACGACATGTGGCTTATATGCATTTGAGGTCTTAAAAATGACTCCACCCCTATCATCTACAGTAAAAGAAAAATGTTTATAATAATACATATATTGACTTCTGCTTTCTAGTCAATAACAAGATTTATTGTCCCACTCTTCAGTCAATTTTAACCTCTTTGGGTCAACAAATCTTGATATTGATCTCAACAGAAGTCAATACCTGCTTATTACTTACCTCCACGTTTAGATGCCTACCAACAATTCTTATGGGCATTTCCTTGACAAGCAAAAGTGAATACTTGCTGTCTACTTTCTATACAAGATACATTTCTGTGGGCTTCATATATATTGTCACTTTTACAAGCCTAAGTTCAGATTTAGTTATAAAACTAAATGAGGAAAGAAAATAGATGAGTTCAAATATCTGTAATTATAAACCAGAGAGCTTTAGTATTCCCTTATCATTTCCTAAATAATAAAAATCATGATCTTTTATATTAATTATTCTCTAGTCATTTCCTACATCAAAGATAATTAGGCAACATGATATTTTTATTCACCAAAGAAAGAAACACAAAATATTTTTAAGAGTGAAAACTGTTATATGATGGTATTCTATAAAGGTTAAAATTCTAGACTACTTTAAATGCTTTCCAAAGCAAGAAAAGCAGACTAGTCACACATTCCAGCAAATGTCTTCCAAGTTCCAACATCTAAACGTGGAGATATTTGAGATGTGTAACTTCTACCCTAGTCAAAGATATTCTAGGTTAGATAACTAAACAGCTTTCAGGAAAGAATTTGTGTTTGTTTGCTTGACAACTGAAAAGTAATGAAAATCAAGGAAGCAGCCTCACCTAGACTTTTTAATGAATGTGTGACAAGTTCTACCAAAGGCAATTATTAAACCATCCCCCAAAGTTGTTTGTTCCACTTATGGATGCAGTCCTGGTTCCATAAGACCTCTAGGTGTAAAACAGCATCATCAGCCGTCTTGCTAAATTCACCTGTTGAAATATTAAAAAGGAAAAAAGAAAACACCAATATGTACAAACCCAGGGGCAGACAAAGCAAAATACACTCAAGGCTGTAAGGAATTAATTTTTCAAATTCAATAAATAAACCTCCATTGCACATGTATGCTAAAATGCTTAAAATTAAAATTCAGAAATACTTACCTTTTGTGTTGCCCTTGAAATACTTTGCCTTCTCTAGATTGACTCACAACATCATGAAGTCCACATTTAAAACCTATGTCTTGCCACAGGCAAAATGCCAATAAATAATAACAAAAAGGAAAAAATGGAGCCATGTAACACAGATTGCTTTAACACCAGCCGAAGTTTGCTCTTGCACACTTTTTCCTGTTTTCCAGATAATATAATTGTGAATCAAATGTGAAGAAACTGAAAATGGAACATTAGAAGAAAAAAGAACACTGAAATACTTGAATGTATGTTAATGCAGAATATGTATAAGCTTTCATAAGAATTTAAAGCAGTTTTCTAAAAGATGTGAGAGCATGTTCTTTCAATAGTCACTACTAATTTGTTAATCAGTTTTATAAGCTTCCTCTAAGAGTTAATTTTTTAAAACTCTGCCACTTAATTTATATTGTGCCTTCTGAATAAATTCATTAGCTTCCCCTACAAGTCTTAGTTTCTCTTTGCCAAAATAACCTGATCAAAAGTGAAAAATGCAGTAGAGAATAAAAAAAATGAAGCCTCTTGTGTAACTGACACCAAACTTCTTTTGCAAATATAATTTAATCATCTTGCAGGTCCATTTCTTAATTCCTTCCCTCCTCACCTCCCAGAGATTAGGAAAAACAGGGTTGTGTGCCTTCAACTTTGTAAGGCTGGAAATGTAAGACTGTGAGCAGGACATCCATGAAATGGCTATATTGTATGAAGTTTCTGCTAATTTGTAATGGGCTTGGAAAAGATGAAAAAGAGAAATGATTTCTTAAGCTCAGCACTACTGCCTTTTTGGGTGGATAATTCTTTTCACAGGTAGGGAGGGGTTGGTTCTTCTGTGTATTGTAGAATATTTAGTAGAATCCCTGGCCTCTGCCCTACAAGATGCTAGTGGTACCCCTTCCCAGTTTTGACAACCAAAACTGTCTCCAGACATTGCCAAATGTCTCACAGGGAATAGAATTGTCATACCAAGAAAGACTATTGTAGGTAAAACGTCAAGATATATTACAAAATTATCTATTGCTCTACTCATGACAGGCTGGGTCAAATTGATAGCCATTTTGGATTACTGTAGGCAAAAAGATAATTACTAAACCATCCCTGCCAAAGTTGTTTATTCTGCTTATGAATTGAGTCCTAGTTCTGTAATACCTCTAGGTGTCAGACTGAATCAACAACCTTCTATTAAGTGAAAACAGAATGTCAGACCTTAAAAGCCACATCTACAAGTCCAGACAGAGAGTAGAATCTTAGAATTTTAGAGCTGGAAGGAAATTTGAAGAGCATCTATGCAAACATCCCCTTTTTTTATAGATGGACAATGAATCTAGCAAGGATGTATGACTTGACCAACATCACGTAGCTATTTAGTGGCAGAGATAAGAATCCAAACCTTCAACTCCAATTCCAGACTTTTTCCCCTAGACCCACTGTAAATCTATTTACTATGGTTGAATATGAGTTACACATTGTATGTGTAAATTTAAAGGATAGTGACAGTGTAGATAAAATTTGCTTCAGATTTTTTAAGCATAAGACCTTATGACATTGATTATCATTTCAGATGATAATTTGCCTGGATTTTATCCTATATTGAGGGCAAGGCATGTTCAACGTGTTGCTTTCTTTGGAAGATGTTATGACCATAAGCAATAAAATATTATTAGATATTTTCATTTAAATATTTCTTTATCTCCTAAAACTTATCCTTTCCCCAAATCCCCCTCCACATTCATCTACCTTGATTTTCCTAGCTTAAAAACTCACATTGGCCTTTACTTCTTTTTATTTCTTGTGTTGTTTTCCAATTTCTAAATGCTATCAATTCCTTTTCTTCATATTTTTGAAAAAAATTATTTCTTTTCATATTCATTGCCATTACACTATAGAGTATGTATGTAGACTAATAAGCTATGCCAAATTTATTTTGCCATATCTAGTCTTTTTTTTCATCTACTACCCAATCTATCTTGCGCACAACCATCTGGGGATTCTACAGTGTTTTATGTCATAAATCCAGAAAAATATGAACTGAGCAATTCCTGGATCAAGGCAATATTCTAGGCATAATTGTTACACAGAAGTGGTGAGCTGGGGCATGGGGAGAAGCGGATTTGTAGCCAAAGAAGTTTTAGATAAGGCCCTTACTTTTAGAGTTTATATTTTGGTTAAAATGCACTTTTCAGTAAACTAAAAAGTTCGGTGCAAGAGTACATATACATGCAAATAGGTACATATAGAATTTGACATTTTACACTTCAAATTCCTGAAATGACATCATCTCAAAATTCTAGTTTAATGATAAATCTTTTTTTTTTAAAGATTTTATTTATTTATTTGAGGGAGAGAATGAGATAGAGAGAGCATGAGACGGGGGAGAGTCAGAGCCCGATGCGGGACTCGATCCCGGGACTCCAGGATCATGACCTGAGCTGAAGGCAGCCGCTTAACCAACTGAGCCACTCAGGCGTCCAGGTTTAATGATAAATCTTAATGATAGTTTGAATAGGCCTTAAAAATCCCATTTGTGATCATCTCGACACTGTTCTTTCCCATGTGTGCTTGTTACAGCAACCAATTTTGCAATGGCAGCAAACCTTGTGTTGTAGTAGCTGATGTCACCATCTGCTCTTTGCGGATTAGAAGGGTGATTATAGTACATGCTCAGACTGACCAGTGAACATGTGGCTAGGGCCATTTTGAGGGGACCCTTCTAGTTTCTCAGAAACTATTGGCCGCACCAATATTTATTCAGAGGTTATTTATTCACAAGTCACCTCTCTATCAGTGTCCTATCTTCTGGGTTTCCTTTTTTTGTCTTCATATTAGAGATGGAGCCCAGACCCTTAAATGTAGTAGTGTAGCAGACTGAGACTCTGGTGGTCTATAGAATAACCTCAGTTTGGTTTAAGTTTTGGGTAGTGATTTAGCATTCCTGTGTAATAGGTGTTCTTTTAGTTAAAAGTTATACATTCTCTCTATGTAGAAAGATGGTTGTAATTGTCACTTCCGTGATGAGACACTTTTTGTGTGTGTGTGGCCTATCTCCAACTTTTCTAGGGACATCCCCTTTTGGCATCCACATTTTTTATGAGAATGACCATTTGACCATTTTATACAATATGACTTTGCCCTTGGGTGCCACAGTTGATTGACTCAATAGTTAGAATACTATCCAAACTGGGCCATTGAATCTCTTCCCTTAAATTTAGAATTTTTTTCCTTTTTTTTTTGAATTTTTAATTAATTTTTTTGAGATATAGTTAACATACATGTTACATTAGTCTTAGGTGTACAATATATTCATCAAGTCTATGTGTTATGTTGTGCTATACCATAAGTGTAGCTACCATCTGTCACCATAGAATGCTATTACAGTACTATTGACTATATTCCCTGTGCTATACCTATTACCCCCATGGCTTATCCATTCCATAACTGGAAGCCTGTATCTTCCACTCCTCTTCACCCATTTTGCCCATCCCTCCACCCTCTTCCCCTCTGACAACTATCAATTTGTTGTCTGTATTTATAGGTCTGTTTTGGCTTTTTGTTCATTTGTTTTGTTTTTTAGATTCCACATATAAGTCAAATCATATGGTATTTGTCTTTTTCTGACTTTTTTTACTTAGTAAAATTTTGGATTTTAAGGTGAGAGTTTTGGCAATTTCTCTTGTAATTAAAGATGTTAAATGTAAATTAACCTGGGAACTCCTTCCGTGGCCGATTTTAGGCCATGCCATGGAACCAGCTGGTTTAACAATGAGAAAGAGAAATGGAAAGATGAATAAAAAGGTACGTTGACTGGAGATAGTTTTCTATTCTCTGGTAATTCTAGTAGTGCCTGAGTCCTGCTACATTGTTGACCTTTCCATGTGAGATTTTTCTTGAATTCCATGGGATATCTCATTATTCACTCAATAAATCCTCCTATTTCTGTAAGCCTTTCAAGTTGTTTTTTTTTTTTTTGTCACTTGCAATTAAAATATGTATCATGAATACCTTCTGCATTTGCAGATCCATGGGAGGAAAATGTAGTTTTGAATAGAAACCAGTCTGAGGGCCATGAATGGTTAAACAGTCACATAGCTCTGTGTATACATACATACACCCCACACAGATGCTAAAATATGTGGTCTAGACTCTATCTTATATAAAAAATAAAGGCCACAAATATCATAATTGTTAAGAAGAGGCAAATTAAAATTTACTATATCATTATTTGGTTCAAAATGTTTATTTGTATCCTATGGTCATTAGAATGTACTCTTGAGCCTGGTGTTCTAGATCTGTTACAAGCTGCTCCTAGGATACCTGTGGCAAGGACCCTTCATCATTTCTGTAAAGTTTCTCCTTGTTGATTCTCACCTAAGTTTTTTTGCCATGTTTCCTGCCTACAAGGCTTTGCCCTCTTCCTCTATGCCCAGTGAAACTCATACTTATCCTTCGTGGCCATATTTAATTCCCACCTCCCAAGTTCTTGAACCCACAGAGAACTCTTCAATTTCTGAAATCTTGTAGCTGTTATTATTTTAATCATTTTCTTAACATTTACTATTTGTGCCATATATGGTTAATTAACAATTTTAGAGGTATTGGTTTTAATTCTTTCTGGAAGTGTAAGCTCTTTGAAGGTAGAGACTGTGTTTTTTGCTTTTTTTTTTTTTTTTACTGCACCTTCCTCCTCCCCTGCATCCACTGAAAGTGAGCATTTGATAGAATGCTTTTTTTTTTTTTAATTAACACATACAAGAGTAAAATGTGGTATATTCCCTAAGGGAACCAATTATAAATTTTACTTAAAGGGACATTAAAAATTAAATTAAAAAGCTCATATTAGCAGAAGGTAAAAAAGTTTAACCAGTAGCTACTACAGATACAGGGACATTTGAGATTTCAGATATAAATCTGAAAGTAAGAGAGCATATGAGCAAATTGGGAGGCATGATGGTTAAAGAGGAGAAAAGAGCCAAACCTTACTTAATATATTTATTTATTTTTCCTAAATCAAGGGAAGTCTGTGCATTCTCTAACCGTTTAGACTGTAAACTCCATGAGGCCAATTAGCACATCTGCTCTGTTCATCACAGTAAAGCTAGTCCCTGGCTCTCTGTCTAGTGGAATGAAACCACTAGTGGGAACTACCAATGCATAACCAGAATACATTTTGTAGTGAGTATTTCTGCATGAACTTTCTAGCATTTCCAGAATTTGTATCTAGTTTCTGTAGTGGCAACTAGGGACTGATCGACATGAGTAAAGTATTAGAAATACCACTGATAAAATGCATATAGTCAGGGGAGTAAAACTTCTGTGCCATGGAGACTAAATTTACCAGTAGTTGCAGCAAGGAAGACTGAGAGCTGCCATTAACAAGGGGTTCTGATAACAAGAAGTGAGCAATCCAACAAGGAAGAGCACTGGACTGTACCAGTGCAGATAAGCAGTGGACATAGAAGCTGATGTGAAGAGTGGCATAGAAGGGATTCAAACTAGAACCAGAGAGACATTCCCTAGCTTCTCCTAGTTAAGGGCTTCATTACTATCTTAGTGAGGAATGTATGATGATTTTATCAGTTATATTTCTCTAGGTTGCACTTCAGAAACTGTGACCTACAACTCTAAGTGGCTTGAGACCACAAAGCTTGACTGCATTTCTGGTTGGCAGCAAGTCCATTGAGGTCTTATTGTACACACTCTTCATTTTGGAACACAGACCAATAGAGTACCTGCTTTATTTGGGATCCTCCAGAATAAGGATTGTTAAATATAGCAAATGATAATATAAAACACCCAGTTGAATTCAAATTTCAGATAAACAATAAATGGGTTTTTTTAGTGCAAGTGTGTTCCACGCAGTGTTTGGGGTATACATACACAAAAAGTTATTTGGTGTTTATGTAATTCAAATTTAACTGCATGGCCTATGTTTTTTGTTTGTTTGTTTGTTTGTTTGTTTTTTCTGGCAACACTTTGCCAGGCCCATAAATGGAGAAAAAGAGAAATGATGTGACCTTATGAAGACTTTTAAAAATCTTCTACTCATAAATGGCACCTGACACTTTGACTTCTCACTCATTGGCCAAAGAAGACGTGACTGAGTCTAACATCAATGAGATAAGAGGTATAATCCTCCTTTAGAGTAGACCTACAAAGGAAGGAACAGCATTATGATGATGATACTACAGTATCATCTACTATAGTACTAAGTAAAGAATGGAAAGTTCTTTTCATAGTATGTGTGGGTTTGTACTTTTCAGTGATCTTTTTTTCATCTCTGAAAAGGAGATAAAACAATTCCTTCAATTAGTGTGAAGGAGAAGTGTGAAGGAGAAGATAGCAAATGTCAGGTAGGCAGGAAGGCCTACCTGACATTTGCTATCTCTCATTCTCTGAGCTTCCAGAGGAAAGCAGTTCTTTGCAACTCTATTCCTAGTTAAGGGGACTACTTGAGTTTGACAATGAAGGGTCGTTTCAGTTACGTTGACTGTCTTAAGCCCCATTATTTTAGGGCAAGGCTCCTGATGCTAGTGAGTGAGCAGTGAACTGAGAATGGAAATCTGAGAGGGCGAAGGAAGTAGTTTTGTCAGCGGAGGCTGAGGTATGTCTGAGGGAGTTATGTTTGCCTGTGGCCCATGGCCGCTCCCATACCTCCTTCTTGGGGATCACCTTCTTTCTTTATACATACAGGGCAGGCTCTTCTTTGTAACTATTTTTCCTGTTAAAGCTATTCCTTATTCATATTTCCTTAAATTTCAAAGGATATTTTGCTGGGGAGAGGGTAATGATGGATGGAGATATGGGCTGGTAATACACAGGTTTTTCCTGGTCCCTAAAGCCCTTCTAGTTTGGTTGAAGGTCTTACATATATTCAAAATCTTTACTGAAAATTAATTTCTAACTTTTCTTACTTTTGTCTGTCCCAGAATTCATCGTTAACTTAGTACAACATGTGGAAATGTCTCCCAGTTGATTTTCAAGGTCAATCATAATAGAGCCAGATTTCTGAAATAGCCTGGAATGTAATGAATACATATCATTTGCATTGACTTCTGTTTGGCTGGGTTTTTCTTTTCAGTTAAAGGCTGTTTCTAAATATTATTTTCCTACTACATTATAATGTGCTTTATATTCAGAGTTTGCCTAAACAGGACATTTGGCTAATGAAGTGAGATAATGGGGAATTAAATGGTTTTCAGTGTGAAGGGAACAACATTATTTACAGGGTATATTGCCAATTAAGGAAAAGAGACTTTTTTTTCCTTTAAAAAAAAAGACAAGATGATAATTAAGTTCCCTTAAACATAAAGTCATTCCCAGCTTGTGATATGGTGTGATCACATGGGATTTCCTAATTTAATATTAACCACAAGATGATAATCTTTTCATATTGAATATGCTCGTATAAAATGAGACTTACACATTGCCTATCACAATTCCTGACAATTATCATGTACTTTTAGGTGAAAAGTATGGTTCATCTGAAGACACATGAGGGTATCTAAAATCCCACAAATATGTTTTTTTCAGATGGAATTACTTCACCACAGTACCATCAGCACTAAGAAAGAGAAATGAACTCCATGACTTTTTTATTTTAAGCACTGGGGATTGACAAAATAGTTTAAAATAATGGGGCAGAATTTGCAGATACTAAGACAGATTTTTATATAAATACACTATGTGCTCCAGGCTAAACTAAAGCTTACCTGACCCTATTATCAACTTGTTTTACTTTTAAATATGTAATTTATTGATAATTTTCAGCTCTCTTTAAAATATAAATTGGTAAGTTTCAGTTTTATACCTGTGTATAGTTTTGTTTTTTTGGTTTTTTTAGAACAAAGGTAAATTATTCTGTAATTGAGAATGGAGAATCCAGAAGTAAGAGGAGTTCCAGGGTGGTAGAATCTGGTCCAGGTCCTGCTACCCTCTACTATTTTGCTTCTGGCAGATGTTGCCGATCAATGGAAGAGCTAGGACTGGGAATCATAGTCCTTCTTAACACAGCAGTTTAGGTAGTCAACTAGCAAACTGGTCTGAGTTGGCAGATGAGGTGAAACAATTTTGTTGATGCTAAAGCGTCCAGCCCCTTTATCTTATAGAAGAGGCCACTGGGCCCTAGATCGGCTGTGAGACTTGCCAACGGAGGGCAGAACGGGGACTGGGTCCACTTTGATTTACAGATCCAGGGCTCATCCTCTTTACCAGACTGTTCAGGCAATTTAATTTAATGCAGATACTTTGAAATGGCATTTTATTTTTGTATGGCATTATTGATATAAAATAATCATCTCAATAATGTCAGAAGAGAAACAAAGGAGAAAATAGTCCTCTTATTTTCATGCATAATTAGTAAAAAAAATGGAGTTGCAAAAAAGCATTAAAATAGTATAGAGAAATAATGTTTTGTGAATAATTCAAATTACTTGCAACATTGTTCTAAGAACTTTATGTTCTCAGTTGTTTAAAATGATTGGGGGAAGAGAGAGAGAGAATGAGACCCGTAGCCCTTCAAATGCCAGATTCTGTCTCTAGAGGACTCAGACTTAAACTGATTCTAAGACTGGTTTAATCAGTAATCTGCCATCTGATGATAAATTGATCTACTGTAGAAAATAGGAGGGGACTAAGAACAAGGAGACAGAGGGAGCCCCGCATTCCTCGTAAACACCGCAAGATGGGAAATCTGCATTTTCACCTGTGCTCCATACCTCTGGGCATAATGTCCCATGCTGGGGAAACAGTAATTAGTGCCTGTTTTCAGTTTTGAGTCAAATGGAGAGTACACACAGAGAACTGTTTATTTTAGCAATACTTGTTTATTGTTTTAGAAATACCTGTTCCATAGTTGCAGCTTCAGGTAGGGACTGTTCAGGGCATAATGAGGAGCAAAGAAATGAGTTTTCAGTGTCACTAGCTTTCTGTTATAACTTTCTCACCATCCTCTGCTGCACCCATCTTCCTTCCCCAGTTTGGTGACCCATTCTTCATTTTTCTGAGATATTCTCTACCATGGGCTTCTAAGACCTGTGTATTAATATTGGTTATTAGGTAAAGATCTAATAATATCATTAATAATGGAATATAAGTGACTGACAAAATGTTATCTTCTTTAGGGATATTTGCATTTTAACAGGCAAACAAAGCCTTAAGCCAAAGAAATCAGGATTTTTCTGTTTGGTTTGGTGACAGATATTTTAGTGGGGTCTTCCTTCCAGACTTCTGTCACATGTAGGATCCAACCTTAATAGCTGGGCAAGATTGTGAAGTGTAAGTTTCAAGGTTATTATATAAGTCAAACAGCTTCGATGGGCTCAGGGAAGAAATGGCCACAATGAGAGATTGAGTTAAAACGTAGAAATGAACTTTGTCTCCTGAAAAATGATTTTATTTATAATTGATCTTGATATGAAGAACTCTGATTTTGTTTTCTGCCAGAAATGGTTTCTGTCGCTTCATTGACCCCATTCTGAGGGACAGTGTTGTGTCTTTTTTTAAGATCTCTTCCTTCTGATAGCATGATTCTCAACCCTTCACAATGACCTTTCATCCTTCATCTTAGGCTGATATCCTAAGCATTGACTCATGAGAAGGATCATGCATAAATGCTGTTTAATAATCATCCCTTTTTCTCCTTTTCATCCCCAACTGGGACTACTTTTTCTTATGTTCCCAAATGTGCTCTGTAAACTACAAAATATTAAACAAAAGTGAATACACATTATCTCTGGAGCCAGGAAAAACTGACATTGGGTAATCAGATCATGGTGGAGTGGATTATAAAAAGTGAGTCAAACTGTTAGTGTTTGCAGGGACATAGTCTTAAACATATATTTGGGTGATAGCTATCATAAAATGTTTAGATGTCAAACTAGGGAATTAAAGCGGCCCTGAGAATAAGACAGAAAAAGATAACAAAAGGAACATGCTGGTTTAAGTTTTGATTATTGTATAACTAAGAATTCAAATGGGATAAACTCCAGTAGTATTTTGAACTGTAGGCAGACTGACAGAGAAAAAAAGGCCAGGACTCATGTATTCTTCACTTGACAGGAAGATTGCTAAAGTTAGAAAATAGTGGGAAAAAATAAGAGCTATAAAAGAAACATTAGGATGGAATTTTCTAGTTTTCCTCAATATGAAAGGGAGAGCAATTGTGTCCTGTGTTTTGAGTGGATGTTACTTACTAAGGTGCTCTTGAAGCTCTCCCTGGCCATTCTCTGCACTGTGCAACATTGACTGAGTGACCTCTGGATGTGTGTGAATGGGGGAAGAACCAAGGAATATGGAGAACTGTAGACTGACCTCTGCTCTTGCTGAGCTTTCTAACCTTTCTCACAAAATATGTGTCCAGTATTAGTAATGTAGATACAAGGGCTTTCCACCAAGAGAGAAGTAGGTCAAGGGCTTAGGAAGTACAACAGATTTATTATGTTCTGTGTGTATTCTTATTCCCCCTTTAAAAACAATGTTTGGAAAAAAGATACAGAAAAAATATTTGGAAACACACATTTAAAAATTAATGTAATAAGGAAATGAATCACTAAAGCTGCTAGAAGAGACTTCTGCAAATGAGATGCTACAATGTACTCTCCCTCCGGACAGCAGGGATAGTTTGAGACAAAAATTTTTTTTTTCCTAAGTCTAGGCCTTCATGTCACCAAATTGTACAGGTGCTGGAAGAATTATACCTTGAGATATTTTGCCAAGGAAGTGGCGTTTCACTCTCTACTATAGAAAACCACATTCTTCCTCACACTAAAAAAAAAAAAAAAAGAAAGAAAGAAAAAAAGAAAGAAAAAAATCACACCTCTATTCAGAGCCCAAGTTGTCATCAGAAAGGAAAAGGTTGGAGTTGATTTATCATGTGCATTTCTATGGCTACAGAGATAATTGAGTTGATTCCATCTAGCCTTCACTTCTCTCACATTTTAATTGAAAAGCCTCCAGAGTGTTAGAGCTGGCCTGAGACTTGAGGGGACTTCGCTTAGTCAGCAGTGGACCAAAATGACAACCAAAGGACAAACTAAGCAGTGTGTGGGACCGGGGGCCCTGTTGTGTTACTGCTTGAAACTTATGGGCAAGGGGGCAGGGGCAGTCTTTGCATTCTGTACTTGTGTTTGGCTTGGAAGTACAGTTTCCATTTTTGGCTATATTTGATTTAGCATTTTTATCACAGCATTTCTGTCAAGGCAAGTGTGTGACGTCCGGTCCGTCATCACCCTGCACAATTTAAACTGAGTCTGGTTGATTAAAATAAAGGACTCAAGAGCAAATGGCATTGAAGGCAGCAGAGAGTAAAACCAGCCTGTAACTTTTGGGAAGTGTTAAAATGGGTATACATTTAATATTGTTTTCACTTTTCATCATCAAACCCATCCCTGTTAAAACTTTGCAGGTTCAGTTGGTCAAGTTTTATCATTGAGTGGACCCTGAGCCTGCTCAAGGTATGTGTAGGAGATTAATTTATAAGCTCTTCTAACTCTGAATCTGTAAGGTTTATTCTGTCTATGTGTTGTTTGCATAATGCACTTTTGTACAGCTAAAGCAGTACCTAAAAGGGATTATTTTCATATTCAGCACATTAAAAATCTAGCTCAATTCACAGATCCCATTCTGTGTTTATGCCTGAGATAACAGGTGAAAAGTATCTCATTACAAGTGTCCATGAAGCAAACATAAGAATGAGAATGTTTGGGGAGAGAATGTACCCCTACTGAAATTAATTCCCCAGTGGTTTTATTAAAGTCTGCAAATTGCATTATTTTCCCATCATATTTGAAATATTGCCCTCCCTTAATGCCTGCTCTAACCCATGCCATGCCATCTTCCCTGGAGTGTCTAGACATGGTGTCTTAGATTTATGTGTATGATCTCAGTGTGTTACAACATCACTCCTGACTAATGTATTATTACAATACTTACAGATATTCCCAAGTGCCACTGTATTGATTAGAAAATCACCAATCTGCATATGCACACCATCTGTGCTGTGGAGAAACAAAAAATGCAGGATGACATTTGCCTTATTCGAGGGAAGATTCAGAAACCACTAATAGAACGAAGAGGGAATTCTCTTTTGCAAGGAAGGAATTTGGCTTTTTAGAATAAAAAAAGGTACCATAAGAATTTTTATAGAGCTATACAGTGTAAACCTAGAGTGTTTAAAACTACTCGTTTCTCTCCCCTTTCACTGGTAGATGGAAAGGCCAGGTCTCAGCATGCAAACAGCATGCTTAACCATTTAGATCCTGAAAATGATACCATATCAGGACCACTGGTGCCATGAAATTGATAAATCTCAGCTCAACTGCAGCAGCCCTTTGGTAGAAAAGCTGCCTGTAGTGAGCAGTCGGTTGTGTCTCAGTGGAAAGGCCAAAAGCGTGCCTGCAAAAGATGAATGAGGCACTCACCTACTGGGCTGAAATGCTTTTAAAGGACAGGAATCTGTTTATCTTTGATTGATTGTTCAGTCTGATACTTTCCTTTATAAAGTTTATTGACTACAAGGACATAAATCAAAGAAAAACAAATCACAGGTTCAATTTTGGGGGCATTGACATCCTGCCATCTCTGCAGCAACTGCTCATACAAGTCAAGGGGCAGGAAGAAGGATGCAAGTAACTAGGGGGAAAAAATCACATGATGAAAATGGCCACTAGGAAAGCTCTACTCTTATGATTCTCCTAACAGCTCTTTAGGGGGTGAATGTCTTGATACATACTACAATGCCAGGAGTTTAGGCAGCTGCTAGAATGTGAATGGTCCAACAAGAAAAAAAAAAGAGGGGGGGGCGCCTGGGTGGCTCAGTTATTGGGCATCTGCCTTCGGCTCAGGTCATGATCCCAGGGTCCTGGGATCGAGCCCCTCATCGGGCTCCCTGCCCGGCAGGAAGCCTGCTTCTCCCTCTCCCACTCCCCCTGCTTGTGTTCCCTCTCTCGCTGTGTCCTTCTCTGTCAAATAAATAAATCTTAAAAAAAAAAAAGAAAGGAAAGAGAAAAAAGGATTTTTTAAATTATTACAAGCAAGTGACGCTGTCAGATCTGCCATTTTTTAAATGTCCTTTATTATTGATCAATCTGTTTGTTTCCAGTCTTATACATTTGAGTGTATTTATTTCACTGCCTCCGATTCTTAAGAAAAAGAAATTGAAAATCTTAAAACAAGAGCTCTAATGATGTTTTAGTGAACTGAGGGGAGAGCAGCAGCAGGCTCTAATCACATGCCCACCCAGTCCTGTCCCATCCCAATGCAGGGAATTATTATCTTGCCATCCTTACCTTTAAGGAGATCTTGTCTGCAAGGACTGTGGGGTAAACTCTAACAATGGTTATAACCCAGATGGATTTATGCCAATGACCCTCATGAAGGATCACATCATGTCTCCTTTTAAACTAAATTTGCAAGGACTAAAATGTCTGCAGTCCTCTTTAGTGTGAACATGTGTCTCCCTCGACAGTTTGGTTAGACCAACAACCAGTTTCTCATTGTGGAGAGTTAACAGTATCATTCTCACAATTTGTCCTTTTGAAATATCTCTGGCTTAAAAAAAATTGTATTCTTTGTTCCCTATACATTTTTCAAGATGGCTGTCTTCTGGTTTTTGCTTTTTAGACAGCTGAAGATTATTTACGGGATACTTTGGGGTTCAGGGAGGTGTTGTCTTTTGGCTTTCAGAAGCCTGTCTCTGAACAAATTTTTCTGTATTCCTTGGAAAATCAGTAGGGGTTGGGGGCAAAGGAGGACGAATAAACCAGTCCTCTCCAAGTGGGTGTCTGTCAGAATTTCCACCCATCACCCCAGGTAGCAGTAGTCATGGTCATATAACTGAACCACGAAAAGTAATGCTTGCCAAACTGACAGTGACTGTAGAAGATTGAGGGAAGAAGTTTGCTGCTGGGAAGAGTGTAAAACATGTCCTTACTGCTTCTCTGCTGGAACCCGGAGCACCTCACAAAGCCTTCCCAAGAGCAAATATCACTTAGCAGTGGTCACCACTGGCAGAGCCACTAATGAGGCCTAATTGGAGCGACAGGGTCTGCCTGTGCACATTAGCATCTCTAAGTTATCCCAATTAAGGAACAAGATACAGCAGGGTGGGCATTGTTTGGATACTGGTGCCCTGCTTGGGTGTGCTGCAAGGAACAAGGCCAAAGGCTGAGTGCCTCCAACCACCCAATGTGTGACCTAATTGCTAATTGATGCACAACCTTGGGTGGCCTGCTGCTTCTTAATGATGTTTGAGACAGTTTGGGGTCCTAAAACAACAAGCTTGTTTTGGAACAAAGCCAACAATTTATCTTCATTTATTGGTGTTTTACCCTTTTAGGAAAAAAAAAAATACACACTGCAGCTTGGGAATAAGAAACACTAGATATTAAACTGTAAGGAAAAGAAGCCTGTGGTGGATATTAAGTAGAAAGTCTAATAGGTAGAAAGCAAGGTAATGTTAGAGAAGATTTTTCTGGAGCATCAAGGGGTAAGCGGAAAATAGAAAAATGTGTTGCACATTATAGCTTAAAGATGAGATCACAACAGAAACTTTTAAAATTTACAAAATTTCAGAACCAACTGCCTATGAGAATGGCTTCATTATCACATTCTCCACAGTTCACTTCTGGTCTTCACATTTTCAGGGAACTGTAGTAATGAGTAGACAACTTTCAGATGAGTTACAAAGACTGAGAAAGGTGGGCTATTTTTGACAAGATGGAAATGGAAATTCATTACTTTATTCATTCATTTAATGTCGTTTAACCGCCTTCCGTGCTCCAGATACTCAGCTAGGTGCTAGGCATTATAGGGTGTACAGAACAATATAATCCCTGACTGCACAGAATTTATATGTTAAAAGAAACAAGTTATTAAATGAGAAAAAAATAATAGCTGAATTTTATTAAGTTTCTCAGTATACGCTAGGCAGGGTGAGGGTGTTAATCTAGAGGTCAAGGATTTTCCTGAAGAAGTGGAGTTGGCCTTGACACTGAGGAGGCCGTTCCTCTGGTTTTGGGGATACAGCTAATTTATAGTTGCCCTTAAAATTGTACACATTAATATTTGGTCTGCTTTTAAAATCAAGAAGTAACATTAACACTACTTAAATATAGCATAATTTTTAAAAATCCACTTGATTTCTACACAGTGACTGGTGTAAGTGGGAAAAGGTGTAGATTGTGAAAAAAAGATAAAGTAGAAAGAGACAGTAGAAAGAAAAGAGAGGAAGAGAGATAAAAAGGGAAAGAGGGCAAACAGCAAGGGAAGAAATATACCCTTAGTAATGGGAGTACTCATCAAAAGACATAAAAAGAAGAAAGTACTTGGCAGATACAGATCGGAAAGAAGAAGAAATGAAGTGAAAGAAGAGATATGGATGTGGAAAAAGGGAGTGGGAAGTGAAAAATGTATTGTGACTTATGGGGCAATTTCCAGTCTGACATGAACTGGTCAAATCTTCCTTGTTTTTGCATTGTAGTTTCTGGAAGTAGTCCTTATTAACTCTAAATGCTAAAGAGCTGGTCAATCCTTAAACACATTTTTATCATATGATCCAGCAGTCATGCTTTTTCATATTGACCTAAAGGAGTTGAAAACTTATGTCCACAAAAAAACCTATGCATGGAGGTTTATAGTAGCTTTCCATAATTACCAAAACTTGGAAGCAACCCAGATATCCTTTAGTAGGTGAATGGATAAAGAAACTGTGGTACATCCAGACAATGGGAGATTATTCAGCAGTAAGTAGAAATGATCTCTCAAGCCATGAAAAGACATGGAGGAACCTTAAAATTCATGTTACTAACAAGTGAGAAAAGTCATTTTGAAAAGGCTACATCCTATAGGATTCCAGCTAATTCTAGAGAAGACCAAACTATGGTGACAATATGAAGATCAGTAATTGCCAGAGATGAGGGGTAAGGGAAGTATAAATAAATGGAATACAGAATTTTAGGCAGTGAAAATATTGTGTATGATATCATAATGATGGATATATGTCCTTACACATTTTTCCAAACCCACAGAATGTACAACCTGAGTGAGCCCTAATGTAAATTATGAACTCTGGATGATAATGAGATCTCAATGTAGGTTTATCAATTGTAACAAATGTACCACTTTGGTGGGGGATGTTGATAATGGGGGAGGTTATATATGTATGGGGAGGAGATATATGGGAAATTTCTCTACTTTTTGCAGTTTTTCTGTGGACCTGAAACTGCTCTAAAAAAGAAAGTCTATTTTTAAAGAACTAAAAAGAGACACACATACACAAACACACTAGGGACAGGCACACACAGAAGAGAGACCATGTGAGGATCCAGGGAGAAGGTGGCCAACTGCAAGCCAAGGAGAGAGAAAAAACTAAAGGTGGTAATACCTGATTTTGAACTTCTAGCCTCCAGAATGGTGAGAAAATGAATTTCTCCTGTTGAAGCCAGTTGTGGCATTTTGTTGTGACAGCCCTCCAAACTAACAGAAGGGTTATATCACACCCAGGGAATTACTTTAGAACATGCTGCTTTATACCCATCACACGGGGCATTATTCATAGCCTACAATCAGGGCTTATATCTGTTCTGTTTTGTTTGTTTGTTTGTTTAAGATTTTATTTATTTAGGGCGCCTGGGTGGCTCAGTTGGCTAAGCCACTGCCTTCAGCTCAGGTCATGATCCCGGAGTCCCAGGATCCAGTCCTGCATCAGGCTCCCTGCTCAGTGGGGAGTCTGCTTCTTCCTCTGCCTCTGACCCTCCCTCCCCCCACTCATGCTCGCTCTCTCTCTCTCAAATAAATAATCTTTAAAAAAAATATTTTATTTATTTGAGAGAAAGAGAGGGAGAGAGAGAGAAAGAGAGCATGAGCAGGGGTGAGGGGTGTAGGGGAGGAGCAGATGGACAAGCAGACTCCCCACTGGCCTGCTGAGTGGGGAGCCTGATGTGGGGCAGGGCTGGATCCCAGGACCCTGAGGTCATGACCTGAGCCAAAGTTAAACACTTAACCAACAGAACCACCCAGGCACCCCTGCTCTGGCTTTTCTTACCAGTCTTCTTTCTTTCTAGTGAATTTTATGCTTGGGGCTCTGTTACTAAATTTAAAAAAAATTGTTTAAAATTTTTATTTTTATTTATTAAAGTTTTAACTTAAAAACAGAACCTAGTTCATCTTTAAGCATTCCCTAGCCCCCCAGTGTCCTCAAGTACATGTTTGTGTGTTTTGTCTTGTTTTATTTTTTGCAATTATACTGAAGTGTTACATACCCATGGAAAGTGCAGAGATCACAAATGTATAGTTTGTAAGTTTACACACCAAAACAACAAGCATCTGAATTCACATTTATACCAGCATTGTATGAGAATTTTAGTTAATCCAAATTCTGCCAATACTTGGTTTTCACAGTCTTTTTTTGTTTTAGCCATTCTGGTGTTGTACAGTTGTGTTAATTGTGGTTTTAATTTGCATTTTCCTGATAACTAATCCAAGTTGAGCACATTTTTGTTTATTTTATTTTGAGACTTATCTGTTCAGTTTTTCCCAATTTTAAAAACTGGTTGTCTACCTTTATTTTATTGATTTGTTGAGAGATCTTTATATATTGTGAATAGGAGTTCATGATATTGAAATAACTATTACTATTACTTTTGTAATAGTGTCTTCTGATAATTTGAAGTTCTCAATCCTAATGTCCATTTTACCCATTTTTTCTTCTTTTTAATCCTGTATAAGAAAATTATTCTCATCCCAACTCATTAAGATATTCTGTTTTCTTCTAAAATGTACTATACATTTCTTTATTCACTCATTTAAAATTTATTTTTATCTTTCATTCTGGATTGTAATCATTCTGAATTTTTTTATGTGTGAGGAAGGGGGTCAGGATTTCTTTTTTGTCAAATGAATCTCCAATCGACCCAAGACTGTTTATTATAAAGATAAATTCCTGACCCCACTGCACTGCAGCATCATTGATTTTCACTTTTGTTATACTTAAATGTAAATATTTTTCTGGAATTGTTATTTTTTTCTTTTTTCTTTTTTTCTTTTTTTATGCCAATATTTAATAGTTTTGACATCTGATAGTGTAAGTTCTCCACCTTCTTTCCTTTTCTTCAAGATGCTTTGGCAATTTTTAGACCTTTGTATATCCATATAAATATAAGAATTATCTTGTCAGCTTCCACAAAACAGTGTCTTGGAATTTTAATTGGATTTGCAATTAATCTATTGATTCAATAGAGGAGTGCTGTCTTTAAAACATTTAGCTATTCAAGTCACAAATATGATTTAGTTTCATTTATTTAGGTCTTTTTTACTCTTCTTCAGTAATATAATTTATAGAGGTCTGGTACATCATTTATTATTGATTCATAATTTCTGACTTTTTATGCTTTTGGAAATTATATTATTTAAAATTTTTATCTTCTGGTAGTTTGTTGCTAGTGTGTAGTTATAAAAATTTTGTGTATTAGCCTGTGTACAGTGACCTTGACAAATTCACTTCTTATTGTTTGTAGATTCTTTTGGATCTTCTTTATACACAGTCATGTCCTCCCAGAACAATGAAATTTTATTTTTTTTCTAAATCTAATAATATATTTTATATAATTTTCTTGTCTTATTTCACTGGTTAGGACCCTCAGTGTGATACTGAATAGACATGGTGATATTCATCATCACATCTTATGACTGTTCCCAGGGGAAGAGTTTTCAATAATTCATCATTATGATGTTTTCTGTATTTTTTTGTAGAGACTCTTACTAGATTGAGAGGACCATTCTATTCTAATTTGTAAATTTTTTAACAATAGATATTCACTTCTATTAAATGCTTTTTCTACATCTATTGAGATGTTCATGATCATTCTACCCTTTTATTCTCTTAAAAAAGTGAGTTATGTTCATATTTTTTAATATTAAATCCACATTCACATCCCTGGTTTGGATGAATGGTCCCTTTTATATATTGCTGGATTCAATTAATAATTTGCTTAAGAATCTTTTGTAAGTATGTAATTAGAGAGATTGCCTGCATTTTTCTTTCTTGTTAAAATTATTGTCAGATTTTATTATTAGTGAAATCTGGTTTAATAAAGTGATCTGCTAAGTATTAGCAGACTTATACTAAGTATATAGCAGAATTGGGAAGAGTTTGTATAAGACTGTGTTGTTTTCTCTATTTTAAAAATGTGACTTCTGTTGCCCACCAGCCCTGAGCACACATACATACACATCATCGATCTGATACGATTATGAATTTCAATGTTGACATGGTTGATATGGTACTTCCACAACATCACTCTCACCCTAGGTTTGTTTCTCTAGCCTAGTATAGAAGAATGAATGCAAATAAGTCTTGGCCATAAGAAGGATTTTGTGCAACATTACACACTAGACATATTCAAGTCATAGTACTGCATTCTCTGGATTTGTTGCTATTTTTAATCAATACCTATCATTCAGCACATTTTCTGTCTTATATTAATCTTTACTTTCTAATGTATGCTGATCTTTTTTATGGCTGATTGAAAGTTTCTTGAGAGCAGAAGCAATATTACATCTTCTGTTTAAATTATAATATGTAGTTGAAGTGCCCTGACTACTCAATGATTTTTATAATTATGAATTTGGTCTTCATCTTCCATATTCAGGTTTTCATATGTTAATTATATTTGTGTATATAAAAAGGCGATATAGAGTTTTGGTTTTTATAGTTTCAAACATATTATAAATGGTATCATGCCATGCAAATTATTCTATTAAGACAAGTTGATTTTCCTTCCAATTTTATTACTAAGTATAACCCCTATATGACTACAGTGGACTTCCTGTGCCACCACATTAGACCAAACTATAATCATATTTCATCTGGATTATGGCAACAACCTCTTAATTGGTCACCTTTTGCTTTTGCTCTCTATCTCAATAGTTTGTTGTTGTTGTTTTTTAACTTAGAAGCTTTCTGATGCTTTTATAAGTAGAATTAGATAATTTCCCAATCCTCCAAAGACTCCTTCCTATCTTATTCACAATCTGGAAGCTCTAACTGTATGATCCCCTTGATTACTGTCCTCCTTACTCACTCTGCATGAGCCACATGGTACTTAATGTTTCTCAACCACATTTGGCCTTCCCACTTCCTTTTGCCTGTAACTTGTTTTCTCCGTATGAACAAATGGCTCACTAGCTCAAGTATTCCAGGTCTTTCTCAGTGAAGCTGCCTTTGGCCAGCCTATTCATGATTGTTCCTCCCCTGGTACCTCACCCACTCTGCGGGTGCTAGCACTCCCTGTCCTGCTTTCCCATCCTTGCCATTATTTGACAGATAGTTTTAGAAGCACATGTATTTGTTGATATTTTGTTTGTTTGTTAATTGGCTGTTTTCCTTCTCCAAGGAAATGTGAGTCTTGTAAGAGCAAAGGTTTTTGTTTTGTTGATACTATATCCCAAACACCTAAAATGATCCCTGCAATATATAACTTTTCAATAAATACTAATTGACAGGATATTAACAGAATGTATTCTGTAACTTGCTTTATTTTTTCAACCTCACATTTTTGATGTACCTGAAGGTACTTGTAAGTCGATTCATTTTAAATGATGATGTGTATTATTACATTGTATGAATATACTGGAATTCATTACTCTGTTTTCCTTTTGATAGACGTTTAGTTTATTTGAAAACTATGTACCCCTTTGTACATTTTTAAGTTAATTCTTTTTTTTAATCCAAGGTAAGTATTACAAAGGATACATGTTTTAACATGTTCTATATTGTATTTATGCTTTACATATATTTGGGGCAAAACTTTGGAGCAGATTTGGCCAATCTGATTTATGGGAAATGTTTATCATTTATCTAAAAGGGCAAGCCAGTCTTCATCGTCAAAACAAACACTTATCAGACTTATTTTCTGTCAGGAATATATGACTTTATTTTTCAATTCAAATACAAGTGCTTTATACTCATTTCTATGACAACCAATTCACTTTTGAATTCTAAGATAGATGTAAAGAAAGAAGGATAGATAAAAAGATAAAGACATGGGCTTTGCCTTGTTTTTGTCACTTGGATTAAATAAGGCCCTGCTCCCTTCAGTGTTTTTCAACCAAGATACTGCTTATAGTCTTGGGACTCTCCCTCATGAACTATATGCATTCTTGAAATAGCTCTTTGGCACCCAGAGATTTTTTTAGACCTAGGGCAATCCGGCATGGTAAGGCTCAAAGAGGAGATCTCTCTCTCTCTCTCTCTTTTAAAAGGATGATTATGAAGGAGCGTAGTTGTAGTTGAGAATAGGCAGACCTCTTTTCTAAGGACTCTCAGTTCTAAAAAGGGTTCTATGGAAGTTGAGGGTACTTTTTTTTAAGATTTTATTTATTTGAGAGAGAAAAAGAGAGAGAGAGAAAGAGAGAGAGAGCAGTGGGGAGGGGCAGAGAGGGGGTAGAGAGAGAAGCAGACTCCGCATTGAGCGGGAAGCCTGACACTGAGCTCAATCCCAGGACCCACAGACCATGACCTGAGCTGAAGGCAGACACTTAACTGACAGAGCCACCCCGGCACCCCAAAGTTGAGGGTCTTAATGAGGCTCCCATAAAACTATCTATGCCTGCATATTCCTTAGAACAGCATTGTATACCCCCAGCTGTATGAATACACCATTAGGAAGAAAACTGCTCTACTGTATATACTTTGAAGTGAATACATGGGTTGAAAGGTATGGTGCATCTTCAACTCTATTAAATATTTTTAAGCAGGTTTCCAGCATGTTTGATCTATTTTCACTCAATAATTAGAGCATGAGAATCACCATTGTTCCACTTCCTCTTCTGTAATGTCAGATTTAAAAATTTTAAATCACATGCTAATTTAAATATGTATTTCCCTAATGAATTATGAGGTTGAGTTTCTCTGTATATGTTTATGGCCATTAAGATTACCTATTCTGTGACTTGACAGTTCATATTCTTTGCTGATTTTTCTCTTAGATTACATGCTTTTTACCTATTTTATATATTCTTGATGTTTATATTCATCTGTTACACATATTGCAAAAACTTTGTCCCGGACTGGCTCTCTCCTTTTTTTAAGAAAACTTTTACATTAAAACAGTTTTAAATTTACAAAAAAGTTGCAAAGGTAGTGCAGAAAATTCCTGTATACCCCACACCCAGTTTCCCCTATTATCAATATCTTACGTTAGTGTGGTACAGTTGTCACAATTAATGAACCAATATCATATAGTATTATTAAGTAAAGTCCATACTTTCTTCAAATTTCCTTACCTAATGTCCTTTTTCCCCCCTGTTCCAGGATCCCATCCAGGATATCACATTAATTTAGTCATCATGTCTCTTTAGGATTCTCTTGGCTGTGATAGTTTCTCAGTTTTCCCTTGTTTTTGATGACCTTAATAATTTGAGGAATACTGATGAAGTATTCCTCAGTTGGAATTCGTGTGATAGTTTTCTCATAGTTATACAGAGGTTAAGGGTTCTGGGGAGGAAAATCACAGATGAGAAGTGCCATTCTCATCACATCAGATGAAAGGTACATACTATCAACATGACTTACTACTGTTGATATTTTTTTTTATTATGTTATGTTAATCACCATACATTACATCATTAGTTCTTGATGTAGTGTTCCATGATTCATTGTTTGTGCATAACACCCAGTGCTCCACGCCGAATGTGCCCTCTTTAATACCCGTCACCAAGCTAACCCATCCCCCCCACCCCCTCCCCTCTAGAACCCTCAGTTTGTTTCTCAGAGTCCATAGTCTCTCATGGTTCATCTCCCCCTCTGATTCCCCCCCCTTCATTTTTCCCTTCCTACTATCCTCTTTTTTTTTTTAATATAATGTATTAATTGTTTCGGTCGTACAGGTCGGTGATTCAACAGTCTTACACAATTCATAGCGCTCACCTTAGCACACACCCTCCCCAATGTCTATCACACAGTCACCCCATCCCTCCCACCCCCCACCACTCCAGCTGTTGATATTAACATCTATCACCTGACTGAGGTAGTGTTTGTCAGGTTTCTCCATTATAAAGTAATTCATTTTTTTCCCTTTCCATATTGTACCCTTTGGAAGGAAGTCACTATAGGCAGTCCACATTTAAGTAGTGGGGAGCTGTATTCTACCTCTTTGGAGATGATATGTATACATAAATTATTTGGAATTCTTTTGCATGGGGGATTTGTCTATTCTCTCTCATTTATTTATTTAATCATTTATTTATAGCAGTATGGAGTTATGGATATTTATTTTATACTTGAGATTATAATCCACTGCTACTCTATTTATTTTGTTTTGTCAAGTTGTTCCAACTTTGACTATGGCTATTTTTTTTTTTTACTTTACTTGAAGATTTGTGTTCTAAACATTTGAAAAAACTGTTATTCTTTATGGTTTGTATTATTTTGTGTCACATTTAGAAATTCTACTCAGTCCTGTCTTCTTCTAAATATGTAATATTTTGCAAATTCAAATATAATTTAGGAAATTACTAATTTCAGCTTGAATTTTTGTGTATAATGTGAAGCAGGGAACCAGTTTCTACTTTTTGCATATTTGACCAATTTTCCCTATTCCATTTATTTAACAGGCTGTCCTTTTTTTTTACTTATTTATGTCATCACAGATATATATTAGTTTTTGTATGTACATGGGTCTATTTCAGGGCTTTCTTTCCCTTTTAGTTTGTCCATTTGTCTATCAGTACATCCATATCATCTTAATTATTATGGAAGTGTAATAAGTTTATTTACAATGAGCAACTACCCATACTTTGTTCTTCTTTAGAATTGTCTTAGATATTCTTGGTCCTTTAATTACACATATAAATTTTTGTATTAGTTTGTCAAATTCTACAGGATGTTTTGTTAGGAAATTGATTTGAAAAAAGTACTCATTTCTTTTTTTTTTAAATGAAATCCTTTATTTCCATTAAATATTATCATTTATCATGACTATGTATAGGAATGCTTTTGAATTTTATATATTGACCTTATATGCAGAATCTTAAACCTTCATAATAGTCTAATGATTAATTTAATTTATCCAGAATTATCTGTGTATGCAACCATATTATTTATAAATAATGACAATTTGGTCTCTTCCATTCTAATGTATATGTAGTATTTATTTTTCTTATTTTGTTGCATTAACTAGGATTTCCAGTACAGTATTCATCTGTGGTATTTAACCTGCAAATATTTGGGGATTTTACAAATAACGTTCTGTTATTAATCTCTAAATTAATTCTATCATGATAAGAGAATATAATCTGTATTATTTTACTCCTTTAATAATTAAGACTTGTTTTATGGCCCAGCATACATGCTCTCTTTGGGATATCCCATGTGCATTTGAATCTACACTTACCAGCTATTGGTGTAGTGTTCTATGAATGTTAGGTAAGTTGGTTGATAATGTTTTAAAATCATGTATATATTTCTATTGATTTTCTGTCTTATTAATTATTGAGTGAGAATGTTGAAATGGTCAGTTACAATTGTGGTTTTATTTATTTCTTCCTTAAGTTTTGTCAGGCTTTCTTACAGGCATTTGAAGCTTTGTATCTGAATATATGCATACTTAGAATTGTGATGTCTTCTTTATCATTATGAAATGTCTCTATCCCTGATAACATTTCTTATTCTGAAGTCCACATTGATATTAATTTAGCCACTCTAGGTTTCTTATGATTAGTGTTTCATGGTATATCTTTTTACAACTATGTTTATATCTGTATCTACTTATATCTGTACTTAAAGTCAGGTTCTATTACAGACAGCATATAGGTGGGTCTTGCTTTCTTCTTTGTCTAATAATCTCTTCCTTTTATTTACAGTGTTTTTTCCTTTTACATTTAGTGGAAGTATGATTGGTGTGGTTAGGCTTAAATCTGCAAACTAGTTTTTTCTATTTGTTCTACTTACATATTTTTTATTTTTCTGTCTTTTTTTTTTTTGGTCTTTTTCTGCCTTTTGTTTTAGTTTAAGTATTTTTATGAATCTCTTTTATTTCCACTGTTGGGTTGTCATCTATACCTCTTTGTTTTATACTTTTAGTTGTACTTCTAGGATTTAAAAGTTGAGTGTTTAATTTGTTACTGTCTACCTTCAATATGTTACTTCATTATGTGGAATGTAGAAACCTTACAACAGTTTACTTTCATTTCCCCCTCATATCTTTTATGCCTATTGATATCATATATTTTATATATATGTTACAAATTCCACACAAACATTGATTATAATTTCTGACTTAATTAGTCAATTATGCTTTGAAGAAATTTTTTTAAATGGGGAAATAACACTCTTTTATGCTTACCCACATGTTTCTGTCTCTCTTTATTCCCTGTATAGCTTCAAGTTTTCATCTGTTAATATTTTCTGTTTCAAGAACCTCCTGTAACATTTCTTGAAGTGAAGACCTGCTGACAATAAATTCTCTCAGTTTTTGTTGGTCTGAAAAGTTCTTTATTTCATCTTCATTTTTTTCAGATATTTAAAAATTGTTGTTCAATATTATATTCACAGGTTATTTATTTATTTTTCTTTAGCAATTTAAAGATTTCATTCCACTGTCTCCTGGATTGCTGAGATTTTGATAAGAAATCTGTTGTCATTCTTATTTTTTCTTCTGTATATAATGTATCTTTTTTATTGGACTTTTTAAATAGTTTCTCATCAGTGGTTTTCAGGAATTTGATTATGTGTGCCTCAGTGTGTTTTTGTTTTTGTTTATCCTTCTTAGACCTTAAATGTTTCTTGGATCTTTAAGTTTATCTTGTCACGAAAGTTGAAAAAAATTTAATCACTACTCCTTCAAGTATTCTTTCTGTCCTCACATTTTCCTTTCCTTTGGCAACTTCAATTATATATGTTAGAGCACTTGATGTTTGTTTTCCCATAGGTTACTGAGATTCTGAGTTTTTTGTTCTTGTTCAGATATTTTTTTTCTTTTGAGCTTCATTTGAAGTTTCTATTTGCTATTTTGTGAAGCTCACTTTTTTTTTCTGCAGTATCTATTGTGCTGCTAACACTATATAGTGAGATTTTAATTTCAGTTATTTTATACTCCATTTGGGTCTTTGTAAAATCTTCTGTTCTCCACATTATGGTGCTATTTTTCTTTAATTCTTTGAGCATACTGGTCAACATCTTTTTGGCTACTTTCATTCTCTGTAATTTCTGATTATGTTTTTATCAATTGATATCTTTCCTGATTATGTGTCAGTTTTCCTGTTACTCCTTGTCAACCTCTGAGAGTCGGGGACCTGGGGCGGTGAAGGAACTGAGAAAAAAAGACGACAGTATAGCGAGGCACAGGGGACCCCGAGCAAACAGCCTGAGGTGCCAAGGTTTATTTTCCATCCTCTTACATACCTTCTACAGCGATATAGATCTATAATGGTTTACAGCAGGAGCATAGTAAGGCACATTCTTCCATGTATACAGGATTAGTCAAGCATGTAAGAATCTTTAAAACAGAATAAAGGAACAGAGAGGGGAGTGCCCAGTGTGCTGTATACAGGACAAGGGAAAAAGAGGGGAGTGCACAGTGTGCTGTTTACAGCTGGCTTCCTATCTACAAAATGTCTTCTGCTGCGTACTTAAGAACTGACCACACATGTCCCAAGGGCATTTCACTCTGATCCTTTCAGGTTATTTTTAACCCTGCAATCTCGAGTTTTCTCAGAGATCTCAGAGTCTGAGCGAACATGCACCAGTGGTCGTTGTGGCATTCTGTTTCCCACAACTCCCTATGTCTAATAATGTTTTGTTACAAATCAAACATTGTCAATTTCTCATTTTTAAGCAGTGGACATTGTTTTATTTTTTATTTTTTATTTTTTTATTAAAAGATTTTATTTATTTATTTGAGAGAGAGTGAGAGAGGGAGAGAAGGAGGGAGAGAACGAACAAGCAGGGGAAGAGTCAGAGGGAGAGGGAGATGCAGACTCCCTGCTGAGCAGGGAGCCCAACATGGGGCTCGATCCCAGGACCTGGAGATCATGACCTGAGCTGAAGGCAGATGCTTAATCATCTGAGACACCCAGGCATCCCTTTTGTATTTTTTTAAAGAATAGTCAAGTTACTTGAGAATCACTTTGATCCTTCTGAGTCTTGTTTTTAGGATTTTAGGGTAGGTATAGAGGATTTATTTTAGGCCAAATTTATCTCTGCTAGTAAATTGTCAACCTTCTGAGTTCTCTAATGAATGTCCCATATAGTTGGTGAGGTCTCCTAAATCTGGCTTGTTCTCATTTTGGTAAGACTTCTGTTGTTTGTTTGGATTCTCCCTCCCTGCACCATGGTCTGGAAACTGTCTCCAAGCAGAACCTGGGGTGATTATAAAGCTCATTTTATTTATTTTTTCTTTCTTTGGAGGAATCATAGTCCTGTATGTTCAGTGTTCAATTTCTAAAACCTGTTGTTTTATATATTTTGTTCAGTTTTCTAGTTTATAATGAGACGGTAAGTTTGTACCCACTTCCTCTTTCATGCCAGAAATGGAAGACCACCTTGTATAGTTTTAAATTAATTTTTGTTGTTTTTATTGATGTTGCTCTCATTACCATTTAGATCAGGTTCCTCATTTCAGCCATAGTTTGGATTTGATAACTCTTAATAAAAGAGATTAGTTTTAAGGAAGAAGGCAGAAGGGGAAAGCTAATCCTGCTATCTTAGCCCCCGCTTTTTTACAGATTTTTATTTATTTATTTATTTTTTAGAGAGAGTGAGTGAGTGGGGGAAGGGGCAAAGGGAGAAGAAGAGAGAGAATCCCAAGCAGGCTCCATGCCCAGCGTGGAGCCCCACACGGGGCTCAGTCCCACAGCCAAGTTTGTTTTATCAGTGAATTCTTTTTCTTTAACTGCTTTATTAAGGTTTAATTGACAAACAATATGCCACATTTAAGGTATGTGATTTGATAAGCTTTGACATATGTTTAACCAATAAAACCATTATTTTAACCAGGACAGCAAACATATCCATCATTTCCAAAAGTTTTCTTGTGCCACTTTTCAATTCCTCCCTCCTACCCCTTGACTGTCCCCAGGAAACCAATGATGTGTTTTCTATCAATGTAGATCAGCTTACTTTTTTTACAGTTTACATGAATGATTCATATAGCATATACTCTTTTATCTGGCTTCTTTCACTTGGCAGTGAGTGAAGAGTGGAGAGTCGTCTATGTTTTTGTGTGTATCAGTCGTACATTTCTTTTTGTTGATAAGTATATTTCATTTTATGGATATACTATGCATCCACTCTTCACTAATTGATGGACATTTGCATTTTTGACTATTACAAGTAAACTGCTATAAACATTTGTGTGCAAAAAAAAGAAGTTAGTTTTAGCTAAAATTCCGAATGTGTTTTTGTTAGATTTTTCTTCTATTGTGGAATTGTGGGTAGGGCTACCAAGGCTCTTGTCTAGGGAGGCTGAATAATATCTATTTGAGGTATATATTAGCTAATTCCCAAACTTCTCTTTTAATTGAATGTCTACATATTGTCATATAAATAGTTTGTACTCTAATTCTTACTTCCAGAGCAAGAAAACTGAGAATTAAGTGAGAGATATTATTTTACATCTGGCCTTTATTATATTCTGCCAGAGATCTAAAAGCAAATGCAGTTTCAACACCATATTTGATATTAGAATTTAAGTACCAAATGGTACCTCAATGTCTAAGAAGATGCTCCCTATGCTATCCCCCCAAATGTGTAAGTTTTCTTTTGCCTTGCAGAATGTTGAATAAAAAAATAATTCTGGAGTTTCAATTGTTCCCCAATAGAAACTCTAGTTTAGTTTAACTATTTCAAATAAATATCTCAAGAGACTAAAAACTATTTTAAATAGATGACAATGCCTTTTGGCATCATCTCATGCTAGTACAATTTAAATGAATACTATCTTTCATAGACAAAAATCTATTTTAAAATTCTATCTGTAAAACAGCTGAGGGAGAATTATAAACATAGGATCATTCTGTTATTTTCCTTACTGTTTAAAAAGTGTTGTTCTTGAAATCTACTTTATTTAGGCCCTGAAAGAATTTTAGAAAGTATACATAGTTTTGCTTTCCAAGGTCATGAACAAGTATAAATATACCCATTGAGGACAAGAGAAAGCTTTCAATCATGCATAGTTACAATATCTCTCACACCATGCCATCTTCCTCTAAGGTGGAAAACTAAAGTGTACCTAAAAATTTCAAATAACTGCCCATTTCCTGGAGTAGAACAAAATAGAAAATATCCAAGTTAGATTGTGTTCAAAAATGAGGAGGTGAAACCTTATTTGTGTTGGAGGATGGGAGCAAATGCTGTTGGATGCTTTTTGGACTTGACAGCATAAGTCAATTGTCAGTAAGAGAGCTCATTTGACTTCATCTCTCAGATCCCTTTAGTAACAAAAGCCGTGGTCCAGCAAGATCTCAGCAAAAGCATAATTATAATGATAATAATAGTAAGATGAAACAAAAACTCCACACACAAAAACAGTAACAAAAACAGACAAAACAACAAACAAAAAAACTAACAAAATACACAGAAAAGCAAGCAGGTCAGACATCTGAAATAATTTTCCGTATTGAATTACAAATGTATATTTTGACCCCCATAGTAATTTTTTAGTTTTATAATGTTGATTACTAATGCGTTTTTGACTTGGTCCATGAGTTTTGTTAATGGTAGCAGTGAGAGGAGTGCTCAGAAGCGGTATAGGTTTATTTATGTGTATATATAATAGTGCATTGTGATGGAGAATCCTTAATTTAGAGTAGCATAAAGAATTTGAAGATTACTTCAAAGAGCATTCAAAAACCATGTATTTGATATCCATAATAAGAAAGTATGTACTTTCTAAAGGGACAAAGTTTTCAGGTAAAGTTTCTACTACTCAGATTTTCACTGAGAGGTATTTGGAAATTTGATGGCAGAAAATGTGCCAAGTAGAGATATGTTCATTTGCTTGGTCCTCTACATTTAGACTAAAGGTAGTATTATCTGCTTTCATATTTGGTTGAAATGCCTTGAGAAAGCAAACATTTCTGAGAGAGCTGCTTATCTGCTGCTTATTTCAACTAGCCTGAGCCTCCTGTGATAGTTTGGCTTTTAATTTCTTCTGAAGGGTACTCCATTCCCATACTCTTACCAGTCCTTATGAATCCTCCCAGTCCCGTCCCACTAGACAGCTCAAAAAAACCCAGCTCTGTGTGAGACCCCTCTCACTATATAATAAGATAATGGTTACAGTGATTATACTATATTTGTAGGAGGATCAGGAAGACTTAGTTGTTTGTATTATGGTGTACCATATAGTTCTAAAATTATAACACAGAGTCAGCCTAAAGCCAAAGTCAACTATTTTTAAAAATATGCATTATTTTATCTAAGAAAGGTAATATATAATCATTGCAGAAAATGAAGAAAATTGGAAAATCAGAGTTAACTCTTTCTATCCCATCTAACCTAACTTTTTCCAAGTAAGGCAATGATGGTGTACAGATTATCCAGTTATTCTTTCTTATTGAGTCTTTTAGATTTTATGGAATCTCTGCAATGACTATTGTGTAGCTGATGTGACAGATTTCAGACTGGGAGACTCTGGAACTCCATCAGCAGTCCCCAGTAAAAACCAGACCTCTCCTCTGCAAACAGTTCCTTGAGCCTTAAATGCAACTTGAGAGAAAAACATGTTTATCCAGTGTGGATGAGAATAGACAAACCATAGGACATAAATTTTTGTAAGATTCCATGATTAAAACTTTCTAAGGTATATTGGACTCTGTTTTGCTATTACCATTTGACTTTGGAATCTGTAGTCAGTTTCGGATCACAATTTCAATTCATTGGCAAAGAGAAAATATTTAGACGACGGATCCATGTTTCTAATACCATAGTTTTATTTATTTATTTTTTTAATATTTTTTATTTATTTGAGAGAGAGAGAATGAGAGATAGAGAGCACAAGAGGGAAGAGGCTCAGAGGGAGAAGCAGACTCCCTGCCGAGCAGGGAGCCTGATGCGGAACTCGATCCCGGGACTCCAGGATCATGACCTGAGCCAAAGGCAGTTGCTTAACACAACTGAGCCACCCAGGCGCCCTCTAATACCATAGTTTTAAATGCATTTTGAATGATATTATATGGAACCTTAATCTGATGCTTAAGGTATTATACTTGGTGTCCTTTTATTATAAACAAACAGAAAAGTCAAACACCCCAAAGCAAAAAAATTACATGATGAGATATGTAGAGATATGTAGAGCATCCCATGGTTCTTCTGTTCTAAAAGACTCTTTGGAATTTCCTTTGCTTAAGAAATTATTCATTTAGTTACTTGGTCTGTTTGTTGAAGGACAGCTAAGTATAAATTATAAAATAAATATTCCATATTGCTTGCAAATTTTACCCACTTTGAATATGGTTACAAAGATGAGAGGATGCTAAAGAGAAAAAAAAAGTTCCAACACTTTCCAGTAAATGTATAATTTGACTTTAATGGGAATTATTGATGTGAAGGAAATTAAAATTATTACCAAATTCCCAAGGATTAAGAACAATCTGAGAAAAAGACATTCCATTCCTAAGGATCTGGGAAGAAAATGTCCCTGATAGAGTCTTCCTTTAGTATCCCTCAATTTATCTAGACCATTTCTAGAGCCCAGTTCACTTGTCAGCTCCAGTAAGGGAGATAGTAATGCTTTATAAAAGTAACTGGGGTATTTCACTGCATTGGGAAGCCATTTTTAAACTGCCATCCATAAACCCTCATCAAAACTTGTTACTGGAAGATCTTACCTAAATGATTGCATTTCCCAACTGAGATTAGCTGTGATAACAGTTGGTGGTGATGACATTGTCAAAGATGTGGACTAAGAAGCCAAGGTCCAGCCTTACAAGGGGGTAACAACAGATTGTGTTCCCTTTGCTTCTGCTCCATGCAGTAAAAATGAAAGTTCATCAAGCAAAGCCCCAGAAGGTAGGCTGGCAGGTCAGATGTGTCATATTGTTGTGGTTTCTTTCTGTGTTTGTGTTTGTTATGGACTATAAACTATGATGATGTGATAAAGGGCTGGGGCCATGAGTTCCTATTGGCTGTGCAGTACTATTTTATGGAGGGGCAAGTCCAACTGTAATGAATTCGGACGACATAATGATTTCAGTTTCACTGCATTGCTCAGCTCCCTGAGAACCTGCAAAAGATAAGTGAGTGGGCACCTATCATAAATCCAGACATACATACCACATGAAAATAGCTGCAGAACACTAGACCAATAAAAATGTTGATCACACTATTTGATAAAAATATTAACTAGGAAAAGTTGATAAAATGTATTTCTAGAAAAGATGAAACTGTGCTTATTTGTATCTGCATGAATATAAACTGCCATTGGTTCTTCATCTTTAATACCTAGGGGATTTATATAGCATATTGCTTCAATAAAACTTCATTCATCTGTACAGTACGTGGATCAGATTTGCATATTTAATTACTCTGAAAGTAGTTTACTTGTACAGATGGTAGTATTAGAGGGTCTTACTTCAATTTAAATTACTTTAATTGGAAAAAAAAGTGTGCCTTGGCTATGATTTCCAAGGAAAAATTTAACTTTTATAACATATGGAGAATACCTGCTTATAGTAATTATACATGAATAATCCTACACATGCAAAATAAACATTATTGTAAAAATTTGAAACAACTCACAGGGAGTAGTATCATAACAAGATAATTCAAGACTCTTTCAGATGCAAAGCTTATGGTGTTGTAAACTGTAAACATGCAGCTAAAGTACATAAATGAGCTTTGAAAAAAGCACAAGGATCTAATTTGTAGCCAAAAGCAGCTTCCTCAGCCGACCACTGCAACCTAGCCCCTGTGTTCATTAAAACCTCTCAGGCTCCTCCTTCCTCTGTGAAACTTGAAGGAAATCAGGAGACATTATGTGAGCCATATCCCTGGACAGACCTTAGAGAATCACAAGAACCAGTGTATCCCCTTGCAGGAACTTCAGTCATTTTGTACTCTCTTCTCTAGAAAAAGAAAGGCTACCTTTCCATTGCGACTTGGTGCCTTCTGAAATGCAACATTCATCCTGTTCAAACAAGCACACAAATAAAAATCATCATTTTCAAAGGCAAGCTAGTCACAGAGAAAGACAAATGGCTTATAGCATATTGTATTGATTATCACACAGTAGCTGGGTATTAAAAATTGGGAAAATATAAATGCTTTTGCAAAAGATATTGTTTTCTATTATGAGATAAAAATGTGCCTATGTGTTTGTTCATTCTTCACTGCAAGTATTTCTTTATTAAAATACTGATCTCAGAGGCAGCACATGTACCATCCACTGTCTGGTTGCTATGGAAAGTAGTCATGTTTTATTGAAAAGTAAATGGCCACCACCCACATGAATGGCTCCCAAGTGGCCTTAGCAAAAGCTCCCTCCCCCACCTTTTTTTTTTTTGAGCCATCCTGATCTGTTTTTTTTTTTCTTTAGATAAACATGACTTTTCTCCTGATTTAGAGTATGACAAAATCTTTTTGCTGCTTTCTCTCAAATCTGTCTTCTAAAATGACTCCATTATGGTCTATGAAGAACAAAAAGAGTCCAGAAGTTAGGGAAAACAAACACTGCAAGTGTATGTCCCATTGCAAACTTAAAAAAATTTAGTAATACCTTATATTTTATATAATTATAGTATATAATACTTTTTCATATATATGATTTTACTTAATAATCTTTGCTTTACTAGTCAAGTATATCAATCTTAAAAATCTTGGTGATTATACATCCATATATAGATGTACCAAAAAACATATGATATAATACTTTTGGGATTATGTTGTAGGATTCATTTTCGATACTGAAATGAGAAGACAGAAAAGTATTTTGGTGGTGTATGCATGCTTGGGGATTCCATTATAAAATAGCTACAACATGAAGCCATATCCCTGAAGCAGATTTTCAAACATACCATACTATGTACCTGTAACTTTGCTATACACACAGACACACACACACAAGGAAGTAAATATTTGTCATATGTTGATAATCTGACTGATTGCCAGCTTGGAGACCTTGAAACGAAGTGGGATTTAAGTGAGGTCTCATTTCACTTCAAATCATGGCTTGGTGTGGGTATTACCCCCCCCCAAAAAAGCTCTACCAGAAATGCTTTGCCAAAAATGCTTAGTTTAGAGGCCCCTGGCTGGCTCAGTCAGTAGAGCATGGGACTCTTGATCTCAGGGTCATGAGTTCCAGCCCCACGTTGGGTGTAGAGATTATTTTAAACAAAATGCTTGGTTTATGAAGATAAAAATCTCTGAAGACAGTGAGGGGGGGAAAAAGCCATCTTGGAATAAAAAACCTCTAATTAATCAAACAGTATCCAATTTCTTTAATGAATTCAGCTAACAATTCTTGACCTCAGACATTTTTCTAGTTTTGCTTTTATCTGCCTCAAATTTGGCCTGAAAATGACTAGGCAAAATATCCCTCTTGGGCCACATACATGGAACTTGGTGCACAAATCATTTGGGGTTAGCTGAATTGTTATTTTCTCACCGAGACCAAAAAACTACTACCATTTCATAAAGAAGAAAACACAGCGCAAGGTGAGAAGAAGAGATAATGGAGAGCAGTGGAATGAGAAGAGTGTTTCTTAATTATGCTGTAGACTCTCTGCTGGGTCCTTTTCCTACCCTCCACTGTGTAGAATTAACTAGTACACAGTGACAGCCACAGATGACTCAGCATTGGCACACCACTAACACAGCTGTGCCTCTGAATATAAAGGAGGTGACTTTTTTTTTAAGAAGAAAGGAAAAAAAAAAAAGTTTGACCAAATATGTACAAGATTTTTCTTCGTTCCTGTTTAGTACATGTTCTCAGTTGTAAGGGGATTCCCCCCCATATAATTCTTTTTATTGATTTTTATATTAAAGCAATTGAAAGCAATGCAGTATCATTTTCTGGTATAATAGAGCCATAGAAGCATGACAGCAGACACCTCACTGGGGAAAATAGCATGTAAACGCTATACAAATTAGCCTCTTCTGATACAGTTAATAAAAGAAAATAAACACTTGCAGATAAGGAGTGAGAATTAAATAATACAATAAAGCTCAGTGCAAGAGTTTACTATAGTCCCTTCTTTTTATTATAAATGACCACCACTAAAATGATCCTAAATACCCCATTAAGGAAAACTTACTTGCTAATAGATAAAGACTAATGAGGCAATAGCAAGTATAATTGGAGAACTTGCTACTTCAACCACAGAAGATTATACAAGTATGCACAACCAAATACCAGTGTCTGTCAAAAATGTTAGTTAACCCTTAAAAGCAAAAAATGTATGTACAATTCGTTCATTCACATGTATCACTTTATACGTGCAAGTGTTAAATGCTATGGAGATAAAAAAAAAAAATAGGAATAACCAGTGGAGTTATAGGAGTACAGGCAAAGGATTCTTTACTTGTTATATGAAGCAGACCACTTCATTAAGACTGAGTAAAGTATGAGAGGCCCTGGACCTTAGAAAGAAAACTCAAAATGGTAATGAGAGTCTATCTATGACAATAAATCTGAATAGAACAAGTGAATACCGCCATTACTTTCCACATGTGCCTTTTTATTAGCTTCCTCCTACTGTGACCTCATGTTTCCCCATGGACTTTGATTCTTGCACAGGCCTTATATAGATTTAATGTGTCTTGTTCCATTAGCCACATCTTCAACTCTGCTTCCATGAAAGGAACATGAATGAGTTTTGCATTTTGATAATAATTCTTCAGTATCCAATTCCTGACCCTCCCCTGATTTTCAGCTTCATTACCCTCACATTTTGCTGACAGGTGGTAGTGGTTTGCCTTGAAATGCCATCAAGATAAAATAAATGAAAACAAATGTAATTCAAGATACAATGTGATAAGTACCCTAAGCGATAAACAGAATGCTATGGGGTTTTGGGCTGGAAAATGCCACTCTTAGGGAAATCCAGGAAAACTTAGTTCAAGACATATAGTGACATCAGAACTTAAATCTGTGAATCTCAAAATATGTTAGCAAAAAGCTGCCTCAAGTTATTTAGGGGAGAAGTTTTTATAAACCTAACAGAAAATTCTGACCCACAAAGCACTTTGACAGCTTAAGAATGGTTTATATACATAACTATGCCCAAGGATACACATACAGAGAATTCTCACATTTTGTTCAGACGAATTCACAAATGTGGAGATGGGCTTTACAATGTAAGTCAGTTATTCCAGCTTGAGTGCTTTCTTACACACAAGTTGAAATTATTAAATTGAAATTAACCCTAGTAGTACTTGATCTAAAGAAAGTTGGGGGTATTATTATATTCACATCAATCAGGATAAGGTAATTTAAAGAAAGAAAAAAACAAGGGTATGTTCTCATGCGTTTAGATGTAATCTTCAATTTTACCAGTTACATGTTTCTTGGGAACAGGAGGGTGCGAATTTTCACTTTTAAATCATTTCAGGTAATTCTGAATCAGCAGATTCCTAGACCTTCTGTTGAGAGACAGACCTGCATAGCATCCACCTGTCTGCCTCTGGGACTATACTGGCCTGGTGGGGGCAACTGATAGGGGCCAACTGATAGGGAGAGGGAATCTCAGACTTACCTGATTTGTATAGATATATCTGAGGAAATAGCCCATCAGAAGGAGAGAATTTGTACTTGGAACTCAAAAGAATAGAGTTCGAGGTTAAGGCCCAGAGTAGTAAATGGTCATGAGAACTGGACATGTAAAACAGAGGAGGAAGTGGAGAGCCAGACCAGTGATAGTGAAGGGAAAGAGAGCAAATGGGAGCAAAGAAGGTGTGGTAGAATATCATGGAAAGCAATCAGTGAACTAACTCTTCCTTATAAACAACTCCTAGCATACAGAATGGAGCACCCAAGAATTGAGGCTGGTCCCTACATATTACATGTAAATAAGAGTAGATGCTAGGGAAATCCTTTTGTAGAATTTATTTACATTAACAGAAATATGAATAAATCATGGGGATGGGTGAAGACAAGATTATAGTGTACCCTAGGAAAACTTGATTGAATGATTGGTTGAGGCATTCATTCATTTACTCAGTCATCCAACATGTTTAGCACATGTTCCAGGCACCCTGTGAAACTGGGGATTTATCAGAGGAAACGACTGGCAAATGAATACGTTTTTTAGCTGGTCTGCTTTGTCATGATTTAGTTTTAAGTATGAAAATAATAAAGCCTATTGTGTGTAATAGGATGCAGTTACATTTTGGAAACATATTAACTAGTTAAAATGAAGTATTGTTAGATAGCAACCAAGTAGTATAATTCAGATTTAATTGCCAAGTGAGTCAGTTATCCATTAGCTTTTAAAACGGAAGATATGAGTAGCATATTGTTATTGATGTCCGTAAGATATTTCTCAAATAATCGTTTTCTCTTTCTCAGCATAATATCTCTTGGAATTAAATAAATGGTGAAATTACTGCATTGGAAAATTATCTATATGATTAGCAAGAAGTAGAAAATGTAAAATTGTGAGGTGGTCAAAACCTAAGATAGTGAAGTGGCCAAAAGACAGGAAATGGGAAGACAAACACCTCAATTATCTTGTGGGATGGTGCTCCTAGTTTATGCCTCAACAGTGTCTGCTGCTGGGAGCAAGATCCTTGTGGGCATGTATCCTGACCTGTTTGAGTTAGACAAAGCAGGGGTCTATTGATTTAAGCGGCTGCAGAGACTGGTAGAACCAGCCTCTCCTTAAGGAAAGAGGGGGAGTCAGGCAACCTAGATTTGCCCTTACCACCACATCCGTTGTTGGAGGGATTCTAACCATAGAAGAGTCTGTCATTCCTTTAGTTGCATATCTGGAATCTAGGGAGGAGGAGGGTTGTGAATAAAAACCGAGAGATCTGTGTTCACTAGAAACGCCATAATTAAGGAACAAGTAGCACAGCTTGGGTGCTTGTTGCAAGGTACTGCATTAAAGGAAGGAGAGTGGAGGGGAGGGAAGCAGAGAAGAGGAGACATAGAGCAGGACAAAGGAAGGAAGGAGGCATTTTGCTCTATTTTGCCACAGAATTCATTGGCACTTCAGCTTCATAAACACTGCAGTACTTGAGCAGCCCCAGCAAAAGAGGCGGCAACGGTACCAGAGGTTGAAGCTGGAGAGTGTGGCATGGGCAGCCCTGTTGTGCAGACCTAGTAGATGATGCACGTGGGACTCAGGGAATGGCAGCAGTGACTCTCAGAAGGCATACTACGCTTGACGAACCTTATTACCAAGCATGTGCTAGAAACCCCTGGGGAGTTCCAGAAGTTCTTAAATGGTGAGGAAAGTATTTACAATGCTTCAGGACTCTAATAGCAGGTAGGAACTGGATCATACAAGCCAAATATGGGCTACTAATGTCAAAATGACCCATTTATTATCAGTCAGCCCACTGGATCTCAACAGCAACTGAGAAACAGGGTTGCACCACACATATAATCATCCCTACATCAATGAAATGTGAATATTATGGCTCTGTTGAGTAGTGTGGAGAAACGATTGTGTAAATGTTTTAAAACTAATTCAGGAGAGAGCTGTATAAGCTTTAAAATATCAAGACCTTAAAAAAATAAAAAATAAAATATCAAGACCTTTAGCAGTGAAAATTTTCAGTGGATGCCACGTATCTAATATAAAGAAAGGGTAACGAGAACTAAAACAATATTAGGCAATAGGTGCTAGAGTAAGTAAAGAAGTAATTCTGGAAACAAACCGATATCTAGATACAATTTCTGTAACAGCTAATGCTAAAGGGGAACATAGCTTACAGAAGTCAATGATAGATTTAAACCCAGGGCATTGTCATTGACCAGAAACTTTGTAAATAAAAGAATTAGAATTTTCTTGGAAACAAGCAGAAAGTCAAAAGTTAATTATTGAGCACTTGATAATATTACATCCTGGTATGTTATGTCTTTTAGATTTTGCCACAATTCTATTATTATCCTTTGTTCTCTTTCTCCTTCTGATGTTTTCTTTCCTTCTTTATCCCTCCCTCTTTTTCTGTTCGTCTCTTGCCCCGCCCCCCCCCCCCCGTCTTTTTTCCTGCTTTCTCTCTCCCTTTTACCTGTCTCCTCTCAGAAATGCCCAATCAAAGGCCTGGATCATCTTTCTCAGGAATAAGTGGCAGGTTCCCTCCAAAAGTCAGGATGCTTCTGCTTCTGCACACCAATTTTGTAGTGTTAGTCATTGACAGGGATAGGTTCAGGGTTTAAAGGGAAAGAAGCAATTCTGGGATGGTCATGGTGGAAAAATCATCCATGCAAAATTAATGTGTTTCAGTGATATTTAATCCCAATAGCTTTGTAATATAGGTCCTATATTATTGGACTCAGATATTTATTCCTAAAATGTTTAATGTTGTTCTGTCAAAAAGAAAACTAATAAAAAACAATTATTATCTGACTTTTACTTTATTGACTCCAGTAAAGCTACATGAATTTACCTCTTCACAAGCACATGAGGTGTTCCTCGTTAATTTCTCCAAGCTCTTCATTATGGTCTTGACCATACTGCAGCATTAAAACCCTGTGCTTTCAGTTCAGTTTAGGCTCCATCATGTTTTGTCTTATAACTGAACAAATGTAGAGATTCTAGAATGACACAAGGAACAGGAAACAGAATAAACAAAGAATTTAAAAGGAGACATACATAAAGTCTAAGTCATTTGGATTTATTTTGCCACCAAATTCTGATATCCTTTCATTGTTTTACTTTTCTTCGTAATATTTATCACAGTAATATATACCTAGTATATATTTTATTTGTTTTTCTTGTTGTCTGATTCTCCCTACTAGGAGGCAAGCTCCATGAGGATAAGGGTGTGTGTGTTTGAGCTGGGTGATGGAGCTAACTGCTATTAACACCTTGTATCTCACAGATAGCAGGTGATCAACATATACATGTTGAATGAGTCAATCTCACTTTTTGGAATTTATGATTACTCTAATGTGCTAAACATTTGCTAAGCAAATTATTAATACAAACAAGGTTAAAAGAAAAAGAATAGCAAAAATTTGCTTTCAAACACTTCATAGATGATAATTTTTCATGGGAATGAAAAATTACTTAGAAGTCATTAAATTCATCATTATGTGAAAAAAGTACATTCTCTCTGTGTGTGGTAGAATACAGACTCAAAGGTAGCTTCAGTATTTTAGGTCTTTTAAAATGTTCTAGAATTCAGATGTCCATCATCATTCCAAATCACTTTTTCATATCTGAGAGGATGATTAAACCCAAAATCATGTGTAGGATTAGATTACTAGGCCATATTAATTCACCAAATGTTTTCTGAGAGTCTACTGAGTAAAAGGCCCTTAGTTACATGTTAGGTAAATAAAAAAGGAAAAAAGACCTATTATTCTTCAGAGAAAGCAAAAGAGAGAGCATGAACGCACCCTGAAACAAAGCAATATGGAAAAAGGAAAAGGCAATAATAGAATAATAGAACTGCTCCTTAGGCACTTAGGATGAATTGGATTTTAACAGAAGGATGCAAAGGGCAAGGACATACCAGACTGAGGAACAAGCATGAACAAAAGCATGTGTTGGTGGAAGTGCATGGACTTGCTTGGGAACCTGAATACTTTGATATGACTGGAATACAGAGTGTGGGTAGGCATGAAGGTTTATTACAAATGGAATTGTTTTCTTGAATGTGCAGGATATTTGAGCAGAAATTGTTAAGTAACCTGTCTCATAGACCCTATATAGGAAGCGTTCCCTTCTACTTTGCCTTCTTACTCCAAGATTTTATGAGACCCTTTGGTAAATACATACATAGGACAAATGCATTTTGGAATCACAAGAGAATGCAAGTTGAGATTTGGAATTCCCATAAGCAGAAGCAATAGATACAGATTTACCAAGACAGTTTATAGTTGGTCAGCTTATCAGTTATTAAGTCAAAGACATAAGTGGTTGTAGAGGGATCTGCTAGATGAATCACATGTTAGAACATGGAGAATAAGGAGAGACTTTCATTCCCAATGAAATCAAAAAAGTCTGAGAACCACTGAGCTCTTCTATTCTGCAAGTCTTCGCATTTGTGCTTAACGTAATGAATACATGAGTCATATTTCTAGTCACCATTCTAGGATCAACAGTATTATTTTTCTTTAGTTAATTTAAGTTGCTCTCTTTATAAGGATTCATAGTGTGTGCAATAATAGTTTCATCTTAGAATTATCATTCTTGTCAAATTCACTAAGAAATATCTTTCTCTGGCTTCTTAAAATAACTTTTATTTTTTTTTCTAATACTGATTATGATAATAATAAATAATAGTTGTATAAATTAAAAAAATAAGTACAATAAGTTAGAAAAAATACCTGAAATACCATAGCTGCCATTATTCTGGCATATTTTCTCCCAGTGGTTTTTTTTTTTCTTATGTTCTATGAATAGTCAGCATGAAACAATAGTTAGCACGAACAAAACGTGGAGACACATGCACTTATAGGCATCCCAAACTAAAACTGCTATATAAATTACTTTTATTTAAAAAAATATATAGGGGCACCTGGGTGGCTCAGTCATTAAGCGTCTGCCTTTGGCTCAGGTCATGATCCCACCCAGAGTCCTGGAATCGAGCCCTGCATCGGGTTCCCTGCTCAGCCAGGAGCCAGCTTCTCCCTCTCCCACTCCCCCTGCTTGTGTTCCCTCTCTAGCTGTCTCTCTCTCTCTGTCAAATAAATAAATAAAATCTTTAAAAATATATGTGTGTGTGTGTGTCTGTGTGTGTATTCACATCAATTATGTTTTCTTCAGAACATAAGTTTTTAATTAGTGCATAGGATTTTTATATATAAGTATACCATAATTTATTTAACCACCCTCCAGTCCTTAGTCATAGGTTTTCCTTAATTTTTCATATTAAAAATGTAGTGATAATGTTGCACATAAATGTTTAACATATCCAGTATCATTTCCTTATGATAAAATTGCAGGGTAAAGGGTTTGCTAAATTTTAAGAGTTTAGACACATATTGCCAAATTACATTTCAGCTGAGCATGAGTGATTATTTCCCTGCATACTTTCCAACACTTGATATTGTAACTAAAAACAGAAGAAAAAAATCTTTGAAAATGTGGTATATTATCTTAATGTTATTTTGACTATCTTTATTACTATGAGATTGAACATTTAAAATGTTTATTAATCATTTATATTTCTTTATTTGTAAAGCAGGTGTTTTTTGGGGAACCTGAGTTTTATTGATTTTTAAGAGCTCTTTAAATGTTAGTAGCAAGCCTTTATTATATGAATTCTTAATTAGAATCACAAAAATGCAGTTCTACCCATCATTGATGTAGTATAATATGGACACATTTTCACATTTACATCAAGTAAGTTATTTTTAAAATAATTAATAAAAATAGAAAAACTCCACTTTGAAAATAAGATATATTCCACAATTGTCATGACAAACAAGTCTTAATTGTTCCACTAGAGATTTTCATACTAGTCTTTCAAGTTATAAATAGCAATAAAAATGATAATTAACTCCATAAACCTACTAGCAATCAGAATGAAAATCAGAAGATGAGATTTACTTAATCAGGAGAGCAATGACTAGGGTTTTTAGTTGCCAAACCAAATTTCATACAAAACTATAGGGAAATATGACTGAAAATGAGCACAACAGGGAAAGCCAGGGGTGCAGATGTAATTAATTTTATTTTTCTTTCACATATTTGATCAAGATTATATTGTTCTAGAAAGTCACTGATTAAAAATAAATTATTCTGATAGCTTTATTGGAACATATATTTTGTGATGAGCTACCAAAATTTTTAAGATAGATTTGGTTTTTGATCTGTGAGTTGGTTATTGCTTTGTGCTTTGGCTTGATTGGTTTAATTATAGTCCTTTGGACACGAGTACTTGTATAAAATTTGACTTCTAAGAACAAAATATTCAAACAGAAAATCAAGACCTAAACCATCTTCCAGAAATCTCTTTTCTATAGCATTGTTAAGTTCAATTTGAAAACTGCATTAATCACCCTTAACTTTTACCTTCTCGCCTCTTCAGTTACTTCTTTCATGAGAAAAACCCCTGAGTATCAGAAGGATGCCCTGTAGGTAAAGATTCTTCCTCATGCTTCCATTTCTGAGTCTAGTTCAGACCCTTAGTTAAAAGCATCCACCCAGATGGTTAAACAAATTGTGATGTGTTCATACCATAAAATGCTATTTAATGATAAAAATGGGATACAAATCAAATGCATCACAAGGCCATTATGCTCAGTGAAAAAAAGCTCATGTAAAAGGTCACAATATGACTCCATTATTGATACAACATTCTTAAAATGAAAAATTATAGAGATGGAGAACAATCAGAGGTTAGGGATGGTGAAGGGAGGAGTGGATATGACTGCAAGGGCTAGTGAGGGGATAGTTGTATATCTTGATTGCAGTGATGTTTGCTTGAATCTACATATATGATAAAATGGCATGGAACTATATGCATAGATTGTATGAATGTCATTTTCTGAGTTCGGACATTATAGCATAGTTATATAAATGGTAATTATTGGGGAAAGTTGTTATACAAGATCTCTCTGTACTGTCTTTATAATTCCTTGTAAATCTAAATTATTTCAAAATTAAAAATCTACCCAAATTGGGGAGGGGGGTTGAAGAGAGCCTTTCTGAAGGTTCCAGGGTGAAGGAATAAGCTTAGACAGTCTACAAGCGAAATCTGTTCTTAGAAATAAAAACAAAACAAGAAACTGCATGCAGAAAAGTGTATGTTCATAATTCTCATTTTTGAGGTTTAGAAAATCATGTATGTATATATTTTGACTAGCAATTTTATAATGCATAACTTTAAATGTAAGTATCATTTTATGTATATTTTGTACTTTTTACATATCATAGACTTTCTTAGTCAATATATACTATATACTTTTTACCATACATAATATGTAATTTTCCTTAGCAAGTTTTTCTTTCTAAATTTAAGAAAGGTTATCATGGTAACCATAGAAGTCCTTCAGAATTTTATTTTTTATTTTTTTAAAGATTTTATTTATTTATTTGATGGAGAGAGACACAGTGAAAGAGGGAACACAAGCAGAGGGAGTGGGAGAGGGAGAAGCAGGCCTCCCGCTGAGCAGGGATCCCAATGCGGGGCTCGATCCCAGGACCCTGGGATCATGACCTGAGCCGAAGGCAGACGCTTAATGACTGAGCCACCCAGGCGCCCAGTCCTTCAGAATTTTAAAGGGAGTGTTGTCTACAGACCTCTGAGTGGAATCATCAATTCTAAAATGTAACTAACACCATATAAATCTAAAATTTTGATTTGAAGATGTAGTTCAGCATGTTCGTTAGCTTTCAGATAAACTAAATTTAGATAAACTTGAAATCCTGATTTAAAGATATAAATTAGGATGTTAGTTCACTTTTGTGTAAACTGAATTTATATAAACATTAAATCTTGATTTAGAAATGCAGTTAAGGATGTCAGTTGGTTTTTGCATGTATTTGTGTATAATTTGCATGACGTGGCTAATTAATAATTGTATGTATAGGATTTTCAGAAACATCATTGAAAAGAACCAAAATATGCATGCTATCCTCTCAACTGTATAAAAATGTGGTTTAAAAATTAGAGTGTCAACATCCATTCATGATAAAAATTCTTAACAAAGTGGGTATAGAGGGAACATATGTAAACATAATAAAGGCCTTATATGACAAGCCTGCAGCTAACATCCTACTTATTGGAGGAAAAGCTTGAAAGTTTTCTTTCTCAGATCAGGAAAAAGACAAGAAGGCCCATTCTTGCCACTTTTATTCAGCATAGTATTGGAAGTTCCAGCTAGAGGAATTATTCAAGAAAAATTCCAAGTGGCATCCAAATCAAAAAGGAAGAAGTAAACTAACAACTATTTGCAGATGAGATAATATAATATATAGGAAACCCTAAAGACTCCACCAAAACACTCTTAGAACTAATAAATTCAATAAATTTGCAGGATACAAAATCAACTTACAAAACAGTAGTGTTTCTATATACTAATAATGAATTATCAGAAAGAGAACATAATAAAGGCCATATATGATAAGCCCACAGCTAACATCCTGATTTCAAACTATATTACAAAGCTATAGTAACCAAAACAGGTATGGTATTGGCATAAAAACAGACACATAAATCAAAGAATCCTAAAATTTGTATGGAACCACAAAAGACCCTGAATAGCTAAAGCAATCTTGAGAAAGAACAGAACTGCAGGCATCACACTTCCTGATTTCAAACTATATAGTATCCAAAACAGTATGGTAGTATTGGCATAAAAACAGACTCTAGATCAACGGAACAGAATAGGACAGCTCAGAAATAAACCCACACTTATTCGGTCAATTAATTTACCACAAAGGAGCCAAGAATATACAATGGGGAAAGGATAGTCTCTTCAATAAATGGTACTGCGAAACTGGAGAGCCATATGCCAAAAAATAAAACTGGAGCACTATATTACATCATACATCATACATAAAAAAATCAACTCAAGGAATGCCTGGGTGGCTCAGTTGGTTAAGCATCTGCCTTCATCTCAGGTTATGATCCCAAGGTCCTGGGATCAAGTCCCACATTGGGCTGCCTGCTCAGCGGGGAGCCTGCTTCTCCCTCTCCCCCCTGCTCCTGCTCTCTGTTGCTGTCTCTGTCTTTCTCTCTCAAATGAATAAATAAAATCTTAAAAAAAAATCAAGTCAAAATCGATTAAAGTCTTGGATGTAAGACCTGAAACCATAAGAGTCCTAGAAGAAAACATAGGTGATAAGCTCCTTGACAATGGTCTTGGCAATGATGTTTTTGATTTTGACACCAAAAGCAAAAGCAACAAAAGCAAAAATAAACAAATGGAACTACATCAAACTAAAAAGTTTCTTTACAGCAAAGAAAACCAGCCCCCCCCCAAAAAAAACACAACTGAAAGGGTCGTCAGTGGAATGGGAGAAATTATTTGCAAACCACGTATCTAATCAGGTGTTAATATCAAGGAACTCTTAAAACTCAATAGCATAAAAACAACCCATTTAAAAAATGGTCAAAGGACCTAAATAGACACTTTTCCAAAGAAAACATATAAATGTCCAACACAAAAGATAAATATGTGAAGCCATGGATGTATTAATTAACTTGAAGGAGTAATCCTTTACAATGTTTACACATATCAAATGATTATGTTGTATACTTTGACTATTTTACAACTTTTTTAAATTATACCTCAATAGAGCTGGAAAAAATATCAGCATGGGCATACATTTAAGTAAGACGTAGGTTATGGCTGTAACTAAAACTGAAGGTTTTAAAAGGAGTTGCTTCTAAATAAAGATGTGAAGGTATGGGATATGGGGATAATAGTTCCTCAAAATTAGCTATCTGCCATTGGATTTTCTAATCATATTTATGGACTAATTTGATTAAAAACATTTAAAGTAAATGTATTTAAGAAAATAAGGCAGTTTTAAAATTCAGTGACACCTAAATCAGTCTTTTTTTTTTAAATCAGTCTTAAAAAAGAGTATTTTGGTAAACAAACCTATTTCCAGATACTTATTTGCATGACTCTTATACCCTGCTTATCCAGACCTTTGCTATGATGTTTTTCTCTTGCCTGCCTGGCCTTCAGTGATTCTGCTTTCTGTTCAATATCTGAACTCTAGTCCTTAACTTTGCCCTTCCATAGACTCAGGTTTGGTTTTACACTGATCCTTATACCTTGAACATTCCCTAGTAGGATGAAACAGAGTTTTCGGCAACTGTTTGAAGGCTTGTTCTGGCTTGGTTCTCACTCTTAGCCTGCACCATCCTTACATCTGAGAATTATGTTTCGTTATTTATTAGGCCATATATTTCATAAAAGAATATGGCATCATGAAGAAAACATGGTTTAGACTTGACTGACCATGTCTAATTTCTCATGTTAAAATTTACTTCTGACCTCATCAACAGAGAAGGGAGCCAAATAGGAAGCATTACCTCAAGACCATCTATCTCACTGATCAGAGAAACAATCACCAACTGTAATGCCTACAGCTTGCCTTACACTTCCCATTCCCAGGAACATCTATTAAACCAACAATGTTGTTTTACTTCTGATGGAAAGGGTCAGTAACACAATCTTCTTAATTTCTACTCTCAAGCAGGCCAAAATAAAGGGCACAGGCTTCTGACTGATGATACGTTGATCACACAAATTTGAACATGCCCACTTGAAATAGTTAGCGATGGAAATCTTCCATGTCCATTAAGATTGTAGATGATGCTGCAAAGTTATATTGAAGTGTAGGACACTCAGCACAAATATTTACAGCAGGCTAAACCATTCATTTCTAAATGAATTACCTTGTAGGTAATAGTAGAAACTAAGAAATAAGGGTCAGATTCCTCCTGTGAGATCTTCCTTGTAAAATTATCCCAAATGTAATAATACCACATTATTGACTTAAGCACACTCCCAGTGACATGCCATAGCTGACCTGTAATTTTTATCCTACATGATGCCAGCCCTAATAAAATGACACTTGTGAATGTAAATTAAGCTCACAAAGGGGACAGATTGCATGATTCTGGTTTCTCTCAGATGCCTGTAGGCTATCACAGGTTCCATATGTGAAGTAATTATGTTCACTGAAGGAAAGAATAAATGCTGTCAAATTGTGTACTGAGAGAGAAAGCAGCTATTATATTTCAGTAGTCGCTAGAGCATTGCCCCCAGACAGTAGCAAGATGTATAAGAAAATAAAAACTGTGCCAGCCATATATTACACATCTGCCTTTACATTTGTAGCTCCCCTTAAATGTATTTTATACAAAGCCAATAACTTACCAATGAATGTTTCAGCTGTCTTCTTTGGCATATTTTCTGTGGAGCCATTTTGGAATATGTGGCATGGTGGTTATAGAGGGATAACGAATATAGATGTTTCTTAGTTCTGTTTTTCCTTATGTTGTGCTGCAAAGCAGCAACCTTGGAGCTCTGACATTTGGACTTTGTTTTTTTTTTCCTTAAACAATATCTCAAATGCAACCCCAGACCTGCCCACAGCTGTTTTCTTAATAGCTTATGGAAATGGATGGAAGATGTTCTCCATTCTAAAACTTCCTTACCTGTTGAGTGCACCTTAAAAAAATGAATTAAGATAGGTAATAGCTAACAATGATTTGGTACTTATACACCATGTAATTTATTAGATGAATTCTCATACTTTATCTTGCTTAGTATCTCCAGTAAAGAAGTGAATGACAAAGATCTTTTTAAAAAATGTAAATAGTTTCCAGCAGAGATCTAATGGGACCTTTCTAAGCTATCCTTTCTTGACTAAGGGAAATAGCATTGAGACTTCCATGACACAGCCAGCATGCATTAAAGGTTGGATAATTACTGGTAGAGGAAAGTTCTTTTTGGATCTTGTCCCTATCCTCTGAGAAAGGTAGGTAATTTTTGAGAATGGTGACTTCCCACCCCTCTTCTGTGCCACCCCCCCAAGGAGTCTGTTGACTTTATGCTGGTTTCTGATTAACCTAAGAGGCTCCCGGTTTGGCTTCTAAAGTTACTCTACTTCATGCTCCAATCTTTCTCTCCATCCTCTAAAACAAAAGAAAACAAAATCTCAGAACAGTTTATTTTATTTAGATATTAAAATTTAAAAAAACTAATAAATATTATGGTTTAATGAGTAAGGTGGTTATTTTTTACACTTTTTAAAGGAATATTAATTAAGCTAAATGAGTGCTATCACTGCATGATAAAATGAATTATGGAATCTCAGGTGGGATAGAGTTTAATACCCCTCGACATTATTTAAGAAACAGAATTTATCAGTTTCAGCGTGAACATTTCCAGTGCCTGGGAATGGGAGGCCTCAAGGAGGTTCTGTTCGATCTATTGACTGCTAAGAGTTCTTCTTCATAATGAGGCGAAACAAAAACTGACATGGATGATATTTACTTTTTGATACCAGTTTTCCTACAGCTGCAAAGAAAACTCAGCTTCCTCTTCAGTACCCTATAAAATTGGAAGGCAGTGGTCATATTCCCACTCCCCATAGCTCTTCATTAAGAGGTTTTCCCCATTTTGTCAATGCTTCCTCTTATATATTGTTCATAAGCCTTTCCATGTCATAAATATATTCTGGAAATTCAAGGGAGAAAATGTTGGGAGGAATTTGTATCTTTTAAGAGCCCCACCCCTCCACCCCACTATGGCTATACTAGCATTTTGTGCTTTTAACTGTCTTGGTTTGGTATTAGTGAATGCTGAATTCTGTGAGGGTGAGATGAAGAAATCTAAACTATTTAAACTATTTCCACGTTTTGGCTGTTCCAGTAATACTGCTTTGAATATTTGTGTACAAATTTTTGTATGGATATATGTTTTCACTTCTCTTCTTCCAGAATTTCTGGGTCATATGGTAACTCTATGTTTATCATTTTTGAGGAACTGCCAAATGTTTCCAACATGGCTGCAACATTTTCATCCAGTTTCTCTACATTCTTGCCAACATTTTCTGTCTTTTTGATTATAGCATACTAGTGAGTATGAAGTAGCATCTCATTGTGGTTTGATTTATATTTTCCTAATGACCAGTGATGTTGAGCATTTTTTCATGTGCTATTGAACATTCATTTAGCTTCTTTGTATAAGTGTCTATTCATATCATTTGCCAATTTTTAAATTGGGTTATTTACATTTTTATTGTTGTGTTGTAAAAGTTCTTTGTATATTCTAGATCCTAGTCCCTTATTAAATATGATTTGCAAATATTTTCTCCCTTTTTGCAGGTTGTCTTTTTACTTTCTTGATAGTTTCCTTTGAAGCACAAACATTTCTAATTATGACGAAGTCTATTTTATCTATTCTTTTGTCACTTTTGGTTTTGGTGTCAAATCTAAGAGGGCTCTCCTTAACTAAAGGCTATAAAATTTACTCCTGTATCTTCATCTAAGAGTTTTGTAGTTCTTCTGGCTCTTAATTTAGGCCTATGATCCATTTTGAGTTAATTTTCACATATATGTAAGGAAGATATCCAACTCTCAGTATTATTTGTTGAAAAGACTATTATTTCTCCATTGAAAATTCTTGGCATCCTTGTTAAAAACCAATTGACCATAAATGTCTGGTATGGACTTTTGACCCCAAACTATGAGAGACTAAAAGGAATGAGAAAATATTTTCTAGGAGTTAGCCAGAACATTAAAAAAATAGATCTAATGAAAGGCCAGGACTAGAGTGAGGCAAGTGAGGCACTTGCTTTAGGCACAAAATTTAGAGAAATGCCAAAGACAATATTTAAAAAAAAAATAAAATATGGGAAAAAATCTATGATGAACAAAATATCAAAATTTTAAATAAAGACAGATTAGTATTGCTGACTTTTCCTTTGGCTTTGGGCTCTAATATGGCTTGGTACAGCATTATTAATTCTGTCTTTATTAACCATTTGATACTTTATCGTGACTTTTTGCATTAGACTTTTAAAAATGCTGTACTGGAATAAGTTTATTTTGACTGTTGGCACCCTCTGCCTTTAAATTTCCACTGAGACAAGTGCCTCATTCATCTCACTCACCTCACCCTGTGCCAGTCCTGTTGACAAGTACAGATAATGGCTTCACACCCTAAACTTGCTATACAAGTTATTTGCAAACTTCATTAGCTAACCACAAACAAATGTCCATTCATCTAGCTAACCAGACAAATCCTTCTTTCCCTACTTAATCAGAGAAAATTATTTATGTTGCACAACACGTGTATCTATGAAAGCGGTATTTGATGTTATGACAGTTGATGCAATTTGTCTGCCTGAATAACACTGTATATTATACAGATCTAAAGTAGAGAGCCAGCCTAATTTCAAGGTTCCATCCCTTGACTTACTGTCCTCTGTAGGACTTCAGTAGTTCCATCCTTTCCTTGCTAATTATCAGTGTTGGGTAGTCATCTACTGTTCTGCTGATAAGGCCACAGCAGAGACACAAATGCACATGAAAAAAGTATGATGCTTCTGGGCAACTGCAATACCTAATCTCATAGTATTCTGGGTCCAGTAAGTACAGAGGGATTCTGGTGTATTAAGCATATATTATGGAGTGTGGTTGATGTAATGGTTCTGATGGGCAGAATAAAAGGTCTGTAAGTATCAAGAAAGGATAGACAAAATAGGAATAGAAAGAGAGCATTAATTTTTCTTTTCATAGCAAAATTTAGGTTTTTTTCTATTAAAAATACTTTAGTTTTGTATTTGACCCTAATCCATAATTCTCTTCACTTATTGCTTTGTGGCTAGGCAGCCATGATTGGAGTTAAGAAGGCCAACGGTACTTTTTAATAGGTATTAACTAAGATATCTGATTACTTTTCAAACAAGAATAATGATTGGCTGAGAGCTAAGACTACATAATAGGTCAATTCAGACAGGAAGAGGTTAAAGATCTGAAGGAAAAGACCTACCAAGGAAAAGAATTTTCTGAGACTAGGAATAGAGTAAGAGGATGTGGCATCTAAGGATTGGATAACAATACAGGGCATCTCACGGAGGCACAGTGGAGAAACATGTCTGAGGGCACTGAAGGTCAAAAATCTCACTGTTCTCTCCAGGGGTGGGTTTGCTAGTCCTAGGTCAAAATAAAATGGTAAGAAACGAGATCCAACCTCATCATCCCTACTAGGCTGGTTTCTTTTTTGTTACCAACTCACATTTAGCAGCTCACCCAGTCTCACACTGAAGTGAAATTAAAAAAAAAAAAGATAAATAGTTGCCGTCTTATGAAGGAGCTATAAATGACAATGTCCTGAAACCCTCTGCCATCTGAAATAACTTCTCTTTCCTACTGCCGGCCTCCATTTGAGCCATTTTCCATCCCAGACAACCTCTTTGCCAAAACACTCATTACTTTCGAGGGTAATGGTGATCCTCACTCATGTCATTCCAGTTCCTGTTAGCATAGCCTCTGCTCACTGGAACTCCCTGGCACACTGCTTTCTAAAGTGTGTTCTACTGAACTCTGTTATACAGTTTGATGGTCACATAGGTTTTGAAAAAGATGAAGTTTTTTTATTACTATAGAATGAGAAACCTTTCCATTGCAAACCTGCAAGGATAGGGTACCAGTGGTGGTGCTGGGGGAGAAAGTGGTGGTGGTAAGTGGGATCTATACAATGTCTGCCAAAAATACTTGGCCATGGACTCTTCCTTCATGAATCATTTTGATAAAGGTAAGGGTAAGGTGGATGAGGTTGTAAGATACCATAGTGTTCCTTAAGCATCGGTTTGGGAAATGTGTTCTATCTGTCCTATTTCATCAATTTTAAGCAAGGCTAAAGGTTCAGAGGTTGGAGGAGGAACTCCCAAATTAAAAACCCCAAAACCACTTAAACTCCCAAATAAAAATTCCTAAATCCATTCCCATCCCCAGAGTCATTTATAAGTATAATACAAATTGTCCTCCCACATTTGATCCATATGAAAATATTCTTTTCTCTCTCTTTTTTTAAGATTTTATTTGAGAGAGAATGAGAGAACGAACACACAAGCAGGGGGAGTGGGAGAGGGAGAAGCAGGCTCCCCACTGAGCAGGGAGCCCCATGTGGGGCTCGATCCCAGGACCCTGGGATCATGACCTGAGCTGAAGGCAGACGCTTAATGACTGAGCCACCCAGGCGCCCCACATGTGAAAATATTCTGTTGCTGAGCTGTATCGGTTTTCTTTTGCTGTGTAACAAATTACCGCAAACTCAAAATGACACGCATGTATTATCTTACAGAGTCTGTAGGTCACATATCCAGACGTGATTTAGTTGTGTTCTTTGCTTCAGGGTCTTAACCAGTCTGCACTCCAGATGTCAGCTGGGGCTGTGTTGTCACCTGAGGCCCGGCATTTTCTTCCAAGTTCACATGGCAGAATCAAGTTCACATGGTTGCTGGCAGAATCAAGTTCACATGGTTGCTGGCAGAATCAAGTTCACATGGTTGCTGGCAGAATCAAGTTCACATGGTTGCTGGCAGAATGTATTTCTTTGCAGCTGTACAACTCATGGAGGCTTGCTTCTTCAAAGCAGGAGAGTCTCCGAAGTCAGGGAGACTCAGTCCCTCTCTTAAGGGCTTTCACCTGATTAAGTCGGGATCACACAGGATAATCTTCTTTTTGATTAACTCTCAATCAACTCATTTGGGACCTTAACTAATTGGAAAAATCCTTTCACCTTTGCTATATATTTTTGGCTAGAAGCAATCCCAGGTTCTGCCTATACTTAAGGGGAGGAGATTAGTCAAACATGTGTCTCATTGGGGCCACCTCAGGGTATGTCTGCCTCATCGGCCCAAAGCCAGTTTTTCTTTTTAGTGCAATTCTTGTTTCTTGAAAAAAAGTTTTTACTGTTTATTTTACCTATGAATTTACCTATGAATACCTATCAGTCATGGTAGCTTTCTAAAACCGTATCCACCAGTGAAACAAAGCCTTTTATCAACTCCTATTAATGCTTGTTTGAGAGACTATACTACAACTTGGATTATTCAAAGACTGCAAATTTAAAATATATTCCTGTACTTGAGTGTCAATTTTGAAAGAGTAGTCATGGAGGAGAATATCACAGTAAAATATATAAGTATGATGAATTTTGTTGGTTTTAAATATTTCTGTTGACTTTCGATGGAAGATTAAAAAAACACATTGTGACCCCTAGCTTCAGGTTTCTTTTCGTTCTGGTGGCACATGTGAATTGGGACAATCAGACTGAGTTACATACCATTAATGCAGATATTTAAACACAGAAAAAGCCCTTAAAATTCCTTGAGTAAATGACCACTGTACTCAAATTTTTTACTTTACTAATAACTGTCATGATGGTTGTTACTTTCATAGAGAGGTTTACATCGGGGAGAGGCCTAAATAAATTCTTAGTGACTATTTCTTCATGGTTTTAGTTGTAAAATAGTTAAAAAATAACTACTTTTTATTTCCAGTTCAAAAACTAGAATTATTGAAATACTTTTCCCAAAAGAGACCAATTATGTAACTCTATAGAGTTGTTTTGTGGCTAATTCACGGTAACAATTAGTCAAAGTTATGCATGCCTATTGTATAGGTGGGTATGCACTGATTTAAGGGTAGAGGTGGGGTGCGGGGGAAGCAAATTTCTTTTTAAGATTTTTTATTTTTTTGACAGAGACACAGTGAGAGAGGACAAGCAGGGCGAGTGGGAGAGGGAGAAGCAGGCTTCCTGCGGAGCAGGGAGCCCGATGCGGGGCTCGATCCCAGGACCCCAGGACCATGAGCAGGGAGCCAAAGGCAGAAGCTTAATGACTGAGCCACCCAGGCGCCCCGCAAATTTCTTTTTACTACAATGGAATCTTGTTTTGTAAGCAAGAAGGTTTGTTCAGTTTAAATGGTTGTTAATGGTGTCTTCACACAGGAAAAGTCTTGAGAAAAGAAACACGGTCCTAGGACTGGAAGCATGTCTGAATTGTCAGATTTTCTGTTTTTTTAAGAAGGCTTAGTTCCCTGATTCTAAGAAAATTCTCCTCTTTCTGAAAAAAGAATTCAGTTCTGGAATGCAGTTCTTTTGAATTACAAAAAGGGTTGCCATTGAAATATATGTGGTGGTAGGCCTCACTGTACCAAAAAAAGACAATTAGATTATTGTCACTAGATTGTGAGACACACTAGACAAAAATGTTTGGAGCTAAAAAAAGAAATACTAGAAAATCAACATGGTAGGAAAACATGAGAACAAAAGAAATGAACAGCCCAAGCTGTTGGGGATAGCTTTTGTCAAAATAGTGGGCACTCTTGTTTAAAGATAATATAGTGAGATTTGAACACTAGTGACTACATCTACCTCACTATATTAACTGACCTTTAAATATGATTGTCCCTTTCATTTGACCAAAGGACATTTACCTCATAAAAGAAGCTATTCATTCATTCTAGGAAGCCAATATAGGAAAATATGCTAAATTGACATTTAGCATTATCTCAAAACACCTTTATGATAACTTATGTTATTATTTCCATATGATTTGAATTTGAGATTTTAAAATGTGTTTTAAATCCATTTAAAATAATAGCTGGATATCCAGATGGCTATTAGGGTTATCTGGTAATGATATTAGGGTTTTTCTTAACAGCTAAGTAATTGCTTCTTTTCCATGCTAAAGGCAAGTTGAACTCTAAACCCTCTTCAAGATTTACACCTGTAGTATATGAGGTAATGGGACAGCCGACTGACATTGTATGTACCACAGCATTGTTTTATAATGAGGAGAAATGCTTTTCTACATTGTCTTGATAATTTGGGAAGTAGTGGGAGCAAAGGAACTGGGAGTTATCAAGGTTGCAGACACTGGCTGACCCATGATCCAGAGCTGTGGGTCTGCCAGCCAGGGTTTTTCTTTAAGACATCTTTTTACTGCATGTATACACATCTGGCCTCCCCATTTAGTTGCCCCCATTGCTTCCCAGAATCTTACAAGGCATATGGAACACATTAGGCAAAACCATTTCAGCAAGCTCAGTGCTTTGGATATCTGCCTTAATTTGACATAAATAAAAAGACTTTGGACACCTAATGGCTATAATTACGTCAAAAAGAACACAGGCAATTTCATTTTCTAGTCTCATGGAAGTTGAAAAGTATAGGCCTTGTTATAAAGCAGAATTCAGTTGGAGGTATATTCCTGAATCCTTTATCCCTTGCAGGAATATTTTTCTACATGACTTTAGAATACTTGACACTAGTGACTGAATGTGGCCCCACCCCAAACACTCTCAGAAATAGGAAGTAAACAAATGGATACATTTAGGATTAAAAGTATATGAAAAAAGCTAAGATATCCAGTCCCTAGAATCTAAATGGATTTGTGTATACCAATCACTGCTCTATTTTAGTGCTAAGTGTGAAATCTGAGCTAACAAGTATAGCCAAGGAGGCCTAGTGAGCACTTTGAGTGCACTTTGTTAACCTAACAAAGCCTGGCAGGACATTATGTATATAACTGTGCTACAGGAACTCCTGTTTCTCCTTATGAAAAGAATGCCTAATTTTAAACACCTAATGAGCTTGGTGGGGTGAACCAAGCTTCTAAAGATTTCCATAGATTTAGAGGTATTGAGAGCCAAGTTGTGAGCTGATTTGTATCAGTGGGAAGCTTTTGCTTTTGGCTTGTCTAAAGGATGGAAGAGAAGTGTATAATGGCTTTTGCCTAGAGGCAATTCTCAGGCTAGCTTTTCACTTAAGTAATGGTCTTCTCTTTGCCCCCAGGGTTTCCTACAGAACTATATATGGAGGTCTTCTTAAAGGGAAGATTATTTTTAGATACACAACTGCTTGAAAAGAGATACTTCAGTCAAATCTGTTTATTTGGAGACAGACACCTAGAAATTTGCACAATTTCATTCCCATCCCCTCATCTCCACCTGTGTTTTTTGTTGTTGTTTTAACTGAATTCAGTCAAACTAGTTGAATTTCAGGACACAGCTTTCTTTCATAAATGTTAAACATACTTAGTTGTTTTTAGTTTTCATCATAACATATCCAATTTATGATACGTAAGTTATTTCTTCCTACCCTTTGTTATGAATTATTTTTGTGAGTTATTTAATATCCAATTGGAAAAATTGGAACCATGGAGTTTCCATGAAAAGTAACCATTGTGTCTCTGTGGGTATTGATATTAAATTTAGTAATATTAACAGCATAATAACAACAGGCACAATCAGAATTACTGATTCTGTGGGATTAAGCCATTTTAGTGGTATTAAATACCTGTCATTTTATTTCTATCACTTTGCAGTGGGTGGTTGATTGGGATTGGTGGGTAGGTTAGTCTTTTTATGGAAATGTTTATATGCGTTCAAGGAGCATACCCTAAATGGCTGCATCCTACACTCATTAGCGGTTATATGGTCCATGGTGCCTACTCTTTAAGGGGGGGATGTTCAGAGGGGAGGCACCCAGGATTAGAATGTACTTCAGATAGCTTTTGGTTCAAAAATATGGATTGATCACATGAGTTTTTCCTCTCCAATCTATCTCGTCCCCCTCAAATCCCCATATGAGAAGGAAATTCTCAGAGGAGACATGGCAAAAAAAAAAAATTCTGGGAGAAGAAAAAAAGCAGCTGAAGGATTGGTAACAGAAGAGAGAATTGGCCCAGAGAGGGTTCCCCAAAGGAACTCGAGACTCTGAAATACTAGGTGTGAAGGGAAGTAAACCAGAAAGCAGAGATGTTAATTAAAGTCTGTCTACAGAGCATTTGAACTCCATCAGCAGCACCATGTCCATGCATTGCATGGAATGCCTGGTAGATAGTTGTTTTCCCCAGGCAGATGATTGGAAATTTCTTCTCAAAAGAAATTAAATGAGCTATCTGATGAGAATAAGGGTGTCTGAGGTGAACATTGGAACACCAGAAAAAGCCATAGCATTTGCAGGTCCAAGTGTTACAGTGGGCCCAGACAGTCATCAAATTCTGCCCATAAATATAATGCTCATAAGCAGTGTTTTTAAACTTAATTGTTCAGAATGAGGTTCACGGATAATCATTTTAGGAAAGCCGGTCACAGAGAAAGTCATAAGAGAAAGTCACAAAGAGAAAATAATCATCCACCCCTCCCAAAATGCCCCTTAAAAAAAGTAATAAAACCTCCACAAAATAATACTCTTAATTAGAACTCAAAGAGGGGCGCCTGGGTGGCTCAGTTGGTTAAGCGACTGCCTTTGGCTCGGGTCATGATCCTGGAGTCCCGGGATCGAGTCCCACATTGTGCTCCCTGCTCGGCGGGGAGTCTGCTTCTCCCTCTGACCCTCTTTCTTCTCGTGCTCTCTATCTCTCATTCTCTCTCTCTCAAATAAATAAAATCTTAAAAAAAAAATAGAACTCAAAGAAATTTGAAAAGTAATTGCAAACCAAACAAACAAAAAAAGAGGTATGAGACATTAGGCAAAGAAACGATCAGAGAATGAGAGATTTCTTGGAGAATAAAAATACGACATTGATATACCAAATTCAACAGGAGTGTTAGGATTTAAAAACATGTCAGTGCCCTGGGACATAGAATGAGAAAGGGAAGCATAAAATATAGGTCAGAGGCACAGAAGATCAATCTGTTTAATGATCTGATTAATAAAAGTTACCAAAAGAGAGAATGGAGTAATTGGTGAACAAAAAATTATCAAAGGAATAATGCAAGGGATTTTCCTTGAGCAGAAGCATTCATGTCTTCAGAGTAAAAGGATATATTGAGTATTTTGCACAATTAATGTAGAAAGACCTAATCCCAAGCCCATCATTTTAAAACTTTATAAACAGTGAGGAGGAGAAGATCCTAAAAGCTGCCAGAGAGAACCATGAGATCATCTGTAAAGAAATATTATCAGGGCACCTGGGTGGCTCAGTCGTTAGGCGTCTGCCTTCGGCTCAGATCATAGTGCCAGGGTCCTGGGATCAAGTCCCACATCGGGCTCCCTGCTCCGTGGAGAGCCTGCTTCTCCCTCTCCTGCTCCCCCTGCTTGTGTTCCCTCTCTCGCTGTGTCTCTGTCAAATAAATAAATAAAATCTTTAAAAAAAAAATCAAACTGGTAATAGGCTTCTGATAAGCAAAATTCAGGAAAATGGAGCTAAACAAGAGTTCCTTTGCTTCACTTCTCCCCACCCTAGAATTGCACATATCCAATCAAACTATCAATTAAGTGTGAGAGAACAATAAACATCTTTTCACACATGCAGGGACACAGAAATTTTGATGCCTCACATTCTTGGGAAATTACTGAGGATGGAGAGTGTAGGAAGGTTAATGCCATTATTTTAAAAGCTGAGAATGAAGAGCTACTGCTATGGGATAAGGAAAGGAGGTTTAAAAACTGTTTGAAATTACAAAGATAACCAATGGAGAAGAATGTTTTAAATATTTTGCATGATTGAGGAGAAAGAAAGTGGGAAGTGGTATAAATGCATTCAATTCTCATCCATCACAGCCCAAAGTGTAAGAGACAATGTTTAAAGTAGTTAAGTAAAAAATGTCAGTATGAGTGTTCTGTTGAGAGGGGTAGGGGAGAGGTATAAAACCAGGAGGACAAAACCAGAAATGGTCATATATGGAGTCCCTGGAAAGCAATACTGGGGGTGAGGAGGGGGTGAGGCAAGGGAAATGTATTTTTCCATTATTATTTGCCTCTGTTTGTGTTTTAAACACTATGATGGTATTAATTTAATGAACATTAAAACAAACTTTATTTTAAAGATTTTATTTTATTTATCTGACAGAGAGAGAACACGCGAGAGAGGGAACACAAGCAGGGGGAGCGGGAGAGGGAGAAGCAGGCTCCCCCCCTCCCCCAGCAGGGAACCCAGATGTCAGGCTTGATCACAAGACCCCGGGGTCATGACCTGAGCTGAAGGCAGACACTTAAACGACTGAGCCACCCACATTCCCCAAAACCAACTTGATTTTAAAGAAGCTCTCTGTAAGGAGAGAATGATGTGATGGAAAACATACAAGTGGGCCACTCAGGATCATAATGTTTGAGTGAATCTGCTGCTGACTTTGGCCATATTATTTAACAATATGAAGCCAATTCCTCAACTGGAAAAGATCTGGAACTTTTTCCTTCTCTCTGATTTTCTGTGATTTCTATGAATGTTCTTCTTCCTTTGGGAAGCTACAGAGCACATGAGCATGACTTGGAAACACATGCACATACACATACGCACACGAATTGAAAATGCAGCCCTTTGTTAATTGCAAAGAAAGATATGCTCATTTTTTGATGCTCCCTTTATAGCTGCGATAAGTATACGAGGACAAAATTTTTGGCAAAAATACGTTGTTTGAATAAAACCACCCAAGGTCTTTCATTATTTTTTACTTTGCAGAAACGGTATTCTTCATTATTTGGAGGTGAAAATATGAACCCAGGAGTTCAGGGTATCTAAGGCTAAAACTTTGATAAGTATATTTGCTTATTTTTTAAAAGGAAAAATGTCTTTGGTTTTGTACTGTCATCCACATAATATTCTGCATTTGGCCTCAAAGGAAGAGAAAAGCCTATTTTATCAGAGATCATAGCCCAGAAAGGCAATACCTACCAAACACAATTAAGAATTGAATTAAGGATTATATCATATAAGAGGATCAAAATTTCATGTATATCTAAGTATTCCCAATTCCTTGCTGGCTTCTGTTTTTAAATGCTTGTTTTTCTGTTAGCCCAGTAAGTTGGAGATAAGCATTTTTTCTTGTGTAATATTTTCTTTGGGAAAGAGGCTTTCTTTCAAATGGCTCTGTAGTTGAGACCCTTTTTACATCCAACAATAGATATCACACCACAGTGCAGACTCTTTACCTGTGTCTTGGATATTTAAAATTGCACACAAAGGCTTTCTTACCTTTCACACTCCACATCAACCGGGAAAATGAATGCAGTGTATTGGTGCTTGATCCAAGCAACCAGTTATGGGTAAGCAGTATGATGCAACAATGTCCCCTGAAAAGAAGGAAACCATTTGAAATAATCAAACAAAATGTGTAATTTAATTAGTGCCAAAAAATACTGAGGTGGTGCTCATTGTCAGCAGATTCCCTTTTATATGGCCTTGCAATCCAAAAGCTAATTACAGAACACGTGTCCTGTTAATTTTGAAGAATATTTGTTGTTATGTCTACCATCTTAATGGCTTGAATGAACTCCATAATGCTGAGACCATGAGCCACCTTTTTTTTTTTTTAAGATTTTATTTATTTGACAGAGAGAGACGCAGTGAGAGAGGGAACACAAGTAGGTGAGTGGGAGAGGGAGAAGCAGGCTTCCCGCGGAGCAGGGAGCCCGATGCGGGGCTTGATCCCAGGACCCTGGGATCATGACTTGAGCTGAAGGCAGATACTTAATGACTGAGCCACCCAGGTGCCCCATGACCACGAGCCACCTTCAGAGATGTATCACAAGTAAAATACTTAAGAGGAACAAGATTTTGGTAATTACTTTTGAGAGCTAAATTTAGAAACTGTCAGAAGAAAAGCAGATGAATCTCTCCTATAGGTTTTTAGAACCACTAGTGTCTTCATTATCAGTACTACGCAATGATCATATTTGAGACATTTGATTAGTAAATGCGACATTTTGAATTTATAAGGATATTACAGAACTTTCCACATTCCAAATGGCTGTATTTGCGATATTTATTATTTGACTGCTAGTTTAATGGCACCTTATAGGTAGTATAATACATCATATGGGTAGAAGTACCTTGAACATTTAAATGTTTTGTAAATGAATAATCACTATTATTATACGATTGCAGTGTTAAGAATTGTGTTCACATGGACAAATGAAATATTCATAAATATGACCCAGTGATAGGTGTCATTTAAAAAAGTAATGATAAGCCTGGTGGCAAATTTTCCATTCCCCAAATTAAAACCAAAGGTGGTGATTTAAGAATGCCTTCAGTTTATTTGAACTGAGTTATTGTTTGAAAAGGCAATGTGGGTTTTTCACACAAAGACATGCTAAGATAGTCCTTTCATTAATTTTTGCTGCTACTTTGGAAAGAGCTTGTCACTCTTGGAGTATTGTCTGTTATACCACTCACATTAAGCATTGGCTATGGCAGGAAGAATTAATGAGAAACCCTACAAACCTCATATCCAAAGAAGTAGCCCTTTTAAGTTGTCAGAAGTTGGCAAATACTGCCTGGCAGTATTTTTGAGTGCCCAAATAGAATACCTGCTTTATGGCTTTGCCTCATTGTCCATTCTCTTTGCTTATCTCTTTTCAGCAAAATAGCAATGTTATTAAGGGTGACGTAATAATGGAAAATCACATTAGCCCTTAAAACTGTTCTTTTTTTTTTATGGGAATATAAACAATGGCAGTATGATCAAATGATGATCTCATCTTCCTCCCCATTCTACTGGGAATACTCAGTATAATATCAGGTGGGCTGGGTGGCAACAGCATGTCAAGGCTCATGGCTGGTGGAGACACATAAGTTGTGGCCTGAAGGGCTGAGCCTAGAAAATGACAGAATCTGCTGTGGAAAGGAGGAAGTTGCAGTTACTGTTCACTGAGAGAGCAGACAGCAGGGGTGGGGTTAGTGTTTGGTCACTTAATTGTTACCCATGTAAGTGCTCCTCCATCCAGTAAAGAAAAGGATTTTCCCACAGGGCTTAGAATGTGAAAGTACTGTTTATCTACCTAAAATCAGTTATTTCTGGAATATGATGTCTCTTTGTATTCATAATTAGAGGAGAATTGTTTGTCATTTGGGATTTTTTGGGGGGCAGGAGATGTGACATGGAGTCAGAAAAGGCTTAGGTTTTCTTTGTTGCATATCACAAATATGAGAGTCCATTTGTTCCTATTTACTTGTAAAATTCACTGTTAAGCCTGGGTGGAATTTTAAACCTACCCTCCCCCCCCCAATGCCTTTATAGAATCTCAGAAAACAGGAAAAAATGTCAAGAAACCTTTAGGACTAATATATGAAAGTAATTTGAATTGCATTTAGTGACTATAGAAATTTAGTGTGTTTTTTAAAAGATTTATTTATTTATTTGAGAGAGGGACAGAGGGAGTGGGAGGGGGAAAGGGCAGAGAGAGTGGGAGAAGGAGAGCGTTCTAAGCAGACTCCGTGCTCAGCGTGGAGCCTGTGCAGGGCTGGATCTCACGACCCTGAGATATGACCTGAGCCAAAACCAAGAGCTGGATGCTCATCTGACTACACCACCCGGGGCACCCTAGAAATTTAGTGTTTGAGGTTGTTTCCTTAATCAAAACTAATACTGATTATAGTATTTTTCTAGCTGTATATAGTTTTAAATATATATATATATATATAGCTAGATAAAATATACTTTCCTAAAAAATCCAAAGATTGAGTATTCATTAGATTAAATGTCTATCAATTTTAAATGAAGAGACAATACCCTTGGCCATTTATTTTTAATACTCAAAAGTGAAATAGGTGGGGCGCCTGGGTAGCTCAATCGTTTAGACTCTTGATTCCAGCTCATGTCGTGATCTCAGGGTCATGAGATCGAGCCCGGAGGCTGGCTCAACTCTCAGCAGGGAATCTGCTTGAGATTCTCTCCCTCTCCCTCCGCCCCTCCCCACCATACTCTCTCTCTCTAAAAGAAGATAAATGAATCCTAAAAAAAAAAAAAACAAGTGAAATAGGCATAACAATAGGAATGTACTTAACCCTACTGAACTGTATTCTTAAATATGTCTAAAGTGATAAATTTTGTGTATTTTACCACAACTTTACAAAAAAAGTGAACCAAATACTTCCTCTGTTACAGAAAAAGTGTCCCAAGTCTCACTTGGGACAAATATTTTGAAGGGTTCTAAGTGAAGACTAAACTCGAAGGCACAAGCTCCTGCTTTAGAGTCACCAAAGGCAACAGCTTAAAGGCATTTTTGGAAATCAGGGAGTCCACCTTCTCTTTTCCTAGACTTGGAAAAGATAGCCCAGACAGATAGAGTGACTGATCTAAGCTCATATAGATAACGCAACAGAAGGGGAAATAGATGATACCCAGTATCTCTACACTCCCAGTCTTGGCTCTAACTGCTGCACTGTTCTGGCCTGGTCAGTAAGTCAGCACTGACCCCTCTCCTTAAACACCATATATTTTGTGTGTGGGTGCACTCAGTACTGTCAGTTTGATCATTTGTATTTTTTTTTTCTACTTTGTCTCCATTTTCCTCTTTTCCCACAGTAACTTCATTTACATTCCATTTTTACAAATATTTTCTATTTCTGTTCCTTTTCACCAACTTTAGGAAACTAGGCCTTATACAATGGCAAGCTGATTTTTTTCTAGGATAGTTAAAACAAAAGCAAAAACAGTTGTTTTCTTGTTATCATTGGCATAAAATACATTAGAGATATATGTTATAGTTTATAACAAACTTTCACATATATTTTGGTTTTTTCTCATTATGTTCAATTAGCCAACATATAGTACATCATTAGTTTTTGATGTAGTGATGAGCACTGGGTGTTATATGCAACTAATGAATCGGTGAACATTACATCGCATATATTTTCTATTTGATCCTTTAAGGGCAGATAACTTTAGAATGTAAGGCCCATGAGGGAGGGGCCTTAGCTGGTTTGTTTTCATTGCTATGTCCTGGTACCTGAAATAGTGCTTGACACATAGTCATTGTTCAATAAACATTTGCTGAATGAATAAATGAGTATCACTCTCATTTTAGAAATGAATATTTGCTCAATTAACATGTATATATTAGTGGCAGAGGCTGGACTCAAGTCCAGTGTTCCTGATTCCAAAGCCAGTGCACCTTGCAAATCAAGACAGATTTATAAAATATGAAGAGATGATGTGAAAGCAAAACAGGTGTGGAGGAAAGACCTAAGAATATTGCATCTGAGATCATAATGGCATAGGGGCCAAAGAAGACGGTTGATATTGACAGACAAAAGGAAATTGTGGGCTGGAGATGTGGGATATGGAGAACTCAGGATAGAGGGAATCAGAATTGAGATTATATGAATGTGCCATTGAAATGGATTCAGTAAATTGGAGGAGAGGATTCTGATTCCTCCCTTCTCTTTACCCCTCCCTGTATGCTTCCCTCTGCAGTAAGAGTGAAGACACCCAGGCCTAATTTCAGCCATAAATGATGCCTAAACAAATACATAAAACAAGAAACAAACAAAAGCCCTCTATATGGCTACAAAATATTTATTTATGAGGCTGCTACATCAATAACACTAATTATACTGTAATTGCCAAGAACTGAAATTAATGTGATTTTGTGAAAATCCACAATCAATCTCAGGCCTAATTTCTGTGAATGAATGCACTCTGAACAAAATTTCAGTTTAGAGAGCATATTTCATTCTTACAGTACTTGGCAAAATGACATCAGGGAGGAGAATTGTAAGATGTAATAGTATACTTCAATCCTAAACTATAAAGGCAATAAAGTCAGTCCATTCAGTACAGCCTGATTATAAAGCAGCTCCTTAATGGTTGCACAGTGAAACTGGTTCTGTGAATTATCAGACCTTACCTCTAGCCATGAGAAAATTCTCAGGATAGCAGACTGAAAAGTTCGGTGATTGCAGCATCATAATAATATTTCCCTAGCCATACATAGAGGTACAGTAAAATTGAGTTATTTTCTGTTTAGATAGCAGGTGTAAATGAGAGAGACAAAGGGCCTTTCTCCTGAGCTGCTTCACCATATGGAAAGGAAAATGTATTTTACACAGTTCCCAATGTGAATGTTATGTTCTCTACTTTGTGGTTAATTTTGAGCAACACTGTGGTCTTGCTTAAGATTTTAAAAATCCATCTCACTTTCATTTTGTGAATGCTTCTAATCTAGAGTGTTGTTCTAATACTATGGAACTGGAATGGAGCTAGACCTCTTGTTTGTGTTTCAGAGACTAAACAAGAGCTGCTGAAAATAAGGGACCATATTCTAAACATTCAATTTTAGCATGGAAAACACTGTTTACACGGTCCACAGTAATGGCAGCTGTTTCAGCTATTTAAATAGTATAATTACACATTTCATTCCAGAGTATAACAGTAACAGTTTACTAGCAAATCTCAAATTGAATGTACTCGTTCCTATATAAACATGTACAGGTAACCTATCAATAGTTACTGCCAATTATATCTGAACTATAATTTGGTCTTTATTGGAGCTGCAGTGCTTGAAAAGAATACTTTCCTTGGGAACATTGAACCTTCCTCTATCCCCCCAAAAGATAAAAAAAAAAAATACAGTTGTCAGCATAATGTCTTGACATTCATGATGCCAGCCTGTCTTTACTGGTGTCAGATGTGAAAATAAATAGATATTAAACTGTCAGTCAATGAAATTGCAAAGTCAAGAACAGCTCTAGCTGTGATCCTGGTGTGTTCTCTTTGATGGACACAGGTGTTTAAGTGTTATGAATTCAACAGGGCCAGGGAACAAGAGAAACATTTTCCAGCAGTTTTCTATTTGCTAAAACATCGGAGATGAACTTTCCTACATCTCAGGACTTCAGTAGAATCTCAGAGGCTTGAAAAAGTGCCAAGAATTCCCCCACTGTTATCAGTGCTAAAATGTGAAAAGTTGGCCCTAATTCCTGAAGGTATATTCCGTTATCATCTATGTATGCAAGGTCTCCAAAGCCAAATAAAGGGCAACTCCATTGGCCTTGAATGCACATTTGTGACAGACACTAGACACCCACCTAGTTTATTATTCATAAGACACTTAAAGCCAGTCATCCGTCACTAATAGACATTAACAGTATTAAAAATTAACAATCATCTTACAGCATGATGAGACCACCACTTCCTTCTGCTTGGTGAGTACTGGAGCAAAGCACATAATATTCATTTATAACACATAACTTTAGCCATTGTTGTTATTATCGTTGCTGTTATTATTAGCAATATTATGGTGTTGGCCTATGTAAGAGATCTCATCCTCTTGATGATAGAAATTTGTCATTCTTCAATAAGTAGCATTAAATTTGTATCATAACAAGTATTGTTAAATTCTCTTACCAGAGAATGATGCTCTATAATGACATCATAAACAAAACCCTGTACTTGAATAGTAACTAGCCATATGAAGAAAGAACTGGATCCTTGTTGCTCTAGGACTCTTGTACTGCACCACTGATCAGTTCACAAAGTAGTGTTCTCAAATATCGAGACTTATAGCTGGTGATTTTTGTGCCAACAGCTAGTTTAGATGTCTACAGTGATCAAACTGAAATGTTGCCCAAGGCTGAGAAAACACGATTTATATTCCTGTGATAATTTATTAAATTATATGTAGAAAATCCTAGGTTGAGCATTTCCCTGATAATTCTCTTGGAATTATAATTTTCTTTTGGTGTCTGCTTCTGTAAGGACCTGAGCCAATGTAGTTAGAAAAGGCAGTTTAGAAAGATTACTCCAGTAGCTAATTGGAAAATGACATTTGACAGAAACAAATTTTACCAGATCAGATTAAATTCCTCATTCTGATTTATGTCTTCAAATCAATATCCATGTTCAAGCATTTCCAAACTTGGGGACGGATGGTGTTGGCAGTGACTTGCAACTGAAATCAAGATGGATGCAGATGATGAGCAATAGCACCAGAAGAGTTGGAGATACAACTAGCATCTCCTAGCAATAAAGGCTATGAGATGCTTCCAGAATAAAAACTTGTTATGCCTCCTTTTTCATTAAGGTGTTTTGTATTATTTTCCTATCATCACTTTATCGACAAGGATAGGTATTATTTTCTGTTTGCTCTTCCTCATCTTGTTCGTGGTAGATTGTAAAAATGGCCACACTTCTTTATTTCTACATCCTTTTGAAGTCTGTTTGCCATTCCTCCCATCAGGAGGTAAGTCTATTTTCTCCCCTGTTAAATCTGGCTACCCTTGTGATTGGCTTTGACCAATCAGGGGGAAAATGGTGATAGTATGTCAGTCCGTGCCTTGATCTCAAGGGTCCTTTCAAGCTTCTTCTCACTCTCTTGGATTCCTTCAGAGCTGCGATGTGAGCAAATCTGTACTAGCCTGCTGGGTGATGAGAGACACATGGTCCAAGTACCATTATCACTCCAGCTGACAGCCAGACGACCACTGGAAGCTAACTGGCAGCTGACTAAAAATATCAAGAGTAGGTCCAACTGAGTCCTGAAAAATCACCCACCTGAGCCTGGCCTAAATTACTGTCCCCCAGAATTGTGAGTTAACTGAATGGTCGTTGGCTTATTTTTTTTAAAGATTATTTATTTATTTTAGAGAGAAAGGGAGAGAGAGAGAGAGAGAGTGAGCAGGGGAGGGGCAGAAGGAGAGAGAGAGAATCCTCAAGCTGACTCCACGCTGAGCATGGAGCCGGACAAGGGGCTCAATCCCAGGACTCAGAGATCATGCCCTGAGCCGAAATCAAGAGTAGGCTGCTTAGCAGACTGAGCCACCCAGGCGCCCCAAATGGTTGTTGTTTTAAAGCACAGCAAAAACTAACACTCCCTTTTTAACTCATTACAATGTAGTTTTGGTCTTCATCAACCAACTTACCTTGTCATGGTCTTTAAATAGTGACTATGGTTGCCAGTTTTAATGATCTAATTGTAATTCTTGTCCTACATCCCTTCTCTGCTGCAATGTTAACTTCTCTTTTCTTACAAGACAGCAGGACAGTCTTCTTTCTACTTCTTTCTTGACAGATCTAGTTGTTTCTTCTGGTTGCCCCTTATATGTTGGGGTTCTTTAGGCATCTGGCTTTAATCATTTTCTCTATCTATATATGATGTCCTTGAGGGCTTTCATTCATTTGGATATTCTAAACTTGTATGTATTCAGACATATAATGTGCATCAGTTGACCCTGTCAGCTATATGGGGTGGCCCAATTGAGATATTTAGCAAGTGCCTGGAACTTAAAATAAATTTGAATTTTAAGTCATAATTCATTTTTCCTCCAAATGTTTTGTGACTCTGGTAGTCATAAATTTCCAATCTAGATACCTCAGAGTCATCCTTGTTCCTTCCCTAAATGTTCCTTTTGACTTTGAAACTTCCATCTTTCCTTAGCTTATGACCACAAAACATCAGCTCAGACTTTGTGGCCAGTCTTTTCCCAGTATTACCAGAGTTACATTCCCAAATAAAATGTCATTATCCTTCTTATGGCCCCTGCTACAGGTAAAATCTAAACACTTTACTAGGTATTTTCGAATCAGAAACACTTGCTTTAAAGTCAGCCTTCCAACATAATGGGCCTCTGACCTTGGTTAACTTTGTAGCTTCTCTGAGCTTCCGTTTTTCTATATGTATACTACACTTTAAGTCATTCTGACCATTGAAAGACCTACTTTATGTAAGGCTCTTATCAGAAGGAATGGCATATAGTGAATATTTATATTTCACCTAAATTTTACAGTCTGCCTCTGAGTTACTTCCCTAACATCATTTCTTGCTTACCACCCCCCCATCTATATTTTCCCCTTTACTCCTGGCCTTGAAATATCTAGTGTATTGGCCACACTTAGTTTCGTACCAGTTCCTAAGTAGTCTACCATATTTTATTGATTTTAAGATTTTTGTTTAAAGATTTTATTTATTTATTTGAGAGAGAGAGAGAGACACAGCAGGAGAGGGAACACAAGCAGGGGGTGTGGGAGAGGGAGAAGCAGGCTTCCCGCGGAGCAGGGAGCCCAAGGTAGGGCTCGATTCCAGGACTCTGGGATCATAAACTGAGCCAAAGGCAGATGCTTAATGACTGAGCCACCCAGGCGCCCCTGATTTTAAGATATTTTTAACATCTCTAATATGAGGATATATCTTACAATTAGTGGCATATGATAATTTACTTGGTAGTTTTATTCTGTTTTATTTTGATAGCACTTATATGATGTATTTGATTATCTGAAATATGATATTTGCTTTCTGATTCCTTGTCTTTGTTCATTTTTCCTAGAATAATGTTCTTTCCTTAACTTCTGGGTAAACTCAGGATTTTCAGACTTGCTCAGACATTTCTTCCGTCTCAGTTTTCCATGTTTCTACAGCCCACTTTCTGTAACTCTCTATCTGCTTAGGGTTAACTAACTATACAAGTAGAAGGAACACAGTCCACACAAGACCACACTGAATTCCGACACTACCTGCATATTCTGGGGGTTCCCCTAAACACCAGGAATTTCAGTAATTCTCCAGAACTGCTCACAGAACTCATTGAAAGCTGTTATACTTGTGGTTATGGTTTATTACAGAGAAAAGATGCAAATTAGAATCAGCCAAAGGAAGAAGTGTAGAGGACAGAATCCAGGAAAACATCAGAAACAGAGCTTCTTTTGTCTTGGAGTCAGGACACATTACTTTTCTGTCATCAGTGTATGACAATATGCATGGAGTTTTACCAATCTAGGAAGCTTCCCTGAGCTCCAGTGTCCAGAGTTTTGTTCTTTGGTTTGTTTGCTTTTTTTTTTTCAGAGTCCAGAGTTTTAATTGGTGGTCCATCACCTAGCTATCATTGATTGATTGATTGATCGATTGCCAATACGGTGGATCTCCAGGTGACCCAAAGCTCCAACATTAAGGCATATTGTCTATTGGTTTTTCTGGCATTGTCAGCTTCTACCTGAAATCATACTGCTAGACTATGCAGCATGACCTCAGGCAAACAAAGACACTCCTATCAAATACTACATTCCAAAGGTTTAGAGATTACCTCCCAGCCAAGGACAAAAGTCAGACCTCTTTTTAGACAAGGTCAGATTCTTTATTACACACTATTATATACTTACTAGAAATTATTATTTTTCTATATTCTTTTCTCTGTAGGCTAGATGCTCCCACAGGAAGAAGAGCACATATTTTTAAGTCAGATAGACCTATATTCAAATCCTGGATCCATTGCTTATCTACAGGATGACCTTGGGGACGTAAAAAAGCTTTAGTTTTCTAATCTAAAAAATAGGTGAAATTATATGAATATTATAAGATTATTCTAAGAATGAATTAGATAATATATATGGAATATTTATAGGAATATCTGACCACAATAATCATTTAATAGTGACAAATTATATGATTATTATCATTTTTCCTTTAATATCCACACAGATTACAATTAAAATCCCAATTCTTTTATTAGGAAAAGAGAGCAAAAAGTAACAAAGAAAAAAAATAAGCTTAAATAGCTCAGAGACTGAATCAAATTTCATTAAATATCATGTTTCAATCATAGATAATTTATATTAATTCCACAAGCTAACAACTTTATGCTTTAGATTATTATTTCTAAAATAGGAGCTCTATGGTTACTAAGATATTGACAATACTGTGTGAAGAAAACTATAGCTAATAGCCCTCTTCATTAAAGAAAATCAGCCTTTAAATTAAATTAAATCAAGAACATCTACAAAAGAAAACTGAAGTTTCCAGATTAGTGATTGAGTATGAAAAACTAAATCCCAGACATAGGGTGAGCTTATAAGTGATCTCCAACTTCCCTCAAAGGAAAAGCTTTTTGAACATCTACATAAATGGCATATCTAACTCTGCTTGAATACTTCCAATGTAAGCAAGAAAAAAGTGGCTTTGTCTCAAGATGGGTTTGATTTAAAATATTACCTTAAAAAAATCTCTCCTGGACTTTCAATTCCAGCAAAATTATAAATAAAGCAATATGAAATTCTTTCTTACTACAAAACCACACAAATGCATGTTAAAATATAAAAATCAGCCTTGTAAAATCTAAGTTCTTCAGAAATCTGGGAAAATCTCTAGCAATGGGGAATGAAGAAGAAAACAAAAAAGAGCTGAAAGCAAATGAACTGATGCTGAAGCTTTGCTAAGAGAGCCTTTCTATTAGGTATGCAAATTTTTAGACTAACTTCTGGGTGGAAATAGGAGGCCAGTTTATGGACCTATGTCAAGGTAGAGAATGGGAACTGAGACTCACCAAAAAATTCAGGGCTGAGAAGGGCACTTAAGGAAAAAAAAATGGAGAAAGTTGGAGTGGGGTGTGGGAAATCTACGAGGAAAAAAAAATGGAGAAAGTTGGAGTGGGGAGTGGGAAATCTACTAATGGCACAGAGCATGTGTAAAGAAACTTGAAACTTGCCCATTTTCACCTGGGATCTAGATAAAAATCTCCTCTGAGATTTTTACCTATGGGCCTACTCTTTTTAAGATTTGGAATTTAAATTTAGTCTATGCCTGGGAGTTTAGAATTCCCCAAATTAAAATAAGAAAAAGTAATGCAAAATTATTTCTGACTGATGATACCTCTGTGGCATCTGTAATATATACATTCAAATTCACTTGGGGGACTTGTACTCCAATCAGGCTACACAGGACTCCCACAGATAAAGTCCTGCTGAATATAACCTCACAATTCAACATTATAAACAAATAAGGAAACAAACAATGAGGGAGAGTTAGCAGGCATATTAAACATTAGTATTAAATCGTTATGAACCTTAGATATGGAACTAAGAAATTATGTTTAAAATTTAACAAAATGTGGAAGAAGGACATATAAAATAAAAAATACAATAAAATGCTATTAGAAAGGAACAGGAAGCAGATATGAAAAAGATTCAGGTAGAGCATCTATAAAAGAACAATATAGTCAGCGATAATTAAAAAGTCAGAGTTAAAGAGCATTTTACACAACATTTTACAAATTGCTAAGAGAGGGAGAGCAAGCACAGAAACGGAAAATAGATGTGATGAAAGTTCTTTTAACATATAAAGGAACATCAACAGGTTCTGAGGATTAGGACATGGATCCCTTTGGGGGTCATTAATCAACCTACCACAAGAAGTTGTGCCTAATTTTTCAGATTTAATAAAATATAATGAACATCATATAATAGTTTTTTCCATAGAACCAACTTTATTTTTGTTCGTAATATAATATGATATGATATATAATATCAAACATTATTATCAGAGTAGAATTAAATAAACTAATGAGTCAATAAATAAATCCACATATAGATCTATCATAGTAAAATTGCAGCATACCAAATAAAAAGCAACAATAGTCAAAAGGTGTTAGAATAATAATTTTAAGGTTCTGAGAGAAAAATAACTATAAATATAAACTTTGCATGATTAAGTTCTCATTTAAGACTTAGTGTAACTTAAAACTTTCTTAACAAAGATTTTTAGGTATTATCTCATACATAGATCCTCACAGAAAGAAATTCTAAAAGAAGTACTTGGGGAAGAACAAACTGAAAAGGAAGGACTGAAGTGTAAAAAACAGTAGTAAGCAAACTGGTAAAACACAAGTATAGCTAAGTATTTATTGATGGCATAAAATTAGTAATTGTAATCACTGTTCATTGTGGAAATGAAATTTTGAGCAACAATACATGTTGGAATACTGAAGGAATTTTAAGTTGTGTATCAAGTCCTTTGCATTGTTTGAGAGTTGATAAGGAGTACAATTAGATTTAGAAAAGTTACTCATTAAGGTGTATTAAAATTTGGGGGCGCCTGGGTGGCTCAGTCATTAAGCGTCTGCCTTCAGCTCAGGTCATCATCCCAGAGTCATGGGATCAAGCCCCCGCATCGGGCTCCCTGCTCCGCGGAAAGCCTGCTTCTCCCTCTCCCACCACCCCCCCCGCTTGTGTTCCCTCTCTCGCTGTGTCTCTCTCTGTCAAATAACTAAATAAAAAAAAATCTTTAAAAAAAAGGTGTATTAAAATTTGAAGGCTAACTACTAAAGAATAGAAATGAAATATGTAGTTTTTAAATCAGGTGAGGAGGAAGGTAAAAGCATAAATCTACAATAGCTAGAATCCAGAAAAGAAGAAAATAACCTTCCCCCCACCAAAAGACATGATAAATAAGAAGCAAAATATAAGATGATGGAAGCATGTCTAGATAATGTCAGTAAACAATAAATATAAATAAAATAAATCTAACAGTTAAAAAAGATTTTTTTCAGATTAAAAAAAAATCTTGTTATTTGCATCAGGCACACCTAAAACATATAGGCATAAAAAGTTAAAAGTAAAGAGATAGAAAAAAATGCAACAAGCAAATTCCAATGAAAATAAAAGCTGTAGCAGATCTGCTAATATCAAATAGAATTGAAGATATTATTAGGGATAAAAAAGGTCAGAACATAATGAAAAATGAATAATTCACCAAGAAAAATACAGAAATTTTACCCTTTCAATACCTAATAAGATAGACGCAGAATATATTAGGAAATAAACTGATAGAATTATAAGGAGTAATTGATTAATTTACAGTCATATTTTTTATTAAACAAAACACTCTGAATAATTAGTAGATTATACAGAAAATATATTTGTAAGTGTATAGAAACCTGAACAGCCTAGTTATCCACGCTTATTCTAATAGATTTATATATAACCATGGGCATTATTCTGATGCACAAATAGAACATTTATAAAAATTGACAAAAAGTTCAAAACATATCTCACTGATAGCAAACAATCAATAAGATATAGACCATGTTTTCTAATGAAAATGCAATTGGATCATTGCATTGTCATTGAAATCAATAACAAAAACAGCAAAGCCATTGCATCATTATTTAAATCAATAACAATTAATATAAAAACAATTCTGTGGACATTCAAACACAAATGTTTAAGTAACCCATGGATCAAAAAATTACAATAAATTTTTTTCCATTTTAAAATTGATTGAAAATGAAAAGATTACATATCAAACTTGTGGGGTAATATCAACATGATTTAGAGGGAGATTTTTATCTCTAAATATTTGTTAGGAAAGAAGAAGACTTAAAATCAGTGTCACCAGAGTCACTAATTTAGAGAATTGAGAAAAAATAAGTTAAACCATGTAAATATAGTAAAGGAAATATTAAGTATAAGAGTAAAGAATACAGAAGTAGAAAAAAACAAAAATAGTAGAGGGAATAAACAAAGAAAAGTTGGCTCTATGGCAGAAAAACCATTAAAATAAGCTACATTCTTATGGTTCTAAGAAAAGACTAATATAATTGACTAAACTTAAAGAAAAGGAAATAAAAGTAACATTAGGAATGACAAAGAAAACAACTGCAGTTAGAGATTTAAAAAAAAAATTGTAGTATAGGGGCGCCTGGGTGGTTAAGCATCCAACTCTTGGTTTTAGCTCAGGTCATGATCTCAGCGGGGTAAGATCTAGCCCTGAGTCAGGCTCCGCGCTCAGTGCCGAGTTCACTTAGGATTCTCTCTCTTTCCCTCTGCCCTTCCGCCTGCCACTCTCTCTCTCCCCCTCTAATATTAATAAATAAATCTTAAAAAATAGAAATTATAGTATAATGCAATGTAAACTTTAAATTTGAAATATACATTTGCTTATAAATAAATTTATAAATTTGAAAGTTAATGTAAACAGTCCAAAAAATATATAATTTGCTAAAACTGACTTGCAAATAAATTATGAACAGACCTGTAATTATTAAGTAAATGTATTCACTATTTAAAAATATAGCCTGTCTATATATCCATAAATTACAAACCTAGGCAGTTTAAAATAATTCTACCAATGCTTTAAATGTAGATAATCCCAATTTTTTGTAAAATGCTCCAAAAAATGGAAAAAGAAGAAAAATTACTCAACTATTTTAAAAAGGCTATTAAAGAAAAAGTAAATTATTGACTGCCATCAAGTTTGGTATATCATGTTTTAATACTATACAATATACATTAATGTAATTTCTCATGATCAAATAAAGATGAAAGAAACATAATCATACCCATAGATACAGAAAACTCCAATGTAATGATAAAATAAAACCATAATCAAAATAAGAATAAAAGGAAAATTCCTTAACCTGCCAAGGTAGTATCAGGCAGGAAAACCTTCATGGTCCTTCTATCTGGACTTAGAATCAAATTGACATGAGACAGATTAACAGGAGAAAATCAAATTTAATAAGTATATATATAGGGAATCTACACAGACATGAGATTCCAAAGACAATGAGGCAACATGAAGCTTATATAAGCTAAGTAGAAGGGGTAGGTCTGAGGGTGCAAAGGACAGAGAACTCATTAGCAAGAAGGTGAAAGGAGATGTTTGGAAAAACAAGGTTGTCCTACTATGTAGATGAGTTCCTTGGGTAAAGAAGGTCTATTAATATTTATCTTTCTGTTGCAGGCTCTCCTTTCCAATGTAAATTAGGCAGTTATGCAGGAGAGGCAGAGAACTTTTCTTGCATCTGCAGGGTTTTTATTACTTTTAACTTGAAATAGTGTTTATGCCGAAGTGCCATATTTTAGGGTGTCTCATCCTGCACCCCTTCAATAGTAAATATTTAGTAAAGCTATAGCAAACATTATACATAATTAGAAACTTTTTTTTAAAAGATTTTATCTTTTTATTTGAGAGAGTGAGAGAGAACACAAGGGGTGTGGGGGTGGGGGGGCTGTTCAGAGGGAGAAGCAGGCTTCCCACTGAGCAGGGAGCCCGATGCAGGGCTCAATCACAGGACCCCAAGATCATGACCTGAGCCGAAGGCAGATGCTTAACTGACTGAGCCACCCAGACATCCCATAATTAGAAGCTTTTTATTTTCAAAGTCAGGATCAAGACAGGTACATACTATGATTGCTTCTAATTCATAGTGTCCTCAAGGGCGTAGCTAATGCAAGGAAATAAGAAAAAGAAAAAATATATATATACAGACAGAAAAAGAAAAAAAATCAAAATCTCATTTTTCAGGGACAATATGATTGTCTGCATAGGGAACCCAAGATAACTTACAAACTATTAGAATCAATAAGAGCATTAAGCAACTATCCTGGACACAAATTCAGTATACAAGAGTGAATTAAAAAATGCAATACCAAAATCATCATATAAGGGGCACAAAAGCTGAAATGAACATTGTAAAAATTTCACAAAAGATGTTTAAACTTTTGTGGAAAATAATAAAACTATACTGGAAAACATAACGGACCAAACAAATGAAGCAATTTATGTGTTCGTGGCTGGAAAGCCTAAATAATATTATAAGACTTAATTTCCCTAAGTTAATATGTTAATTAAATACAAATCTAATTTTTAAAACAGAATTTTTCATGGAATTTGACAAACTTTTTCTAAAAATCATATGGAAGTGCAAAGGCCAATTAGCCAAGAAAATTTTGAGGAAGTACAAAGTGAGAAGATTTGCCATATCAAGCTTATTATTATTACCATAAATTTTTACCATAAATTATTCCCGTAAAACTATAATTATAAAGTATTATGGTACTGGTGTAGAAAAATATTTCGGAAACAGAATAGATTGCCTAAAAACAGGTCCCTAAAACTTACTATGAAGTCTTTTACTGTGAAGTCTCTTGACTTTTTGAGCTAAACACCCTCCATTTGTGGGGACAAATGTAAACATGTTTATGTATATGTTTGTATGACTATTCTCACTTACCATACATATACATAAACAGCCTTGAAAGAAAACCAATAGATTCTGTTCCTGCTCTCTTCACACCATAAACTTTCCAATATAATCTTGTTTCCCCCAATAGACCTGGTCCTAATTTGTCTTTTCTTTATCTCAAAATTCCTGGGCTGTCAAGCCAAGTTACTCTTAAAAGGACTCTGGGAATTGCAGTCAAGAGAAAGATATATTAAAGTATCATTATTCAAACATAAAAATTTAATAAAAATGTTAACAAGGTTTCCCCAAGGTGGGGGTGTTTATTACTTACTTTTTTTTTTTTAACAGCACGATTACGTTTCTAGAGAAAGAGGTCAGGTATAACTTATAGCACTTGCTATTTTTTAAAATTTTTTATTGTTATGTTAATCACCATACATTACATCATTAGTTTTTGATGCAGTGTTCCACGAATCATTGTTTGCGTATAACACCCAGTGCTCTGGCAGAACGTGCCCTCTTTAATACCCATCACCAGGCTAACCCATCCCCCACCCCCCTCCCCTCTAGAACCCTCAGTTTGTTTTTCAGAGTCCATCGGCTCTCATGGTTCGTCTCCCCCTCTAATTTCCCCCCCTTCATTCTTCCCCTCCTGCTATCTTCTTTTTTTTTTTAACATACATTGTATTATTTGTTTCAGAGGTACAGATCTGTGAGTATGCTGACTGTTGAATTATAGTACTTGATATTTAAAGAAAATGTGGGAGAAAGAGAACGCTACCCCTCAAACATACACAACTTTGTTTCCTATGTAATTTTAAACTTTTAATTTAATTTTTCCTCAGTTTCAAAGGGGTGTTCAATCATGAATGATGGCAGTGGCTTTTTCTTTAATTTGTGACATCTAATCTTTACTTTAGGCTTCGCCAGTCACATCTCACTATGTCTCATTGCATGTGCCCTGACACAATAAATCAGGCCAAGGTGATCCAATATCGTGTGACATTTTTTTTAAAAAAGGATATTAAATGGTGGCAGAAGATACGGCTGAAACACGTCAACATGGACCCAAGGGGCATTGTTCTTCTCTAACAGTTTGCTTTCTCAGAGTCTGGGTAGAAGAATTACTATTGCCCTTTTTATATAAACATCCTTATCCAAATAGTCTTCCTCTTATGGCTAATATATGCATTCGTGTCATATGAAAGCCACTTGCTTAAGCTGCTTTTCTGTCTATTTGTAGTCTGTTCAGGCACACAGTCCTCAGCAGGAGTCCGGCTCCATGATTCATTGCCTCAGATTTCCTACGGAGCTTACATGATGCTCGCTCAGCCCCATACGGTTTTGTATCCATTATAACCAGGGACAAGTAAGCAGGGCTCAGGAGTCTGAGCATCTATCTAAGAATAGCTCCCTGACGCCTTGCTTTACTCACAATAAATGAACAATGAACTCTTTACATGCTAACCTCATATGGTGAGAAGAAATTATAGGAGCTTACTTGAGTTAAATAAGGGAAGAAGCATTGAGAGTGAAGCTCCTTAAATGAGCAGGTCAATAACTAGTTTACAGAGACCAGGGCACCTGGCTAATGGGAGAATAAAGAATTATGCTTGTCACAGAAAAAGAAAGATGCTGTCCTGGTTTAGTGCTAAATAATTACATTCATTATACTGAGAATAGCTCTGCAAGTGGTCGGTTGCACTAGTTAATTCATTAGCAAAACTAATCGGCAAACAACAAACAACAATTGGGGGTAAATTTAACCAATTTCATTAGAATGTTTGGCAAAACAGGATTTTCTTTATACTAGAAAAGGAAAATTACACTGGAAACTGCACACATAGTTATATGTATCTTATTTTGTCTCGAGTTTCAGTATGAAAGATGGAAATCATAGCTAAGGCAGAGAGGGGCATAGGTACAAATGATTCTACTGAATGATTTCAGATGACCTAAAATATCCCAGAGTTTCAGTGTTAATCCTGACAATGAGTAGAAAACAGACTCTAGGAGTAAGGGGTTTTCTACTCTCTTCGCTTTATGAGATTTGTGATTGTATAATTAAATATAATAGTGTATGTTGTATGTAATACGTAATAACTATAGCATAATTCTCGAGTGTTAATATAGCTTAGATCCATATAACCCAGAGAAGCTTGGAGTAGTTTTACCTTTGACCAGACTACTAGAGGATTAAGTGGCTCAACTCGTGGTTGATACAAAACTCCAGTGTAATTAATTTGCTCATTTATGCATTCAACATGCATCATAACTTTAGACAAAAATCCTACAAGAGAAACAGTAATTTGTCTTGGTGGAAGGGTGAGGAATGATTAGATAATATGGGGCACTAAGACTGTCCTTAAAATGGATGTTTTTTTTTTCTTTATTTCTGGAATGAAGATATTTTTCTACTTTCTTTTAGAGAAGAAGAAAGAATTCAAACATGCAATGCTAGGAAAGAAGGTAAGATTGAGGGATAAAATCTAAAGGGTCTACTGAGCCTGGTAGCTTTTTCTGTGTCACCACAGAGCAGCACTATTCATTTAGAATTCAAGAAAAAAAAAAACAGTTTTCTGTTGAATTCAAGACAAAATCACTGATTTGATCCACTATAGATGTTATATTAATCATGGAATTTTACCCAAATAAATAACAAGTCTATAGCAGGATCTTTGCAGAGTCCAGAAATTCCTCAATAGGCCCTAGAATCAATAAAATGGGATAACTGCATTTATCGTGCACTTATCTCTTCAAGCAATATCATCTCTGCCAAACAAATGCTGAGAAGAACATTGGTATTAAAAGGTTTTTCTTTTAGGTTCTATATTCTAAAAACTTAAGAGGAGTATGTAGAAGGATCATGACTTCTAGCATTCTCTAGCCCGGGATTTCTCAACCTTGGTACTACTGACATTGTGGACCAAATAATTCTTCGTTTGGGGGTGGGGCGGGGAGGGTGCTTTCCTGTGCATTATAGGATGGTTAGCAGCATTTCTGGCTTCTACCCACTAGATGCCAGTAGCAAGGCCCTCAGGTTGTGACAACCAGAAATGTCTCCAGACATTGCAGAATGTTCCTTGGGTGACAACATTCCTCCCCTTCTCCCCTCCCCCCACTCCTCCTTGAGAACCATTGTTGTAGTCCCACCTCCAGTACTCAACAGTGCACATCCTATACTTCAGGTACCCTCGGGTGGACTCCTGCAGATGCCTCTAACTCTGCACACCTTGTTCCATCTAAGTGTTATAACTTCTTATTTCTTAGCCCACCTGTTCATCCTTCACATTTGAGTTCCTGTCAGCTCGATACTGAGTTGGTGCTCCTCCGCTCTACTCCCACATAAATGTCTTTATGAAAGCACTTAGGAACTTCTTAATTGTCGATTTACTTACCTGTTTGTGCTACCAGACTATAAACTCCTTATAGGCAGGGAACATATTTTATATATTCTTCGCTCCTAGCATACTTCCTGCTGTACTAGGGACAAATTCAAGGGAAAAAGGAAAAGGAAAAATAATAAGAAGGGAAAAAGTAAAAATGAAAAATGGCTTATTAAATAATACTGTTAGTGAATACGTTTATGGAAGGGCATTTATAGCCACTGTGGATCTGAAGCATTCAGGTCAAATTAATAGTAAGTATGTATTTGGTTATTCTATACAACATCAAAATCAACTGAGCATAACTAAACTGTCTAGGTAAGTTTGATATCTGTGCTTTAGGTTGGCTACATGTGTTTGCCCGTCCCTTCAATAGCTCAGCTAATTCTTGAAGCCCCTGGGAAATCTGTTTACTACTTGGTTAGAAACTGTGCCAGGTATTCTCTTTTGATATTCAAAATTACTTTAATTTTGAGTTATGATCAAAATTGATAGTTTTGATAGGTTGATAGTTTTTGCTGTTGTCACATAGAAAGTTTTTTTTTTTTCAATTAAATTTTGCAGTATGTTTGGTTTGGGGTTTCTTAAGCCTCATAAAATGGTTACATGTATAACCAATCCTCATTTTGAAGATTGCATTGAGAATTCAGTTAGTATCTGAAGCAGGCAATATTATATAGTTATTACATCTTCAAAAAGTTACTACCTATGAATGGAATATCTTATAAGAACAAGAAAGAAAGGACACATGGGAATGCATAGTTAGAAGAACTCAAATTTACTTCTAATTTGATCTCCTTTAGAGCAATTATTCTCACTTAAGTACCCCCAAAACATAGATTAGATCCCATTATCACTTGGTTTTTTTTGTTTGTTTTTGTTTTTGTTTTTGTTTTTTTGCACTGTGTTCTTTCAGGAGAGCATAAATATATTATGAAGATTTTTCTCTGCTTTCAGGTGATACTTTTCATACACCTTGTAGGGAAGGAAAATGAGAAGGACACTAGTATGTAGGCCATATTATTGTCTCAAATATCCACTGTCTGTCCCTATGGGATGATTATATATTCTCTACCCCATTGATATACTGTCTGGCCAAATTGATTGCCTTGGCCAAAGGAATGTTAGTGGAAGTGATCTGTGCTTCCAGCTGAAGGTATAAGAGCTGTCCTGAGTTCTATCATCAATTTTTCGGTCTCCAGTGAGGCCAGTGTTTCCAAAAGTAGGGCTGTTTTGTCACTTGCATCTCAGAATGAGAAGGCCATAGATGCCTCCAATCCTTGAAAGACATGTTACATTAGTAGGGAAATTTTGTTGTTGTTGTAAACCATTGAAATTTTTTCCCATTCATTTAACAATTATTTTTTGAGTGTCCAGGCACTGCTCTAGACACTGCGGATGCATGAGTGAACAAAGCAGACAAAAATCTTGCCCTCATGGAATTTATATTCTACTGAGTAGATACAGACAATCTTTTAAAAAGTATATAATATAGTATGCTAGAAAGAAATAGTATGATGGAGAAAAATTAATCAGCAAAGAACATGGGTAAAGGGGAGGTAATGGTTTCTTTTTTAAATAGGGAGGTCAGGGTGGGGATTTTTGTTTGTTTTTTGTTTTTTGGGGTTTTTTGAGAGAGATAAAGAGAGACAGTGTGTGTGAGCAGGGAGAGGCAGAGGGAGAAGGAGTGAGAGGGAATCTCAAGCAGGCCCCACACTCAGCATGGAGCCCGATGTGGGGCTTGATCTCACGACCCTGAGATCATGACCTGAGCTGAAATCAAGAGTCATACACTTAACTGACTGAACCATCCAGATGCCCCCAGAGTGGGTTTTATTGAAAGGTGACTTTTTTCATTCTTAAATTATCTATATTTAACTTTCTTTCTAATTTTTAACAAAACTATTTGTTTCAGAGAATTTGAAAAACCACTCTGATTTAAGGTTGTTTGTTATCACAATATAACTTAGCAAAAGCTGACTGATACATTTAGAATTAAAATGTTTTTAAAAAAAACAAAAAATAAAATGTTTTTTTAAAAATGCAATTATATAGTTCTGACAAATAGAATTCTCATGTGTTTTTATGCTTAAATAATAACTATGAACTTATATTTCATAATAACTATGAAAATATATTAAGAAGATACATATTATGTACATACATATATTCTGTATAATATTCTATATAAGATATATGTATCTTAATACATATTGTGGTATTATTACACATTGTGTAATACATATTGTGTATTATTACACAATGTGTAATGCATATTGTGATATTGGGATATTATGGTGAGACTGAATGAGACAACTAAACAAAGGAAGGAAGTGAAGGAACCAAAACAATGATCTCACACTACTCTGCACCTTCCTTTTCCAAATTTCTCTGAACAGTAAAGTTAATAAGGATGGGCCAACATTATCTAAGATTACATAGTTGAGGTTATGCTCTGAAGAAAAAGAAAAAAGCAGGAGGCATCTTTTCCCAGAACTCCATACCACTTACCCACACCATGACTCAGTCACACTAAAAAGACTGGGGATGTATACTATAGAGTCACTCAGGCTTGTGTTGGGTTGTATGCCTGAAAGCTCCAGGGGCAAGCAGTAGAAGGGGTAACTGCTGAATACCATTGACCAGAGAAGCCAGAAGGTTTTTTTTGTTTGTTCGTTTTTTTCACCTGAGCTGAAATCAGACACTTAACCAACTGAGCCACCCAGGCACCCAGAGAAGCCAAAAGTTTTAATGAGAGTTATTACTGGAACATAATTGTATACTATCAATATACCAATTGTTAATATTTTCTGGTAACAGTATTTAGAAGTACTTAGGAGGAACACATACTGGTAACAAATATGACAAAAAATCAGTCCTTCATGTATAAAAATGTATTCAATTCAATGCAAATACTCCAAGAAGTAAATGAAAAAAATGCAATTAACTAAAAAATTGGGGGAAGAAAACCACACTTAAATAACAGTCAAAGAAATGCATATTAAAATAGTAAGATAGTGTAAGATAGTGTTTTTCTCCTTCATATTAACAAGGCATAACAAGTTTCATATTCATTTCCAGCAAGAGTGTGAAAGAAATTCAGTGGGTAAATGAAACGTGTCTATAATGTTTTTGGAAAATGATTTATAACAAATAAAATTTTTCAAGTATTGTCAGTAATTATATTTCTAGGAATATATCTTAAAGAATAATCTTAAAAAATAACTACAAACTATTATGATTCTTTTGTCTATAATAATAAAAAGTTGGATACAGACTCTATGCCCCAGGAGAATGGTTAATCTCAGCTTGTGAAGAAACTTTTATGACAATTTACCATAAATATTTCCTATATCAAATTAAAAGAAGGCACAGAATTATGCCGAGACCCCTAGAAGTCCATCAAAATTTTCTTTCCTCTCTTTCCAAAGTAATAGAATTAAAGCTGACCACATGGTTGTGCAGCCACACACTGCTCTGCCTCCCTTAGAGTCTAGAGTCTCTCCAATAGAATGAGCAGGGAAGTGGCTGGTGTCTCATCTTCTTGCCAGCTGACACCTGGATGTAGTGGTGACCCAGCTTGACCAGCCTATGATGGAACCATAGGGGCAGATACCTGGAAGGAATATCCCTTAATGTACCCAGGAATTAAGGTGCTCACCAATCAGGCACATTGGGCTATTATAAGAGAAAAACATGATTTAAGTTACATGTTGCAGAGAGAGGAGAGTTGTTGCTATGGAACTTTATTCTAATACGTATAAAAATATGGTATCATCATAGTAGTCATTTATTCAGTTATTTGTCCTCACTAGAACCAAAACTTCCTGAGAGCAGGGACTTGATTTTGTTCACTGTTGTGTCCCAATGTCCAGATTAGTGCCTAGAACACAGAAGGTATTCTATGAATAAATAAATGAATGACATCATCTATTTTTATAATACGGCAGTTAGGTGTTTCAAGATAAAAACATCTTGAAAGGGATATAAACAATGATTATCTAGAAGATTGTGGTTATTTAATAAAACTATTTTTAAAACTTAAAAAGGAATCATGCTTGCTATCTAGTATGGACTTAGAATTTGCCTTATGTTTATGACGTTTTGTATCTTTTATATATCTTAGTTTTATTGATTTTTAAAACAAATAGTTTATTTTCTCTGAATATGGTCGACTATGACTTTACTAAATCTCCATTACATACTTGTGGAGAAGCAGTCGTCTTAATGTTTAACTTTAAATGCCATGTAGTTAAAAAACAACAACCAAAACTCCCAAAGAGCAGATGACACAAACCATTCTGAAGATAGGATAGTTCTAATAAGCCTTATCTCATAAATTTAATTATATTGCATGAAAGTAAGAATAAATTATCAAATGCCTCAAGTGCCATAGTACCAAATTAATCTTCTATGCATTACCCCATTAAAATGCACCCTCTGAACTATGTTCATCATCATTCATCATCTTGCAGCCCTAACCTGATGCTTTCCCTTCATTTGCTATCTCTAGGCCCTTAGTCTGACACCTGTGTACCAGTCTATGGCTTGTAGGACAGTGGGCCACAGTGAAGCAACGCAGGCCCTATAATCAGGGGAAGGTTCAGGCCATCTCTTTCTAGCAGCTTGAATTTGGCAAGTCATTTTTCTGAATTTCAGCCTCCTCGGTTGGAAGATGAAAATGATACAGTAAATAAAAGGAATCCATAGATCTAACATTCATGGTTTCTACTATGAGGGAGAAATCTCTAAGGCCTTGGGCTTGTATTAACATGGGTACGTTAATTGGTGAGTGTGTTTAGCTAACCCAGTAAGTAAACACATGCTTCCAACATGCTCAAACCCAGGGCTCTTTCCATTCCAATTATCCTCCTTACAAAATTGCACTTTTGGGGACCAAAACTTCAGAAAGCATTGCTTCATGCTGGAAAGCTAGAAATAGTTCTTTTCCTACAGCAAATCAACTAAATGAGATATACTTTACCTCCTTACATCTTGTTTCTCTTCACTCCGTTTTCACTGCCCTAATAATAGCTAACATCTCTACAGCACTTACTATGTGCTAGCCACTTCTATTTATGTTAATTCATTTAATATTCATGACCTTAGGAGGCAGGTACTATTATTATTACTAACCTCATTTTTCAAGTAACTTCCCAAGGCCACATAGAGAATGGCAAAGCTGGGAATCAGACCTGGGGAGTCTGACTCCAGAGTCTGTGTTCTTAATCGTTACTGTTTACTGGAACTACCTTGATGCAAGCTAAGACCATTTCTTTGTCTGCATTATTGTGATAGCCATTAATTGGTCTCTTTGTGTCCACTTTTGCCTCCCTACAATTCATTCTCCATGCTGCAAAGAATATTCTTTTAAAAATTCATCTTCAATCTCATCAGTGCCTCTTTAACATCTTTATATGGCATCTAAATTTTTCTCCCTTTTCAAGAAGTGTTCATGAAGATGTGAACACCCCAGCTCCGTTGATCTGAGTCTGATAAAGATAGTCTTGCAGAGAGTAAATGACAGTATCAGAGAGTGTGTAGAAAACAGATACAAGTGGGACATATACAGGGGAAATCTATGTGGTCACCGAATTCAAGGACCAAGAGCAGATGTCCAAAGCCAGAGATTAGGGAACAGTGGGGATGAGCTTCAAATGGCAGCTGAGAGGACATGCAGAGCATTTCTAGCTAATATCCTGAGACAAAATCTGTTGTCCCTTGCTACTTTCTCATATTCTAAGAGGGTCAGTAGTATGAGAAGAACTAGAAGGGGCTGGGGTTGAATTCTGGCTCTAACCCATAGAGAGACATAACCCAGAGCAATGTTTCTGAGGTTCAACTTTCCTTTTTAATAAATTCATTGGGTAATTATCAGGAATAAATCAGAAAACGTACACTGCCTAGCATGAGATAGATTCTTATTGTAGCTATTAATGCCTAGTTGGAGAGTATGGGACGGACAGCTATGGATAAAGGGCCATGAATGATGTAGACAAAAGACACCCATATATTTCAAGGCAAAGTTCCAACTCTTCAACACAGGCTCTTTACAGACAGATTTATAATAGTTGGCAGATTTATAAATGATCTCTCGATTCCACAGTCAAACAGCAAGCATATTGGTGTCTTTTGTTTCATTTGCCTTTCAAGAGTTAGGGATTTGCAGTTGTCTGAAAGCTAGGTCTAAGCTTTACGTGGGGATATACTGCTGGCTCTTTAGATTTGGTTGTATTAACTCACAATTTAATATCTATAAATTTGTGCTAATTTCCAGGCTGCCTTGAGTAGAAATTCAAAGTTCTGACCTTCCCTAGTGCTCAGACTCTACCAGGTGAGGTTTAACCTTCCATGACTTACATAAATGAAATGTAGAGGGTGGCGAGTAACTTGTGTCCTGAGAATCCCAAGTAGGTGGCCCATGTGTTACAACATACCTTATGAATCCCTGAAAATTTTGGTGTTGTAGAAAGCATATTTGGGCTTTGATTTTGACTGACTTTTGTCCTTGTTTTATATCCATCCCTTACTAGCTATATTGGGGCAAATAAATGACCTCCTCTGCATTTCAATTTTTTTCATCCACTGGACAATAACAACTGCCTCAAAATATTACTGGGAAGGTTGAGTAATATTTCATGTAGGGCTGTATTTAAGTCAAATTACTGGAGCATGGACTCAGGGTACCCCGGAACACTAACATTTAAGGGATAAGCAGCAAGTACATCTTCTATACTTATTTGTACTCTGGCCCTTCTTCCCTCAGAGCTTCTGTTGCTCTGTGGCAAAGTCTTTGTGTGCCTTTCTGCCTGACCTAGACCACACCAGCTACATGGCTTTGGACAACACCTCATCTTCTTTCTTTTTGCTATCCCCACTACTTTTAAAAAACCTGGGAGCATGGAAAGAATTTTAAATATTGGTTTAGTTAATAAATCAACTGGGTGCCAAATATTGAGGATTCCCCACCATACTATTCTTCATACCTATATATTTCTTCTGGCTTAATTCCTTCAATATCCCATCATTGCTTTCTGAATGAAGCCAAACCTCTGAAAATGACTTAAAGAAAAGCTTCTGTTAAGACTGTGAGCACAGTGATGACAGAGGCTGTCTTTTTTTTTTTCCATTTATTGAGGTATAAGTGTCAAAACTGTAAGATATTGAAAGTGTATACATGATGATTTGATATACATATACATTGTGAAGGGATTCCAGGGTCCATGTCTTGTCATGTCTGTATCCTCATTGTCAGGTAACTAACCACTCAGTAAAAGTTTGCAGAAATGTTTTGCATAAAACTTTGGGGAATCACCGTATGAGGTAATAAGTGTATGAGAATACTTAGTGGGCTTGGGTTTGACTCCCATGAAGGCTTCTTACCCAGTCACTTGGTGACACAGTGGGCTTGGGTTTGACTCCCATGAAGGCTTCTTAACTGGTCATATTTATTACCAGAGATGGCATTCCAGCCTCTCAGCTACTATATTAAAAGTTGGGAAACTAGGGAAAAGCTACATGAGGACTAAAGCAAGAATCATCTCTGTGGAGGGAGATGATTGAAATACTTCAACATCCACTAGAACTTAACAACAACGAAAAATATCTAAAAACCTGTCAGGCAATGAAATTCCAAGTCCAGGAGGAAAAAAAAAAAAGAAGAAAAGCTTGACATGACCAAATGTATTTTTATCTCTAAGCATCTGTGTACCAGGCAGCAAACAAATGTCTGGGACAGGGATGGACTGAAACACAGAGGGGCTTAAAACAGAATCTTCATGAAGGACTTGATTCTACCCGCATTTCATTTTGGCTTCCAAATGTTTCCCGTGATCATATAATGGTGATTTACTTAAAGTTGTCTTTTTACGGGCGGAAAGTGTGTCAGGCCTTCTTAGAGTTGCCGGCTCAGATCAGAGCTTCCATGAAGCAGGGGTCCCATCTGGATAAACTTTTCCACCCAGCATTCAATGCCACTCACATTTAAATGCAATTAGCACCTTTTGTTAACAATGGGGGAGTCCTCAGAGAAAAGCCCATTGATTGTCTATAGATGGATCAGATTTTCATGTTGCTCTATATTTAAGAGCTTCTACTGCCCCTCTGCAGAAAATCCATAAAGCAGGAGAAAACTTTAAGGCCAAAAATAATTGTCAGAATGGATAATAAGGAAGATATTAGATTCATATATTTAAGCTCCTTCCCAGGGCTAAGCTTGTAAATTAATTATAGTTCCAAATAGAGTTCTTCTTGTACAAATGTGTAAAAGAAATGGTTAGGCTTTTATATGTTTTGTCTTCCATTTAAGGTCTATCTCTCCGCTTCTTTTAGTGAATCTTAAACCCAAAGATTTGCACCAAGTCCCCATTTATCTGGCTCTTGTTCTCAGCCAACTGCCAGTTAATTAAAACTAAGCCTGTTAGTAGATGCTTTATATTTTACTGACAAAATTCTATAGTAGAGATAGATATGCATCTATCTATAGCGGATAGATAGATGCATATACACATGTCTGCATTTACATATGCACAGGCTGGCCAAGAAAGAAAGATTGTCATGTAATCTTCTTTCTCTTCTATTGCTTCACCCCCACAAACAAACCTAGATGAATTTCCAAGAATATGAAACTTAATATAGCTGTTCAGAAAAGAATCAACGGCCTGTTTACTGCACTTATCGACAATTTGTGAAAGAAGAGACCAGAAATCAGTCTAATTACCAGAGTGCCAGTTGTGCTTGTTAACACCAGCTTTGTGACCAAATGTTATTCCACAGTTGTCACATCACACAAGGGTTTCATTACTAACATAATAGTGAACAAGATCACATGAAAAGCTATTGATTGATCTGCCACACAAAGGAAAGACACACTTGTCTCTATTATAACATGTTACATCTTCAACTATAAGCAGCAGATGTTGCCCCACCATTCCTCTCGCTAGAGAAGTGTAATTTCGCTACTGTCCTGCTTCTTTAAGCGTTTGCCAATTAGAGTCCCCTTCCTATTTGCATATGTCATCAATGGGCTGAAGAGACAAGAAATTATCCTGCTCTAGTCCTTCCTGATCTTTAAGCCAGACTCAAAATCGATTCTCTTGTATTGAATCCAGGAGATGCTTGGGGTGTGCACGGTGTTTACTTTATCAATTGTCATTTCTGGCAATAAAAACAAATGGCTGCTTTATTTTAGGTTGGTTTCATGTGTTTTGCAGGAGACTTGGCTATAAGTAGGCAATCCAGAGGGGGTAAAGGAGAGGAAGCTTACCCCTCTTGCTGTCTTTCTCCCCTGATTTGTCAGAGTTAGATGGCAGACAGGGGCCCAAGATCCCAAGTGAACTGAAGCTGTTCTCACCATAGTTCTTCAGGTCCTGCATTTCGGTTGTCTGCCTCACAAAAGCTCAATACACCCATGTTTTTAAAAGGCACAATCACCATTATTTTTAAACGAGAGCAGTGACTATTATAACCTGGAAGTGGATTTGTTTACCATGGGAGTAAGCACCTAAATAAGCACACTGCATGATCTTATCTGATGATGAGTGATTTCTCAGGCACAACGTGAGTCTCCTCCTCACCAACTCCATTCTCCTGTTTATGCTTGTTGAACACGATACAGTTTAATGAAGAATATACGGTACTTAAAATCTGTACCATTAATAGTTTAATTAAACTGGCACATACTTCAAAAACAGAGTGACAGAAAACATTAATTTTGGTTATAAAGGGCATGGCATTATTAAAGTGCAATTAAAAACAACATTCACTTACAGTTAACAACTAAAACAATTTAATTATTTAACACTGGATTGTCACTTGTGACTAACTTCACCTCTTTGATGTGGGGATGTTCTGTGTCCCTGTTGATTGTTATGATTCATTCCCTCGAATTCCAAATGGGGTGGCATTCTCAGAGCATCAGCATTTTTATTCGGTCCCTGTTGGCTAGTATGCATTGTAAAGTATGAAAATTTAACCAACTGTTTTGTAGTGCTAACAGCTACCCTGCAAGTAACTTGTGATCATACAGCATATGTGGAAAGTTTCACCTACTCTGAAAACATTAGCTGAGGTTGTGCTTTCTCTTCAAGTACTTTGAAGGAGAAGAGGCAAAACAGTGTAACCATTAAAGAACATAGATTCTGGACCTGTGCTGCCTGTTTCCAATTGAAAATCTCTAACTTCTCTCTAGGTAATCTCAAGCAACATTTTTAGCTGTATGTGCCTTTGTACTCTAGTCTGGAGATAGAGATATAATAGCACTCATGTTCTCAGGATTAAATGAAGAAATAGATATAAAGCACTTAGAATGCTGCTTGACACATAGTAAGTGCTCCAAAATGTTGACTTAGTATCATTGTCATTAAGTTATGAGAATAAAAATTAAGACCTCTTAAGCATAACCTCAGACAGTAGAGGATTAAATAGGCAATAATGAATGCTCTATAGCAAGGACTAATCCAACCAGCAGGCGACCACTAAACTATATGAGAAAAATTTCCTACTCGATATCAAAACTGCCAGCAAGTGACAAAGACATATAAAGTACCTTTGTATACATTCTGTCTGCACTTTAATTTGTCCTCGTGAATCCATGTATTTAAATAAATTTTACAGGGCGCCTGGGTGGCTCAGTCGGTTAAGCATCTGCCTTCGGCTCGGGTCATGATCCCAGGATCCTGGGATCAGCCCTGCGTTGGGCTCCCTGCTCAGTGGAGAATCTGCTTCTCTCTCTACCTCTGCCCACTCCCCTGTGCTCTCTCAATCGCTTGCTCACTCACTCTCACTCTATCTCAAATAAATAAATCTTTTTAAAATAAATAAATAAATAAAATTTACAACACTTAAAATTTTGCATTCTCTCCAGCGAAGGAAACATAAAATTGAATACATGGAGCCTTAGTCGACTCCTTCTGTTACAGATGAGAGAACTGAGGCCCAGAGGTTCAGAGGTTACAGAAGAAGAAAAGTGTTCAAGACCAAAGGGAGAGTTGGCAGTAGAGGGAGAATTAGAACCAAGGACTCTGAGCAACCAAGCTAATATTCTTTCCTCTACTTATATCTACCATTATTCTTCTGGGTGAGAAATGGAGATAAAAATGAGTGCCAGAACTTGTCTTTATGTCAGAGACAGAGGTCTTAGAATCTAACAATGACTGAAAGTTCTCATGTGCAGGCAACATGTGTGAGGTGTTTGCAATATTGCCATACAGATATCAGGAAGACCACTCAATAGCATTTGAAAGGGAGACATAGAGGAGCCAGTACACATTTATAGGACCGTAGCTTGTTCAAATAATTAAAAGACACTTCTCTCTCATGACTATAAATTGGCTGTGGCTACCAGAATAGTCTTAAGACTCATCAACAAAAGATAGCGAAAGCTGTTTGTTGAGAAGAGAAATTTGGCAATTAAAAAATCTAGGATAATCCATTGAAAGAAGCTGCATATACAATTTTTATTCCTGTCCCTGAAGATAGTTGGTCAGTGGTCCTTAGTATACAATATGTGAAAACTTGGCAAATAGGAAAAAAACTTTAGATTGGTAGACTTCAGGGAAATATATTTTAGTAGATTTTAATTTGAATATTATATACTTGTCATAGCTTAAACTAGCATCCAGGGGCAGAGGAGCTACCTTAGTGCTCTTTTGAATGGACTTTAATTAATGAAACCAGCATTTATTAAGCACTATTTATGTACCTGTTAGAAATTGTTACGTTCCTGCTCCCTCATTCCCCTCCGTACTGCAGATGTTTCCACCTGATTCCAAGCATCTATATAGATCTGCCCATACCCTGAGATCAGTCAGGAGGCTGATCCCTATGTATTTATAATCGTAGAGGGTGCAGACACTTCTTAGTACTTACGCATTCTTGATGCTTAAATATCAGCCATGTGACTCTTCAGATCCTGACTTTCTTCACGTTGTACTTTTAGGCTGAGTCCTTGACCCCGTACCCTGTGCTGGAATCCCTTCCTTGTTCGGATCTGGTCCTCTCTAATCTACTTGCCTGCCTTCTACCTGAGATCTCAAGCCATGCCTCACTTCCCCACATACCTGTGTGATAAGATCTATTTCTATGCAAAGTGTGTGTGGGGGGGGAAGGTGACCCAAAAAAAGATACAAAAGAGGAAGACCTACTGACAGGGAGCTGTTTACCAATCTAATGCATACCAATCTATGCATTAGATATAGATAATCGGGCTTTGTAAGATGTTCAGATACACCAGATAGCATACAAGCAACAAAAGAATTATAGAAGGGAGTGTCACATACAGGGTAGCAACATCAGGATGGGCTTTCCAGAGGCCACAGGACTTGTGCTGATATTCAACAGTGCTCAAGCTCTTTAGACAGGCAGAAAAAAAGGCAGATGTTTCTGCATTAGTTGAATGAGATACAAGTGAGAGAAACAACAGGAATTAGCGAGTATAGGGATGGGCTAAAGTTGAAAGCAATAGAGGGGCAGAAAGGAGAGAGCTGAGAATAAACCAAAAATTGATATTGAAAAGTATGGATTAAAGTTGGACAAGGAATATGGAACAGTTTAATGACTGGCCTTTCTATTGTGTTATTTTCGTACCATAATCTAAGAAGAAATAAAAGAAATAAAAGTTCATGACAGTTGAGCCACAATTGAGCTTTGGGAGTGGCCTAAAGCTATTCCCATGTGGGTTTCTCTTGCAAGGTCCTCTGCCTAATGAATTAAAATAGAAGGCATATTATGGAGGTTCCTACCTGGGCTATCCTTTCTCACTTAGCCTTATTGAGTGCATAGAACTATTACAATTGCACAACCCAATTTCCCACAAAAGAGCCTGGGTCAACTGATTTAATTTCACCCAGACAATCTTGCCAGCTCACTCAGTGACTCAAACAATAATCCTTTAGTTAGTGGATCAATAAGAAATTAAGAAGCAATTAAAGAGAAATGAAAAAAACTTAAAAATTTACATTGATCTACCAGTAGGTTTTCTCCTCTCAGAAAATCAAAAATTCAAAAACAATGGAACTCATTTACTGTTCTTGCATTCTTTCTGTTAATTTGAAAATTTTTAAAATAAAAAGTTAGTGAAAAAAACAGTAACAATATAAAGAACTATAAGGCTTTAAAACTCAAACGAATAACATAATTACATTTATAGTGCAATATAAAATGTCTTCTCTTCCCACTGATTTAACAAATAGCTGAAGTGGACACCAATATAATTTGTGACTATGTAAAAATAGCTACATAGTTGACTCTGCAGAGCTGCTATAGAATAAGAATCTGTTTCCCAAATCATTTCATTTGTGGCACAGAGGCAACATTTCAAAATTAAAACTCACTTTCAGTTAAGATCATTTCAATTCTAACCCCTGTCCAAATAACCAAAACTTAGAAGCAGTATTTATCCACAAAAGTAAAATAAAAACCGAACAAAAGTTAGGATTTTTTTAAACAAAAACCCTTCATATGATGTCCAGTTATTATTTTTGTGTGGTCTGGTGATTATAGCTGCAAGCTAGGAAATAGAAACACACACTTTGGTATATTTCTCCAACTAAAATGTTGCCTAACCTTTGATAAATTGTTTCACCCCACTGTGTCTTTGGATCCACCTCTATTTGAAAGGTGAGGAAAAGTTGTTGCCTACCTGTGGAAAGTGTATGGCGCAGGTGAGTGGGCACAAGTCTATTAAGCACTCAGAACAGAGACATGATGAAATGATGAAAGAGCATGATTTCAAAAGCAAATCTTTAATTCAAGAATCAAACCTACTTATCTTCTAGAAAATTCTCTCAGCAAAAGAAGATGGTCTTTTCCTTAAATGGATCACATATAGAAACAAATACAAGAGTAAAATAAAGATGACAAGAAAGTTAAATGAAAAGAAAAAAAAAAGAAAAAACAATGCAGGTGCCTTCTACAGGAGGGCCTAGCAAGAAATTAGCGGGTCTTGAGGTATGTTCTCAAGCAGACACACCCATTGTGCACTGCTGCCCTAATTTCCCTGCTATGGAATAACACAGCAGACCATCACTAAGCATTACCTATTTTATGGGCACTGATTGCTGTGGGGGCATAGATTTAGGAAGGTGCTGATGTCAGATGAAATGTTGTATACCATAAATGACTGTATTTCCTCTTCTGATTTAGAAGTGTTTTATTAGACAATATATGCCATCTTTTCTTTGTGTTTTACACTTAATCCTTCAAATAGAGAGGTATTATGTGAGAAGCTGCGTGGGGTGTTTAAAGACCTGCAAACCATCAGTAATGCAATTAAAATTGGCATTTATAAAAGTATATTTTGATTCCTAATCCTGTTTTTACAAGTGCAAAATCACATTAGAAAACAATGTGATGCTAATTAAAGCTTTATCACCCATAAGACCTTAGTGAATTGCGTTTGTAATAGGCTCTGATGCAGAAGCAATTTCTGCTGGAGAAACTTAAGCAGAATATGTGACTACATTTCTTGTTAGTCTATTAAAATCAGTGCTGTGGTTGTGTATGTTACTGTCGTGTTTCTATCTCTAAACTGAGCTTGAAATGTCATGTCATCCAAAGTTAAATTCAAAAGCTGAAAAAAAGTATTATGTTACATTTGCATATTTAAAAAGCCATCAAAAGGCCTGGGACACTATTGATTTTCCTAATAAAGATTAAGAAGCTGATTGAAACATCAACATACACTTCAGATCACATATGAATCTCAGCTTGCAAAAACAAAACTGGTTATTGGGGAATAAAACCAAGAAACTAATTGGTTCTTGTTCTTATGTATATATAAAAGTTACTTATAAGGTTATAAAGTCTGAATGAAATAACTTTTTAGTCACACATAGTTTAGGGATATGAGTTTTTCTAAGATCTTCAGGTCAGCCCTAACACACTCGCACCATGGTGATTAGTAAAATCTGGATATAATAGGCACTCAAACATAAATGCAGGCTCAGTTCCTCTTGATTCAGGAGTCATCACTAGGGCTCTGATTATGAACAGAGAAGGAAATCACATAAATTGGAATATGAAAACAGTCCAGAGCTTGCCTTGACCTTTACAAATGGCCACTACATTAATGTAAGTGTGTGTGTATGTGTGTGTGTGTGTGTGTGTTTGCAATTTAAATAGTCCGTGTACCATGTCATTTCTATATTGAAACTCCCACTGCAGTAACAAGTAACAAAATCCATAGCACTTTAATGACTTACCCAAACAGCACAGTTTCAGCCATCAAGAATAGAACTAATGTGGCCTGGAGGAAGCAAAATGGACATGGATAATTGATATTTATGAGAATAATTAAATTATAGGGAAGTTTTAAGCTTAAAGATTCTTGGAAAGTGATAGTGCATTGAAATTATTTTAAATATTCAGATATGAATCCTTGATGTTTTATTTCAACATGTGGTTATAGATAGACATCTAAGCATTGCAAGTCTCCAGTCCAGCATGCCTTCCATCCCTGTTCCTCAAATCTACCTATCAGCGTATCTAACTATCTTGATTTTGGTGAGTCAGAGAAACGGGTAAATGGAGATAAAAAATTTGAAAGAGATGAAATGACATAATTTTGACAAAGAAATGCACACAGCAGATTGCACAGCAAACAAATAACCCCCAAAGGGATCAAAATAAGGAAGACAGAGTGAATCTAGACCATGGTGCATTAAGGACTATGAATCAGAAAGTTGTACAAAAGGCAAATAAAAATAACCAGAGATTTAATGGCAGGGTATGAACAATAGGTGAAAAAGACAGAAAACATCAAATGAACCCACATATTTGGAAGAAAGCCATGCTCTATGGTAAGACGAAGGATAGTGCAGGGGGAGCTAGGCATGAGACCAAAGGGAAGAAGTGCATATTTCATTTTGCCAGGGAGTGGCGGCCATTGAAAATGTAACCCATAATTATAGTAAACCCAATAAAAAAAGCAAATATAAAGAGAAGGAGAACTGGAAATAGAAAAAGGACATTATGTGGTTATTTTCTTCCCTTTAAAAGCTACATTCCTTTTAAAGGCTCTTCCTTTTGTATTCTGCTTTTCTCATCCTTTTATTTCTCTCCAAGAGGAAAAAACAAGCAAAAATAATTTACAGTCATAGATTATCAGTACCCACAGTCCATCTGGTTAGTTTAACCACAACAGAATGTGCGAGAGTGTTTGTATTTGGGGAGAGTCGGGCGGGCACTATTATGTACCGATGAAACAATCTAATGTATAAAACCCGGATTCTGTTCAGTAATAAATTCCACTGTCTGTGTTATAATCCTGCTTGAAAATGCTCATAGGAATTCAACTTAAAGAATTCCCCTTCTTTTTTTTTAAGAAGTCAATTGTTTCTGCAATGAATATTCACAGTACATGTCCCCACAAAAGACAGCTAGCTAATGCATCCAAAAGTGAAACCGGTAAACAGCCACTGGCAATAGAAATTTATGGAATTAGAAAAACCGGACTGGTTAAAATACATGACTGCATTCATTGTTGCAAAATGATTGGATTCGTGTCTCATCAAATTTACATTGTGAAGACTGAATATAGTATGATTAGGCATTATTTTAACAACTACATTAAAATACAATTTAAAATAAAATGGCCCTTCATATCATACTAATATCAGTGTTTTAAATAACAAAGGGGATTTTTTTAAAGGAAAGGATTAGCATTTTGTTTCAATCAGTACAAGCAATGAGATTCCAGTTGGGGTCTCAAAGATTCAGGATTTTATTAATATTCCAGAGATGCATTTGTGTTGCCTCTGGGTACACTGAAAAGCCACTTAAACCGCACTTAAAACAGCACTACAGGATCAAATTGATGTGCATCAACCATTTACAATAAAACTTGATTATTATAAAGGCATACATATTTGCATAATTACATGTTTGATTTTTTGATAATGCAGCATACAGGACAAAATGTTGCTTCATGTAGAAACACATCATCAAAAAGCACCATCTGCTGTAGTATTTAATGCACTGCACACTGATCAAAAATGTTGAAGATGGATTTCTGAGTATCAAAAAGAAAGAAGCCTGAGTTGTATTTACACAGGCAGTATGGCTGGCTGGATCATGTAGAAAGGAGAAATAAAATTCAGGCAAAACATGGTATAAAAAGATAAGAGCCATACATCTTCAAACACAGAAATGAGCACTTTCACGAATATGGCATAAGAGGTTTGGATATCTGTTTATATGATGTCATCCTTGCATTTAGTAAATTCTTAGAATCTAGATTCTATATTTAGAAATGAAACACTTTAGAATAATTGCTCATGAATAGGGTTATCCTTGGAGAGGCTTCCATTATGTATAGCAGTGGATTTGGAAAGGAGGAAAAAACCCTCCATTTCTCATTGTGCACTAAAATGAGGATAGTAACAATGATTTTCTGGGATAGTAGAATTACAGATGAATTTTTCTTTTCTTCTTTCTTTTTTTTTGGCTTAAATAGTCTTCCTAATTTTTATGTAAGGTACATTTAAAAACTATATAAAAGAAAAAGTAAAAAAAAACCACACATAAAAATACAAAAGTTGAAGATCCATTTTCTAAAGGAACTTTTCTTAGGAAAAGAAAACAAAGCCAAGAGAATACACATTAGAAAAACCAACATGCAAAACAAACTTTCAGATGTTTTGCCAGGCACTTAGCAGAGTAGGAGACATACCTGTGGGATGAATAGAAACTATCTGGCCATGAGGGTAATGATGTTGTCTTATTATAGGGAAATGAAGCTACAGATCATAAGGACATAGTGTCAAAAATGAAGTTGCACTTGTCAGAAGGGAGAAATGACGTCTTCATCAAAACTCCATTCAGGACCTACAAGAATTATTTAAAACCATAGATATTCTTGGGGTGCCTGTGTGGCTCAGTCATTAAGCATCTGCCTTCGTCTCAGGTCATGATCCCAGGGTCCTGGGATCGAGCCCCGCCTCGGGCTCCCTGCCCGGCGGGAAGTCTGCTTCTCCCTCTCCCACTCCCCCTGCTTGTGTTCCCTCTCTCGCTGTGTCTCTCTCTGTCAAATAAATAAATAAAATCTTAATAAATAAATAAATAAAACCATAAATATTTTTGTCTAAGCCTTTTGCCATGTGAGTCCCCAGAAAGGCTTGACTTAAGAAAAGGAGTCCTATACATGAAGAACAAGTTGTAAATTAGGGATTGGAAAATAGTGAACTTGAGATGAATTAAATTGGTGTCCTACCCCTAGTTCCAAGCCAAAAAAAATAAAAAGTTGAAATATTACTCTAATCACAGTTTTGTTATTATAGACAGAAGAAATCAAATCTTGTTTGTATTCCACATAAATATTAGGAATTAACAAAACAAAAGTTTAATAATACTATCATTTTTAAATAGTTAGGAGTCGTAAGGGTGGAGAGGGGAAATGTTCTGAGGAAAAGTTCTAAAAGCTTTCCAAAATGAGAAACCTGGGACCCAAAGTGAGCAAAGGCCATAAATCAAATACTGGAAAACCCCACTTTGGACTGATTCTGGGGACTCCTGGACCTAGTGTTCCTTTGACATTGATAACTTCATACCCATTGTTTCCTGTCTGGAACCCACTACAGAAAGTTATTATATGCACACAAACAGAAATGGTCACGCAGATTCCCTGGCAGGTGAAAGAAGGCCTGTGGGGAGGAGCTGGGGAGGAGGTTCTGTCTGCTGATCGTGCACCTGAACGTCAGAGGAGACACCGCATAAGGGCAATAGCTACAGACGCCACCCAGGTGCATCTTAGCTTACGATCCAAGGGCAAATCAGCTGTCTTGGTAAGGGGCATTTTAACACACTTAACGTATGGAAGTGCGTGTTTGTGTGTGTGTGTGCATGCGTGTTGGCAGAAAAGCATTTGGAAAATATGCTCTCACACACTAGAAAAAAAGGGGGATTCATTTTTTTGTTTTGTTTTGTTTTGCCTGTAAATATTAGTATTAGACTCCCTTTTAGGGGTTTCACTATTTTCAAAGTCTTTTTTCATTTTTAATAACTTTCTTTTCAAATTATGAAAATAATACATATTTAAGTAGAAAATCCATAGCTGTAGGAAAGGAAAAAGAAGGAAATTATCAGTAATCTGACTTTTCACCTACTTAGCTTTTAAATTTCTCATAGTAAAGTGAGAAAATATTTTTTAAAATGAAAAACAACTTTGATTCATTTAGAACTCCCCCTTTTTTAAAAAAGAAGCATTTTATGACAAAATAAATATTAATTGTAGAAATTCACACAACACTGGAAAAATACATGGTACCCTCACTTTTAACAGCCTTCTTCTGGTCTCATTTGGCTAATGCTCTTTTCACCTGGGTAAGGAAATCACAGGGCCGGGGGAAAGTGTTCCAACCCACTTGTAGCACATGCTCCAAGGAACCGGGGGCAGAATTTTCTGCCTGGAGTCCACCTCCAAAGCCTTCACATCTTCCCTGGACATTCCAAGTGAGGGTTACATCGTTAGTTGGGTACACCTTCAGGTCTGCACGGTACCCAAGGGACAGCTGACTAGAGATGATATGGAGAGAACTTGGACAGTCAAGGCTGAGATGTCCACACAGGTACTCATGAGGACCTTCTGAGGTGAGACACAGCTTAAGGTGGTAAGAGAAGTGAAGTGGGCAGCAAGAGGAGGACTAGAGTAGAACTAGAGTAGAATTGAATCTGGCCTTCCGGGTCATTATGAAGATGTATTTGTTAAGGAGGGGGAATAGAATAGTAATAGTTTTACTAGCTTGATTTATAACCCTTAAAGATTTTGACATATGGTATATTGGCCTACATATGTACTTTTGCTACTGAAACTGAAAAGGTTAGGGGCAGGACTGATGGCAACAGAATGTTTTCATACGGTTTTTGTACAGGAAAGCGGCAGTAGTTTAGTTCTGAATATTTCCATGTTTCCTCCTGGAAAACAAATAAGCCATAAGGGAACATACAAAAATGGTCACAAATTCTGTTTTCATAGAAACTAGGAAACAGAAAAAAATGTATGTGTATGTGTATATATATACATGTATGTGTGTGTGTGTGTGTGTGTGTGTGTATATATATATATATATATACACATTCAAAGTAATTGAGACCAAGGGAACTATCAGACTGCCCTGTAGAACACCGAGACAGACTAGTGTAGGTTGAGAGGCCGAGTGGATACAGAGTTCATAAATCCTCAGAAAGCATACATTATGTAAAGCAGAGAACGCTATCCCGAGCAGGAAGAAGTAGGCTGACATTTAACAGGAACCAAATGGTGGAAGAGGCAGATTGAGAGGTGAGGAAAGTGCCCAGTGGGCCCAAAGATAAGTCTGGGAATGCTATAGCAAAAACAAACAAACATATAATAAGTAAATCAGTAAAAGTACCTTCAAAAAAGTGGATAATTTTGGAAAGCAAGGCTTGTACCCATATGGGTAGGGGAAGAGCCTCAGCTGGTGAAGGAACCAGGCAAATGTAGGATTGGCTGAATAAATCCTCCTGAATTAAATGTGGTTCTAGAAGAATTGAACCATATTTTAAAGAAAATATCTATCTCTGTAGCAACCAAAGGTGTCTTTGACCTCTAAAGGCTTGAGGGATACACTGTCACTTCTTTCTCTAAGAAACTCTAGCTATTACCAAATCCAGAAGAATCCAACTCATTCAATATAAGTATTAAATAAGGAATAAGCACAGCACATATACAAAGACACAAGGAAAAATGTTTTTAAAAGTTAGCAAAACTTTTCTGCAAATGAAATCTCAATAGGAAGAAAATTATCCACAAAGCAGATGAAAATTATAACTCACAACTATCCTGAAACAATTACTGTTATAAAAGAAAACCACAAAACAGAAATATATCAAGGAAGTGTTGCTTATACTACAGGTGTCAAAAATAGGAGAAGGTAAAGCAGGTACTGGTAGATTTCAAGAAAGAAATGAAGAAAATAAAATTACTTCAGAAATGAAGGCTATTAGCATGAGCAAATAGACATTGCAGAGACTAAGAGACTAGGGTAGAAAACAGAAAAGCAAAGGGAAGCAGGAATGAGGAAAGAAATTAAAAAATAATCACAGAGAAAAAAATGGGGAGTATAGAAGACAAAGGAAATCCAATTTGTGCATTAGTAAATTTCCCCAAAAGAAGACCAAATATATATATATATATATATATATATAATTTAAGAAAGCTCTTGAAATGGAAGAAGACAAAAATTATATATATAAAATGGGGTGCCTTGGTGGCTCAGTCAGTTGAACGTCTGACTCTTGATTTCAGCTCAGGTCATGATCTCAGGCTCTGTGCTTTGTGCAGAGTCTGCTTGAGATTCTCTCTTTCCCTCTGTCTCTCTCTGCCCACCCCCCACTCACACTCTCTGTCAAAATAAATAAAATCTTAAAATATATATATTATATATGTATATATAATGACGATATATAAAGAATAAATGTAATATAGTGTGTGTATATATATTTTATATATATACTGTATATATATGTGTGTGTGTGTGTGTGTGTGTGTGTGTATATATATATATATAGTATAGTGTTCTGTTTGTTTGGAGAACCCTAATAGAGTATCCAAAATGAAATACAATGTTAGAATCTTTTAGCACAATCAAAGATAATCAGGATATTATTTCTTCTGAGAATGAATTTTTAAATGTCAAACTTCAGGCATTCATGGTTTCAAGCCACTTCCTATTCTATTCTTATGCAAAAGGTCAGTAAGTAGAGATGCTAATATGCCAAAGTAGGCTAGAGTAGATAATGGCATAATAGTCCCAGGAATGCTGGTAACTGTTGAAGTATTGCTGACTTTGAAGTGAAATTTTATCCCAAAGTGGTGCTATCTTCTATGCCTCAGTCTTTGATCCTACATGTCACCTCAGGCAATCTATTTTCAGTCAATCAAAAAAACACTTATATCACTGCAAAAATCATTAAGTTATTCAACAAATAATTATTTAGTGCTACTAGGTGACAAGCACTCTGACAGGCACTGGATATATTCTGGTCAATTATGCAGAGCCTTCTACAGAGTCAAGTGGAAGAAATAGCAAGAAAAAAATAGCAACAAAATGAGTAGATAAATACATAATTATAAATTACAGAAACAAACAACACAGAGATAAAGAATGAATGGGAAATTGACAAAGTTAAGTCACCAGGGAAGATTTCTCTGAAAAGATGACATTAAGCCAAGACCTAAGGGACATATTAAGTCCTTTGTGAGAACATCAGGGAGAGTGGAGTTCTAAGCAAAGGAAACACTGTGTGAAGGACTGAGATGAGAAAGAAACCAACCTGCTTGAGAAAATATCAGGAGTCAGCGAGTCTAAAGTGTGGAAAATGAGGGAAAACTTTTGTGTAGGCTTAGCTTGGGGATCTGTATAGGAGGTTGACCAGCAAGGCTCATAGCCACATCAGTAAGCCTGGACTTAAGACAAAGTGCAAAGTGAGATTTTATGTCAGGAGTGTCATGCTGAGATCTGTGTTTCAAGAAAGACTTCCTGTGGTTAGGTAGAGAATCAATTAGGGATGGGCATGGCTATGTTCTGTGTGCATGGAGATAAATTTGGAGGCTTTGCCGCAGCGAAGTTTAAGAACATGATAACTTGGACAGTAAAGTTGTGACAGTGAAGTTGACCTTGAAATACATTTAAAAGACAGAGATGATGGGACTTAGTGATCAATTAGATGTAGAGGAAGAGAGACAGGGAGGAATTATGAGTGACTCCCAGGTTTCATGTCTGAACAACCAGGTAGTTGATGGTGCCAAAGACAGGGAAGGTGGAAGGAGGTTTTCAGAGGCAAATAAAAACTGGGTCTTGGATATATTTATGTGAATTGACCATGAAGCAACCATGAAAGTGTGTTACATAGATAGCTCTATCAGTCAAGAGGTCAGAGGAAAGGTTAGAACTAGAGATACAAATGTAAGCGTTGTTGGCCTGAAAATAGTATTTTAAGTCATGAAGATGGATAACATCTTGGGGTTTAGATCAGAGTACTAAAAAAAAAATCAGTTTTAGAGCTATGATAGACTAGATGCAAAGAGGACTTAGAAGGAATGGGTAGAGAAGCAGGGAAAAAAATGGGAAAATATGGAATCATGTAAGCTGAGAACAGGCAGAACTTTGAGAGAAGAATAGGTCAATTATTGAATGTTGTTGAAAGTTCTGAGGTAAAAATGTGGGTTTCATAATATGGAGGCTATTAGTGACCATTGGGTTGTGAGGATGAATACTAGTTTCAAGTGAGTTACAAAGTGGGCATGAAGTGAAAAAAGTGAAGGCACTGTGTATATATAACTGTTTTATTGTGAAATAGAAGAATGAGATGGTAGCTAGAAGGAGATACGGATTGATACAGAACTTTTAATTTTATTTTTAGGACAGTTATACTAGATTATGTTATATGCTGGTGGGAATAATTCAGAGAGAATAATTCACAGAGAAGGTGTGACAGAAGCCTTTAAGTTCCCGAGAAGTTGAGAGGAATGGAATCCCAAGTGCAAAGGAGGGACGGGCCTCTGATTAAAAGAGGACACATTCAGTTGTAAAGAGGGAAGGAGACAACAGGAATTGTGGATAGAAGCTTTCAGATTTCTGGGTAGAAAACCCCTATTCTTCTCAATGAAGTAGGCAGAAAGAGTAGGGCGTGGTACCTTCAAGGAAAGGTGATGGTTGAGCAGAGTCTTTGAAGAAAAAGAGGTGTTCACCAGTCTGGTGGTGGTGCATGGGAGGAGAAATGGGGCAGAGTCAAGGGCATTTGATGAAGAACCATCTGTTGACAAAGTCACCCAAAAAAAAAAAAAAAAAGATAATAATCCTAGTGCGTTAGGCAACGTTAAATAGATTCAATACATTAAGAGAGCTGGAGCAAAGGATGCAAGAGTTTGGACAGTGTTCTGTAGGCAGTATGGCACCACTGAAAGCTGTAGGCAGTCCTGAGAAAAATGTTACTCAGACTACATTGCAGATCATGCATTTGAGAGAGGCAAAACTAGCGACGATCAGTAAGGAGATTACTGCAGTGGTCCAGGTGAGAGAGGATCATATCCTGAGTCAAGGCAGTAGCAGCAGGAGTAGAGGGGAAAACACAGATCAGAAAGGGATTCAGAAGGTTTATTCGACAGGCCCTAGTTATCAAATAGTGATAGGGAACCAAACAGTGAGAGGAGGTGAAAGTCCAGTGACAGGCCCTAGTTATCAAATAGTGATAGGGAACCAAACAGTGAGAGGAGGTGAAAGTCCAGTTGATCATTTTGGTGTGTAGCTACAGTTAAAGTGCGACAGAGAAGGAACAGCTAAAAGAGGGGGAGAAGAATCAGGAAGAAATGGGGCTGTTGTGGAGTCAAGGTAAGAGAGACCATAAGAATGACCATAGCAAAGGCACAGGAAGGTAAAGACCGTGGGACCTGACACAGAAAATTATCCATTGTAACTATTATTTGCAAAAAGGAAATATAGAGTTGGTAATAAAGAATTCTGAAAAGTAAATAAAAGTCAGTTTTAAGGGACGCATCATCGCAAATTTGTTTAGCATAAAATAAAGTGAATATCAATGGCATCTGTGTTATTTCATATTAGTAAATGTAAAACAATTATATAACTTTCTCAGATTCACTCAGTATCTTACTCCCCAAACTGTTTTCCTCTAAAGGTCGTAAGTTCCTCAAACATAATTTCTCCTTCCCATGGGGATTTTCAGGAACATAACCTTCAGGGTCGGAAAGGAAATACTCTATCTGAGAATATATTCTGCAATCAGTTAGCCGCTGGACCTCCCTTTTGTTTCCTCATCTGTAAAATGAAGTATTTGAATTAGATGACCTCTAGGGTCTCTTCCATGGTGAGACATCTGTGAGTCTGTGAATTTAACCATTATCTCCAAAATGTTCCTGCTACTCTTCTAGTGCTCTTGGCAACGAGACTGAAAGTGATGGATCTGCAAACCACAGCCAGCCTGCCTGCCTGTTGTTTACTTAAATAAGTTTCTTCTCCCTTTGTGTCCTGATCTCCATTTTTGTGAAAACAGGGACACATTTGCAAAGACATAGCCTAGAACTATAGAAACTGAACAAGTAAGGTGCTTTGCACAAAGTAAACACCAAAGCTTTTCTGGACTGGGTGAATATAGAAATACATACACAGAGGTTGTCTGTTCCACTGTGCCAGATTTTGCTAGACTCCCTTCTCTAGCTCCCCAACCATCTACCTGTTTTTGAATATCTCCAGACAGATTCGGAACTCCGAATCTCACAGGGGTACCAGTGAGTCTTTCCAGCTGACACAGAAGGGGACAGTAGTGCAGCTGGGAAGGGAATCTGAGTAGCATTTCCAACGAGGCGGGGCAGTGCCAGATGGCAGTGTGAAAGAGAAGAAGCAGGAAATCCAGTCTGAGAAGCTGAACTTAAGGAGGGTTGAGGGCTTCCAGGGAAACACAGTGAAGGAAGAATAATGAAAGTAATGCTAATGTAAAATAATGTAAAGCTCTATCAGGATACATCCTAGGAATTTTACAGGAAAAAGAAATGTTTATTCTTAAAACAAAAACAAATAAGCTCTGTTTCCACTGTGGTTTGCTACTCCCGAAAGCCTTAGCTCCATTTCACTCTTTAGCCAAATAGGAGACTCTGTTCACTTTTTACATAGCCCTCTTAGGTTTTCCCAAAGAATAACCTAAAAATTACCTTTATAATAGCTTTGCTCACAAGTCATGGGATACTTTCCATCATGAGCATGCCAGATGTTCAAGTATCTGCAGATGTCAATTATATCATCTATTTTTTTAAATTATGTAATAGTCCAGGCACCAAAAATGATTTTGAGTATATGGACTCCGCTTATGGACCAAGGCATCACATATTGAATTCAAATAGTCTTGTGCCCCTTGTGATGTCATTCCTTTTCTCCCTAAGCTAATGCATCTCCCTGAATTTGTATCATTCTGATGCATATTTTTAATTTTTACTACAAATGAATGTATTCATAAAAGGTATAGTTCACATTTTTGTTTTTAAGCTTTATATACGTGGTATTATACTGCACCTCTCTAGTTCTGCAACTTGCCTTTTCTCTTAAAATTCTGCATTTGGGATTTTATGCATGTTGCTAAGTGGAACTCAAGTGTCTTTTTTAACTGGTGTATCCAAATGTATTTGGACAGTGTATTCATTATTTCCCCGGACACTTAGAGGGATTATCTGCTGTCCTTGAAAGTGGAAATCTTCAACTGCCTGAATATTCCTGACCCCAGGTGGTGTTTTCTCAGTCTGTGTTGGGAGACTGATGCTAGAGAGGCCTCATCTACAGCCTACAGGAAAGCCTACAGACCATTTAGTGAACAGTCTAGTAAGAGAAGGAGGCATTTTGATTTTTTTCTTACTTTTTACAGGTGGAAAAATTCAGGGCACATATTGAAATGTAGTTACAACTACTTTTTAATCTTATTTATACATAAAGAGATGTTTCTCTCTAATTCACACACAGAAATAAAAGCAAAAGAACAGGATACTCCAAAAAGGAGGGGAGATTTAAATAAGTGTTTTGCAGAAGTCACTTATTCAGCTGCTGTGGAAAGGTCAAATGTTGGGACTAGTAAGAGCAGTGGTCCCAAAGTTTTGTCTCATCCTCATACGGCATTTCCCACAGATGTCCTATAAGTCATCTGACTTTGTGCTTTGTAAAACAATGTAAACACACATTTTACACACACATACATGCACTTATTTGTGTATACTTACACACATGTGACTGGAAAACTAGGTCTCAAAAAGTAAAGGTAGTTATCGATTAGTATGGAAATCATGGGTTTTGTGCTGCACCAAACTGGATACTGGAGCCACCATGGGGAACTACACAAATGTGCACTTGCCCTGCACTCGAATTTTCTAAATACTATGCTATAAACATGAATTAATTTTGAAATAAGACAAGGCTGATAAAACTTAACACTTTAAAAGAATCTATCAGATATGCTATCTGAATGAAGCTATGAATGGAAAAACATAATTTGTTTTAATTGCAGCTATTTCACTGACAAGATTAAAATTGCATCATTTAAGATGTTACTAATATGGTTAAGTAAATTCTTTTGCTGAGATCACTGTAGCCATTTAAAAAGAGAGTATTGAGGATATGGAGGGTAAAACAGATTTTGTCCACAGCTTCTTTTTGTTTTGGGATGGGGGACAGGCTGGGGATGGAGATAAACTGAGCAGAGCTGTGTGAAATCTGCCAGCTGCATTTGGTCTTTGTAGCCCTCTCCTGCTTGTCTTCTCCATCAGTGTCACATTGCCCAAATTCACATCTTCAAGGTCTTTTTACCGTGGCTGTCATTCTCCCTTGCCCTGACTCCTCTGTCCTCCGATTCCCATCACAACCACCCTGCACATTGAAACAAAAATAATCCTAAGGTTATCTGTTGTTTTTACTAAAACTCATTTACATGGAAGTTTCAGCCCCTTGCCTGTGGATGTGTATTTTCAAGGTTTCTTAATCTCTTTGACTGGGACTTCTTAAATCCTAAAACCATCCATGGCAACTTCATAGGCACCCAGTCAGGCACCCAAGCTCTCCATCCAAGCAGACCCCATCCACAGGAGTAACCTGTAGGATGCTTTTATTTTGTCTCCAACTACTTGTTGTACTATGTTGTGTCTCCCTTTGCCATGTCTTGGTTCGGGTAGAAACTCAAAGTTTCAGCAGATGGGTATATCCCCATTTTTTATTTTAGCATCCTACTGAAAAAGAGGCATGTTTGAGACAGGGCATTGCTAGATTCACTGTGGGACTACTCCAGGAAGAGAGAGACCCTCTGTTGTTCTCTCTTCTAATAGGACAATTGTACACATGGCTTTACAGGGGTGCATAAACATCTGGGGCTCAGGCACCAAGCTTAGCTTTGGTGGCAGGTGTTTAGGGGAATGTTGGAAAATGCCAGCTCTCTGCATCTGGAGACTGTGGTCCCATGAGAAGTTGAGTTGGAAGGCAACTTTTCCTTGGGGAGGGGAGAGGGGAAACCCCAGTACCTGTTAGCTCATTATTATCTGGCAACCTCAAGATAGCTTGCAGGATAATTTAAATTACTGAACACACTTGCTTGTCTTCACAAAAGCTTTTCCTCTCATCAGAGCTCAGGCCTCACTCCTAGCTCAAGGGTTTGTAACAGGGAGCAGAGCACAGGCTATTCTCATACTCCTGCTGCTTGTCTGTCCTAAGGCCTTCAATCCTCAGGTAGTTGAAGCTAAGGTTGGGATGAAGAACTGGGTTAAAAAAACTCTTTTCTTAACTGATGCTGCTCTGAGATTTTATTTTATTTATTTTTAAAGATTTGTTTATTTATTTTAGAGAGAGTGTGCATGTACACGATCGTGCTGGCAGAGGGTGGGGTGTTGCGGGCAGAGGAAGAGGAGAGGAGCAGACTCCCCTCTGCACATGGAGCCTGAACTGGGGCTCAATCCCAGGACCTTGAGATCATGACCTGAGCCGAAATCAAGAGTCAGACGTTTAACTGACTGAGCCACCCAGGTGCCCCACGCGAGATTTTCATTGGCTGACGATGCCTGGTACATGACAGACATTTAGTGCTGGCTCCTTGTAGGGGCATAAGATGTGCTCCCACGTGACCTCTTCTTGGCATCCTCCTTAGTCTTGACCACTCGATGTGTACTTTAGTCTCTTCCCTGTCAGTAGCATATGTGGGCATGGTACCAGCAAAATAGCTCAAGCCTGACTATTGATCCTCAGGAAATTTATTCACCCAACTCATCTGTGTGTTCATGCCAAACACAGAGAGTACAGCCTTCCCACACTGCCCCCTCATGTTGCTGGTCTTTTCTCTCCAACTTCTCCCTTGCTCAAATACACACACAAGTGTGATTAGAAAATCCATTACATAAGCAGACATTCAAGTGAGAAATGAGGTATTCCTTCTCCCTTAAGATGGCCTGCTGCAGCTCAGTCCCCGGGATTGTGTCTCTTAGAATGCATCTTGGAGAAGGAACATACTCCATCTCTGCCTACACAGAGATGTGAAGGGAAAAGCCACAGCCCTGTTCCTCTACCTGCTAATTTCGTCTTGCCTAATATGGCTAGGAGCTCAAATTGAAGCCCTTTTGAATTTTCCCCTACCTGGGCTGTCTGCGGTCTACTCTGTGCATGCAGGGCCCAGGGGCCCTGGCAGGGGCCACAGTCAGGGGCTGTGGCAGGTTTTATACACAGAATCAGGGTCTCTCCTGCTCCGGCTCTCTCCTTTTAAGGATACACTCTCAATTGCCAGCAGCACGAGTTGCCCTAGACTCTGTGCTCTTCAGGTCAGAAAGATGGCCAGTTTCTATCGGAACTTCAGCATGTGCACCCACCATAGACCACACTTGGGTGAAAACTGCAGAAATGGGAAAAAGTACCCTATGTGGTGTCATTTTTAGTTTTGGCTCCCTCCCCAAAATCTGTTACTTTTGTTCAGTCTCCAGTGCCTTCGCATAGTTCTTTTTTGCAAATTTTGTTCAGAGTTTATAGTTGTTATCTATGAGAAGATTGATCCTCTGGGAACTTACTTTGTCTTACCCAAACAAAACTGCCCTTATCCCTCTTATATTCCCTACACCACCTACTGCAGTGCTTTGTACCTGGTGGGGAATCAACCAATCCGGTTAATGAAGGATTAATGAAATGGCATTGCTCTCCTTCCCTCTCTTTCACATTGTTCTTATTACACCTTTGCTTCCAGAGGTATGGTCCACCAACTGTGGCTTAGAATTTCTATTAACTGAAACTCTCCAATACTCAGGATACCTGGGAGAACCCATCAGGGAGTGAGAAAGATAAAGATTTTTCTGCCTTTGAAGAGATAGTGATCTCGGGTGGCCCTCTGTATATACAAAGGAAGGGCTAAGGTAGGCCTGGCAAGGTGGAACCCAGAACCAGGGCCCAGTCCTAGAGGTTAAAGGCAAAGAGAAACAGGTCTTATAGCCTGCGCAGTGAAGAATCTTGTTGTTTTGCAAAGCATGGTAGTATTATGCATGGTTAGAGAATGTAATAAGAGGAAAAGATGGGAGATTGAGGTGAGCCAAGTCTGTCTCTGGGTATTTTTACACCCTTGTAACTTTAGTCTCTTCTCCAAGTCTCCATTTCTCCTTTTAAATGTTTTCCTCTTCCTGATTCAAGTAATACCCGAAAGCTCCTCCAAATCCCAAATGGCACTTTTCCCAGGAACATTCCTTTGAAAATCTTAACCTCTTCAGAACCCATTTTTCACCTGTGGAGTTTTCATTTTTTTTCTTTACTTTTTTCAGCTAAACTGGAAAAATATTTTATTATGGTTGTCATTTGTGTGTTTTCTGTTCCAGATAATAATAGTAATTCATATCTTTTAAGGGAAATTTTGAAATTATTGTCATGTGTAAGGAAAAGAATAAAAATGCTTCAGACCTTGGAACTCAGTTGATCACCGCTATCATTTTAATGTCTATCATAAGTACTTTTTCGATTAAAATGATTTTTACAGTATTACAATATTATTTTACTTGATTTTTTCCCATCTCATGCCACATCATGAACATGTCTTAGAGCTTTATATAGTCTCAAAAAGCAAGATTTTAAAGTCAGTTTGGTTTTGTATCTTATTGTACCAGGAGGAGTGTAAACATATGTCAGATAGCTTCCCCAAAGTATGCCTTGATTTGAAGAAAGCCAAGAAGTGAAGAAAAGATGCTCATGATTTTGGTCAGCTTAAATTCAGCTTGGGCTAAGGAGAAGTCCTAACTTATTCCCAAATTGGGTAGTTATATCTATTGAAAGAAACTGGGGGGATAGTAATTATTCAGGAATAATATTTACTGAACATTATCAAGACTATAATGCCAAAACAAGGTACATTGTTTTAACCATAGATTTCACGGTCAGAGGTGGAGATTCCATATTCCTAAATTCTTTGTAGACTTGTCTTGCTGAATTACAGAATTTGACTAGGGAACACAGGGTTATAGAGGCTCATATTTAAGCTAGTTTTGAAAAGAAAGAGATTTACATTATTAGAAGAAAGATATTCTGGAATTCTGTTGCAATTAACAACATTCTTGTCTAAGCCTCAAGTGTCTCATGTGGGGATAATAATAGTTAATAAACATAGTAGTAATGTAATAATACATGCAGCTACTCTGTTCCAGAAAGCATAGAGGAATAAACCCCAGGGTGAAATCAATGCTCTCCCATAAATAACTTCATCATTCGTATTCATACTTCAAATATCACCTCAGATGATGACAATGATGAGGTTAATAGCTAACTTTCAATGAGCACTTACTCTATGCCAGAAAATATTCTAACCACTTCAGATATATCAACTATTAAGTCCTCTAAATTGCCCTTTAAGACAGATGCTTTAATTAGCATCACCTTAGAGCTGAGAAGACTGACGCACAGAGATGTTAAGGAAATTGTCCATTGTCACCTATTTGAACCGAAGGAGCCACAATTTGAACCCAGGGAGAGGCACCCTAGAGGCAGTACTCCTAACTTGAGGCTTATCATTATGCTATTCTTAGCATATTAATCAGTATTGTGGTTGGCTGAATTCTAAGGAATGCCTTAATTAATTTTCTCAAATAAACGTTTATAATGCCTGTCATTTATAAGGCATTGTGTAGCATTTGAAATATTTTTGCACACACTGCTTCATTCAATCCACACAAACACTTCCTATGTTTAACAGAAGAGGAATATAGACCTCAGATGAGTCAAGGAACTTGTCATTAATTATGCTACTAAAAGGAACAGACTGGAGAAAAAAGCAAGTGACTATTGACAGGGTTTCTAATGTCTTCTTCATTCACTGCCCTTGTCAACCATGGAGGCATCAGATGGACATTATGCTAATGACTCAAGTAGGGGCCCAAGACAGAGATTTTTTCAGCATTGAAATCTCATTACAAATCTAGGAAACATCATTGCAATCAACATTAGTAAAAATTATGACATCTCTGAAAACCAGTGCTTCACGTAAAACTGGGTCCTTCCTGCTTTTACTGCTTCAGAACAAATGCTACATATGGCGATCAGCATCTTTTTGGTGTGAAGAATAGCATCAGTAAGACTGAGATAAGGTCGGGGCGCTTGGGTGGCACAGTCAGTTAAGTGTCCGACTTTTGATTTTGGCTCAGGTCATGATCTCAGGGTTGTGGGATCGAGCCCCGTGTTGGGTTCTGCCCTGGGCTAGGAGCCCGCTTAAGACTCTGTCTCTTTCTCTCTCTCTGCCCTCTCCCCCCACCATTCTCTCTCTCTAAAAAAAAGAAAAAAAAATTACTGAGAAAGGGTCAATCGTGTTGATAGACTATTGGAGAGGTCAGACAAGCCAGAGTGGGTTGTTTCTAAGTTCACCTCCTGGGTCATTTTGCTAACAAATTTGAGAAATCACCAGAGGTGAGCATAGACTATGAAACCCTTGCTATGAAGCTATTGACTGTAGATGGCAGCCATATCTCTGAAGAAGGAATACCTTTCTTAAAAGGGAACATGTTTCCCCTTTACATACTACCTTGGGGAAGCTCAAAGCCTCTGGCTAACCTCCTGCTGGGAAGACCTCAGAAACTGCAGGTGATAAAAGAAAAAAATTTGCTTACAGTCTAGCAGTCCACTTTTATAGATAACATTTCATGATATCCAGTTATGACAGACAAGAAAAAGACCAAATTCTATGGTAAGTGAAAAAAATCTCCACATACATTGAGATTGTATTACTATAAATGTTGTTATAAATATTGCAAATGACATCTAAGGGCTTATAGAATGATCTACCTTCTGAATGAAAATCCCAACAAAATCATCTATTTTTGTCTAAGTACCATGCTGGATTCTGAGGGGGTTTTTTGCTAAATCCAAAAGGAGACTGGCAGGTGTGTTGATGAGTCATTATATGTAAATACGTTACAAGCTTATTGACAGAAGAGGATGAAGCTAGACATAGAGTGTTATCTTAGGAGGGGGATTTCCTTCTTCTTTATTATTGCTATTACTAATAAATCGTGCCTCATTGTCTGCCTCCAGAGGTGACTCCTACTCAAGGGAAATGAGCCGAATTCAAAGAACTGAAAAACAGAGAGAGGAACCCTTTTCCTTGAATCTTCATGAGGGGCATCTTTGCCAGCTAGTCTGCTGAAGCTGCCATACACAGTACTACTGCTTCCATCAAGCACTGCTTTCCCCCCCTCTCTCTTTGTGCATGAGGTGGGCAGGATTCTTTATTTCCTACATCATGTTCGGCTGCCTCAGAGATTCTGCAAAGACAGATGCCTTTAGAAAGTTAATGAATGAGGAACGTGCTGGTGGGCTGTTTGCTGTAATGGGAGGTGGAGTTACAGAAAGTTGGACCCCGGTGTCTAAGGCTGGCAATGCCGAGCAGCTCCACACATGGTTACCACCACCGATTTCCTTTTCATTGCATGGCACTGACAGGTTATGATAGCAAAGCCATTTATCTTAAGTTAATAAATCAGAAGGAGGTTAAAAAAATGGCTGTCTGAGATGCTTCATGCAGCAGCTTTGGGATGTCAAAGGACACAGCAGTTTTTGCTTGATCCTGATTTGAGCTTAAGAGGAAAATTATTTATCTTCAAGTTGTTAATTAAGAAAGAAAAGGAATACCCTTTGTTTGACTGTTCTATCGCATCCAGGGACATTTCATAATAACAAGCTGCCTGGGCTGCTTTCTCTGCAGCAATTCACCCTACTCGCCCAACACTGTCTTAACGCTTTTCACGTTTCCTCGTGTTTTCCACCACAGTGATATCTCATCCGAATAGAAAGTGCTTTGTGCTAATTGTCTGCCACTGAGGCTAGTTAGAAAACTGACAAACGTAGCCAAAGAGAGAATTGAGCCGGGGCTTTTGTTTTGTTTTGTTTTTTAAAAAATATATCATTGTCGCTCTCATTATTATTTTTGAAAGTAAGATGACTGAATTTTCTAGTTTATCGAACTGGCATGACGAGAAACACTTGATAGAGCGAGTGCAGTCTTCCTCCACAAGTTTTGATGCTTCTAAGAAGAATTTTGTGCATGCAAATCACACCTTCTACTTTCTTTGCTTTGAGCTCATTCCACAATTATTTTTAACTAAGCACAACACTGAGAATGTACATGCACTTCTAGGAAAAGAAGAGGGGCTGTAAAATCACTGCTATGATAAAAATGAAGGTATTGTAGCAAATTCCTGCAGCTGAGCCTGCTATCTTGTGATACAAATGTCTCTTGGCATAGCTGGGGAGGAAGACTGGCTATGGACTGGATAGGAGGAGAGGAATGAAATATAATGCCTAAGCCATTGAGAGATATTCCTGAAACTGGCTTCCTTTAGCAAGATAGCAGATTACAGCTGGGCTGTCTACCACTTCTATTTCAGCAATTAAATTCATTGTAATGGGAATAATTCTGTACTTGAAGGGACACAGAAAATTATGCCCTGCTTCAATGTCCCAGAGAAATATGGAAGGACCTGGGAGGCACTGTGCATCAGGGCGCCAGAAAAATAGGGTGGGGCCGCTGGACTAAATGTAATGTGTTTTGCAGCTTCTCTTAGTTTATGTTGTCTTTTCCTTTTAATGGAAGTGCATATTTGCCCAAGCACTCTGGGCTTCTTCTGGCAGATGCTTGGCTTTTGAGGTTTCTGAAAATAAGGAGGAGGTGATCAAAATGGAAAAGGATCTATTTTGACTGGGGTCAATGTAGATTTGGAAAAGCCTCAAAAACTGAAAATTGTTTATGATATTATCATTATAATGTAATGTCAGGAAAAGTTATTACCTAAGAAGATGTTGAACAAGATGGGTTGATTTAGAATATTTCTGACTCCTCCTCTCTCTCCCCCTCTTCCTTCTCCTTTAAAAAAAAAAAAATTAAAGATTTATTTATTTGAGAGAGAGAGTGAGAGAGTGTGGGTGGGAGGGGCGAAGGGAGAGGGAGAGAGAATCTCAAGCAGACTCTGTGCTGAGCCCAGAACCCAGCGTGGGGCTCGATCCTGCGACCCTGAGATCATGACCTGAGCGAAAACCAAGAGTCCAATCCCTAACCAACTCTGCCACCCAGGCGCCCCTTCCTCCTCCTTTATGTTCTTTACTGTTAAATTCTAACCTCTGTGATTAAAATACCACAAAAAGGCCTCTGGGAACTATATTTGCAAATAGTTATTACCAAGATGAGATAAATGATTTAATTGATAAGCAATCTTTGTAACTCCTTCACATTTCAAATAATCTTGCTTTTGAAAGCTTTCAGTAGAGAGGAATAAAGGCAATGATTAAGGAGCTGCCACTGTGTGCCATGCACTTGCTCGCAGGTGATCCTACTTAACTCATGAGGTAGGTATGATTGTGTCTAATTTTATCGAGGAGAAAGGCCCTGGAAGGTTAGATAACCAGCTCAAATTCATTAATGTGGAGTCATAATTTGAACCCAGAGTTGTCTAACTCCTGAATTCCTATTTGTTCTAAAAGATATATTACATCATTACCATTTTTAAATACTTTTCTCATTAATATTTAAGAAATCCCACTGATAGTAAAGGATTATGAAGTCCTCTGTAGCAGCTGGGGATTACAGCACAGAGAGTCACACTAAAACAGATTTAGGGCAGTTGCACTAAAGGCAGAATGACCTGCAAAACCTGCAGGCCTTCTTTATTGCAGTCAGTCCCTCTGTCAGTCATTACCTTCCCTCCCTCATGCCAGGATTACACCAGTGTGTCCTTCAAGAAAGAGCTAAGTAGCTGCTCTTTTTAGAAAAAATTGTTGATCTTTATAAGGTAAAATCTGGTGCCCTTCCCCTGGGCTCTTTTGAGACCTTGTGTGTAGCACTGTTACCTGAAGTATAATTATTAGTTGTCTTATTGGAGCTCTCTGCCGTGATAGCTCACATTTACTGATCTCTTACTATGTTCCAGACATGATTTTATGTACTTTTGATGATCCAACTTTTTAATCCTCATGTCAACCACAGGGGCTTTTGTTAAGCCCAGTTAACAGGCCTAAAGTATAGGAAATAAATTGCTCAATTTACATTATTAATAAAGGCAGAGTCAAGATTTGAATCCATGCAGTCTGACACCAGAGCACACACTCTTAACCACTGTACTAAATTATGATGTCTTTCATAGAGGTTCAAAAAAGTTTGAAATGAGTAAAAGAAAGTAAACCTACAGTAAACCCTTCAGAAAAACTGGGCCCTAAGAAAGTCAGATGAAGACACTGGGGATATGATATCTAAGAATCTTCAATTCATGAGTCTAAATCATATTGACTAAAATCTCATAGCTAATGAGCATGACCAGACTAGAGCCTTGCCTCCTCATGCCCTCTGAGCAAATTATGAAGGAGAACATTCCAAGGGGGGGGGGGGGTCCAGTCTTTTCCTGATGCTTAGCAAGCTTTTAGATTTACATGGATGTTTCTGAAAGACAAGGCTGACAGATTTAATCAGACTTTTCCTCGATCTCAAAAGAGACTCACCAATAAGATTAAAGGCAAAGGAGAAAGGAAAGCTTGGCATAGGCTCATCAGCTATATTATATACTTGCTCAGAAGGGATATAAACAGAGTTTTTCTGAGGGTGAAAGAGTGTATATCACTTCAAGATAATGAAAGAGATGACAGTTCGAATAAGAATTAGAACAATCATATTTTTTTTGTTGAAGTATAATTAACATAGTGTAATATTAATTTCAGATGTACGATATAATGATTCAACAATTCTATACATCTTTCAGTGTTCGTAAAATAAGTGTATTCTTATTCCCCTTTATTATACCCATCCACCACCCACCTCCCTTCTAGTAACCACCAGTTTGTTCTCTATATTGCAGTCTGTTTTTCAGTTTGTCTCTTTTTTTCTTTGTTTGCTTGTTTTGTTTCTTAAATTCTACATATGAGTGAAATCATATATTTGTCTTTCTCTGATTGACTTATTTCTCTTAGCATTATGCCCTCTCGATCCATCCATACTGTTGTAAATGGCAAGATTTCATTCTCTTTTATGGCTAACATTCCATCATATATATATATATGAGATATATCACTCTTCTTTATCCATTCATCTACTGATAAACACTTGGGTTGCTTCCCTATCTTGGCCGTTGTAAATAATGCTGCAATAATCACAGGAGTGCCTATTTCTTTTTGAATTAGTGTTTTTGTATTCCTTGGGTAAATACCCAGTAGTGGAATTACTGGATCATATAGTAATTCTATTTTTAATTTTTTGAGGACCCTCTATACTGTTTTCCACAGTGGCTGTCCTAATTCATAGTCCCATCAACAGTGCACAAAATTTCCTTTTTCTCCACATCCTCCCCAATGCTTGTAATTTCTTGTGTTTTTGGTTTTAGCCATTCTGACAGTGTAAAGTGATATCTAATTGTGGTGTTAATCTGCGTTTTCCTGATGATAAGTGATGTTGAGGATGTGTGTGTGTGTGTGTGTGTGTGTTTGCCATCTGTGTCTTCTTTGCAAGTGTTTATTCAGGTCCTCTGCCCATTTTTAATTGGATTATTTGAGGTTTTTTGGTGTTGAGTTGTATAAGTTCTTTATATAGTTTGGATATTAACCCCTTATTGGGTATATTATTTGCAGATATCTTCTCCCATTTGCTAGGTTGCCTTTTCATTTTGTTGATGCTTTCCTTCACCATGCAAAAGCTTTTTCTTTTGATGTAATCTCAGTTGTTTAATTTTGCTTTTGTTTCCCTTGCCAGAGGTGACATACCTAGAAAAAATGTTTTTACAGCCAGTGTCAAAGAAATTACTGTCTATAAAACTCTTCTAGAGATTTTATGGTTTCAGGTCTCACATTTAGGTCTTTAATCCATTTTGAGCTTATTTTTGTGTATGGGGTAAAAGATAGTAGTTCAGTTTCATTTTTTTGCATGTAGCTGTTCAATTTCTCAACACCATTTGTTGAGGAGACATGTTTTTCCCATTTTATCTGCTTGCCTCCTTTGTTGTAGATTTTTTTTAAAAATTTTTATTTTTAAGTAATCTCTAGACTCAGAGTGGGGCTCAAACTCATGACCCTGAGATCAAGAGTCTCATCCCTCCCCTACCAAATCAACCAGGTGCCCCTGTCATAGATTAATTGACCATAAAAGCATGGTTTTATTTATTTCTGGATTTATTTATTCTGTTTCTATTCTGTTCCATTGACCTATGTGTCTATATTCGTGCCAGTACCATACTGTTTTGATTTCTAAAACCCTGTAGTGTATCTTGAAATCTGGTATGTAATACCTCCTTCTTTCTCAAGATTGCTTTGGCTATTTGGAGTCTTTTGTGGTTTATGTACATTTTAAGATTATTTGTTCTAGTTCTGTGAAAACTGTTGTTGGTATTTCGATAGGGATTGCATTAAATCTGTAGATTGCTATGGGTAGGGGTAGTATGAAAATTTTAACAGTATTAGTTCTTCTAACCCATGAGCATAGAATATCTTTCCTTTTGTTTGTGTCATCTTCAGTCATAATAATCATATATTAAATGCATGCCTGGAGAACTACATGTGCGAATCTTCAATCTATAAATTTTAGAGCTAGTTTAACCCCTTCCTTATTTTTCATGTTGAAGAACTAGAAACTAATTATGACTACGGAGCATTTCTTGGGCATTTACCATGTATTTTGACATGTGGTTCATATATCAAGCATTCAGTACATTCTTATTGAATATACTAATGCATATGTGTATGCATTCATTTTTTTCAACAAATACTGAATGCTGACTTTGAACCTGGTACTGTTATAGACATTAGGGATAAAACATCAAACATGTCTCTGCTTTATGTGGTTGATAGTCAAGTAAGAGAAAGAAACAATCCATTAAGCAAATGAATAAATAAAATACTTTTAAATTGTAAGATGTGTGATGAAGGAAACAAGAGGCAAGATAGAGAAACAAAGGGGTCTATATAAATGAATAAAAAAACCCAAAAAGATATCTTCCCGATTAGATTTCTGAGGGAACTATAATTTCACACTACAAGTAAACCAAATACACCTTTGGTCCAATGGAGAATGGTCAGTTGTTAAGACCAATAATCAACTAAAGGCAAATGTCACCATCATGAAGATAACTCATGGAAGGAAGAAAAAGTTTATAATTATACCAAATTTTTTATTATGACTGCAATTTTATTATTAAAACTTCTGATAGTCAAATTTTAAAAGTTTGAAGTTACTGTGCAAGAACAGTAATTTTAAGAACTATCAGCTGCTAGATTGTATTTACCATCACTACACTTTATATTTGTGATGTTAAAATATACTTGATTTGAATGAGTACATTTGGTAATACTAACAACCTTTTTGCTTTCAGCAGAAAGAAATTCAGAAACATGTTTTTCAGTAATTTATTTTCTAGAAGAAACTGTGTGCCTCAGATGTATAGCTTGGGTGACTTACAAAAATCCTTTTTCAGCTACTGAAAAGGGTTAGCAGTCTAGAACAGTGATTCTCATACTTTGCTACAACCCTGGATCATTGGAAGGTCCCTAATAATTAAACCCACTGTGGGCCTCATACTCACAGATGATGCTGACCTGCTGATTAAGGGACAACACTTTGAGAAACACTGGACAGGAACATTCAATTTGACAAAATCCAAAGACCATAGTCAACCTCCAAAGACCCAAAATTACAAGTAACTCTCTTTAAGTTTTCTCACAATGTCTTTTGCTTCGAAGTTTGATTAGTAAGAACAAAATGTGTGGAGTAATTTCTTATTACCATCATGTAATTTTATTTATTTTGTTTGGATCAAATATTTATTCTGGCTATTGTTGAAATGATTTGGGAAATTTTCCTCCTCATGAAAATTTTGAGGTGGTGAAGTTGACATCTACTTTCAATTTATCCACAAAAATCATGAAAAATTCCAAATAGGAATTTTTCTTGAAGGACATCTTGGCATAAATAGAATTAGTTAGCTAAATACTAAAAACAGTACCTAAGTACAATTTTGTATAATGTTGTAAATATTATTATGTCAAACAGTTTACAAAAATTAAAATTAATTTCAATAATTCTGCCTTTTATTATTTTAATTTTTATTGAAAAAGGATATGTTTCTCCTAGAGTTATCTAACACTTTATTAGTATTCATAAGAACCATCAGTTTCTCTATTTGATTCTTTGAAAATGCCAAATAATTGTTTTTGGAGTAAAGTCAGTTACTTTCACAATCATCGCTAATTATGGCAGCACATTACTTTGGCAATTATAAATGTACATTTCTACTTCATTCTTAAAAATGGCATAAGTGTTGTATCAGAAAACTAAAAACCTTTATCACATGAATTCCAATGGTGTGTGACATGGTTATTACATCAATATTAAGATTTGGGTGAACATTCATGCTGTGGTTAGAAATTTGACTAGTTCAGAATTTTGGCTTTGCTTAATTGCATCGCTATTTAAGACAGTTAAGTTCTGTGGAAGGACAATAGGCATTAACAGACCTAGGAAAAGAGAATTATACCAAGGAGTCAAAATATAAGATCATAAGGGGGAAGATATAGGTAGAGATGCAAATCCAGAAGGAGAAAAGGTAAAGAGCGTGAATGGCATTTCCTGCATCCGTATATTCCTTATAGGTCTTTTCAAAAGAAGTGGAAAGGGCCAAACACAGTAGTAAAATTATCTTTGTCTCTGAGGAAGGAGGCTTTCACACACTCACAATTCACTTCTTGTGCCTTCCTGAGTACCTGTGGGTTCCTAACAATCATATATTCCGAGTACTGGAGACTAACTAAAGACAGTTTGCAGAAAACCTCAGTTATCAAAAAATTGAGCCTGTTTGAGCAGTGAGTGATAATTCTTTTCCCTTCAGTGACGATTTCCTGGCTCCTCAAGCATACAAATAGTTTTTAGTTAACAGGCAGGACAGGGTTAACCAATAATTACACCAACCCATACGGACCGGCAATTTGGCCGTCTTTGCACTGATTTCCTGCCTCCTCCAATTATCCAGCCTCCTGCACTACACCTGGTAGTCAAGGTCCTGTCTTCTCAGTGCAGGACGCTGGTATGAATGCCCTAAAATACACCTGTTGCGGGCAGATTCCTGCAGGTTAATTTCCACTGCCAGAGAAATTGCTCTAAATTGCATTGACTTTCAATGGGTTCCCACTGGCAAACACCTGGAGGCAATCACCTGCAGATGACTGCCCAGAGACCCAGGTGCGTTTCTGGAGGCTGCCTTGCCCCAGTTCATCCTGATGAGATGTCTTGGTGCTCAGAGTGCAAAACAACTACCCCAGGTTAATGAGTCGCAAAGACATTAACATTCAAAAAGGCTCACAAAGAAAATGAAGCCTTAAAGGCAGCAGCCTTTGTCAGCCAGGGGGAAAAAAGCTTGCTCAGGAGAGAAGTAATAAGACTGAGGTTTCATTCTAACAACTATCCCTGAGCCTCTTGATGGAAGCAAGAAGTTTTTCAGTAACAGCAGTCCATATGGTAACTGTCTTTTCTGGATATTACTTGCTAATGAGTTGAATGTCTACTTGTACACCCTTACAGTTATTTTTCTTTCTCTCTTTTTTTTCTTCTGTACAGTTTCTGAATCATCTGATTTTATGAAGACAGATTCTAAGAAAATGTAGATAAAAGATAAAATCCCCAAATGTATCTGAATACCACCAAACCAACTTTTTGAGAACATACACTTTTTTATTATTAAATGGAAACATGCAGTTCTTGTATTTTCAATTATAATTTTCTCCCAAGTTGGCCACAGTGAAATTAGACTGTCTGCTGGAGATAAGACAACAGACATAAAAGAAAGGCTTAATTCCTTTCAAAGGATGTCTTGTACACAGGCTATCACAACATTTTGTGTTTGATAATCGTCACAGTTGGTATTTGGATCCCAGCCCAAAACTGGTTCCTCTCGGTACATGTTGGTGAATACCTGGCTAAAATTAATAACAGTACTAATGATAATAGCTAACATTTACTGATGATTTGCCATGTGACCTACACTATTTTAAAGCCTTTGTGGATAATCCCCTCTAGGTAGGAAGTGATATCCCCAGTGTTAGGGCAAATTGATGGCAGTATGAATTTGGGAAGGAGAAGGTTAAAGAGTTTTCGAACTACAAGACTGCGGAGCCACTCTGATATTTGCCTTCTAGAAATGAGCTAGGGGAGACCCCAGTACTTGCTCCCTCTTGATAAAAATATTTCAGCACAAACTTAAGGATCTATAACTTTTGATTTCCAACTAGTCCCATTTGCTCCTCCATCAAATTTCTCTCTTAATTGGGTTTGATATGATAGAGCTTTCTTAGTTCACTGTCCTTTGCCTTAGACGTGGTGTTGTAGCAGAGAGATCCAAGGTGGTGAGGGAAGATGAATCACACACTACAAATAAAATTGTGTATCTGGTTGATGGCAGGCATCGGTGTAGCTGCAGGGAAAGAGTGAATAAATCCAATCCCACCAGCCCACATCAGGGACTGGCATTGTCAGTGTGGTCTTGTCTTGCCAGTCCCCCGTACCCTAGCCTGGTCCTTGCATTATGGGTGAGTCTTCTATCACAACTCTATTTTATTTTTATTTTCATGTTATAGAACTTTAACTTCACTCTCTTTCTGAGAGCCAAGGGAAGGGTAGAGAGAAAAAGCAAAATGCAAACCACAGATCATAACTAGGCAGAAACAACTCAAGACAAGAGTTTTTATTTTATTTTTAAAGGAGCTGAATTCATTGGAGCCACTTTTATTCTGATGCCAGTTAAAATAGAGTTTACTACCAGTTTCATCACTAACCGATTTCCCTATGTAACACAGTGTTCGTGTCAATCACTGGGCCACATTTTGGCAGTGTTCGGAGAGGGAGAGAAACCAACAACTTTGAAGAGATGCTGATCCTATTTGAACTTTCTTTAGATATGTTAACCATCTGTGCTAAGCCTGCAGATTGAGTTGACTGCAATTGGGCAGGTAACAGACACTAAAGAAATGTAAGTACCATAAGTAATACCTAAAAAAATTCAGAAGTGTTGATTGGATTCTCACCTGTGGTTCTCACTGTCTCAGGTAGCAACCTTTGGAAGTAGTAATCAATCATGAGCATTCATGTATCAACAGTCCAAAGCACACCCTCTATTCATATCACATCTATGGTCACATGCCTGTTATCTAATGCCAGGACAAAGAAATATGTACTGAACACCTTCTCAAGGACTAAACATTAATAAAAATGGCTACTGAGTCTTGCTGTTGAGGAAAAAAAAAGTCAGCATTTATTTATTCATTTAATAAACATTTAGTGAGTATCTATAATGGCCAGTATCTATGCCAGGTACCTGGGAATAAATGATGAACAAGACAGACCTAGTCCTTGACTTCAGGTAGTTTATCATGGAAGACAAATAAATAAAGGGAATGGTTTTCTGTGGTTATTTAGTATACCGATGCTGCTGATAAAAGTCGCAGTCTTTGTTATTACTATAATCCACTTCAACTATGAAAATGAAACACTTCTGTAAATTTTTTTTTAACTTTTGTAAGAAAGCAATCTGTTTCTACTGTTAAGAATTTAATAATAAGGGGAAGAGAGGCAGTGTTCTTTGACAAGATGAATAATGGTTGGAGACTTCTAGGGACAGTGACTGGGGACTTTTGAGGACTGTATGTGGGTCAGGTAGGAACTGCAGCCATAGGAAGTTATGGTTATTCCTATGGATCCTCACACAGGAGGCCTAGTGAGAGAGATGTTGTAGAAGTTTTGAGTCCAAGTTAAACTTGGATTAAATTTGGAAAAGATACTTGAAAATCATTAAAAGCTAAGTGTAGGATTTAGGCTTTGGAAAGGCTGAGAAAGAAACTAAGTTTCTGCTAAGTTTTACTGTACTGAAGGTTTCTGTTCCACTCAGTAATAATTGACAGCATTTTTCAGTTAAGAGAAAAAATATATTTTAAAATATATTTACATATATTAAAATATATCATGTATATGAAAATATGTATTATAAAAAAGAGTTTTAATTTTTCTTCATTAAATGTGAATGGATATAGCCTAAGTTTGGGTAAAGGGTTAAGCTGCTGCCGCAAGACCTAGACAGAGGTGGCATTTCTCTCTCACCTAAGAGACCGAGGTGAATGTTCCATGTTAGAAGGTGGCTAAGCAGTCATTCCTGAACTCAGGCTGACAGCATCTTTGCCAACTTCAATGCATGGTGGCCATGTTTCTCTAGTCATCACCATTGTAACTAGCTGGAAAGGCAAAGAGTTGAAACCTAGGGCCAGGGAGAGAAGTGAGGTGAAGAACATTTTTATATCAATTGTGTTCACATTCCACTAGCAGAAGTTTAGTTCCCTAGCCACCCCTGCAGGCAAGGGTGGGGCTAGGAAATGCAGTCCCTCCTTGGGCAAACAAGTGCCCAGCTACAAGTCTACTGCCATAGAAGATGGAGGGTATAAAATTTGATAGACAACTAAGAGTCTCCATGAGTATAGTGAATCAAATTATAGGGAAGCATTTGCTGTAAGCATAACTTTATAAAAAATTTCAGCAAAACATAGCAGTTATAAATGGAAACACAAATTAGGGCTCCCACATTTGAGGATGATCAAGGCTTCTGCTTTCTCTATTTTCCCAGATTGTTCAGAATTAACTTAGAAGGTAGTAGAGAAAAAAGGATATGGGCTAGAAGGACAAATGAAGGAAGCTAACTTTTTCACTATCCACTGCTTTTTTAGAGGTTACAGTGGAAGTCAGAGGAGAAAGGTTGGGTCCTTCACTTCAAGGTCTAGGATTGGTTCTTATATTCTCAGCCCCACGTATCAGGCATGTGGTCCTTTCTCTTTTATTCTTCTTTGATTTAAACTCTTATGGCTATAATAAAAATCATCTTTCATTGATTTGTATATAATTAATGGCTAAGAATTAAAACTAAGCATATAGCAAGAACTAACAAATAATAAATTTGAGAATTACAATTGTATTTACCTTTCTGTAGTGCCAATCAGTTACTTAGGTTTACTCCATTTATGGATGAATATATGTAAGTCAAGAAAATGTGCTCTGATTCCCCAAATCTTTTGTGTTACGGCAGGAATCCAAGTTCATACCACACTCTTCTATGCTTTTCCCTAATTGAAACTGCTTCTGTGCCAACCCTCTGTTTGTTTCCAGAGAAGTAGAATTTGATTGGACTTAGAGCCAAAGTTCCCCTCCTGCTGACAATTCAGCTTTCTCCTTCACCTTCTAGTTCCTGTTAATTCTCATTCCTTCTCAATAAAGTATTTCATTTTCAGTTTCACATAGCTTGGTTTAAAGTGCAAGTAATAGCTCCTTTTAGGAAATTAGGGCTATGTTGTATATTCAGTAACCTCCGATGAACTGGAAATACACAGGTAGTAAAACAAAAGGAAGAGGTCACGGTTGCATAATTAAGTATACACTCTGAGCAAGCAAGCACTCCAAGTAAGATTTTAGGAGGATTACAGAGACCCATCCCTTTTCCTGTCTCTGTGGTTTCCCACTTTATTGCCTTCTTACTCTGACATCTGACTCTCTTAGGCTTTCATATTACTACATAGGCGTAACTCTGGTAATGACTTTTCTGAGTGTACCCTCTGCTCACTTTATCTTGCCTTGTATGTTCATAAATATTTGAAAATTTTCCAAAGAGATATACTCCTTAAGAAACAATCTGAGTTAGAGAGAGAGAGAAACAATCTGAGTTTTAACAGGACTTTCCAGTTAACCAAAAACAACTGGACTATAACTAATTCTCACAAGAATGGGCAAGATCATTTTGAGACTCAGCTCCCAGCAGGGCACCAGTCTGCAGCATCGTCAGAAACAGAAGATGTGTATGTACTAGAAGTATAATCAGTGATGTAGAATTGGACTAAAACATAACCTTGGGAGCAGAAGGGTTGTTTCATGTTGGTAATACTGGGATCTTCAGTAGAGGGAGAAGAGCCCTATTTGCCTGCCCATCTCTGGAACACTTTGGTGAGGAAAATGAGACAGTGTATTGGTAGAATTTCTTGGTCTTGGAAGAGAGAGGGCTGGAAATACTTCGGGACTATTGATCTGGGAGGGTGATGATAGGGAGAAAAGGAAAATAGAGCTGCCTTAATCTTCTTAAGATAGGGAAGGAAATTCACGGTATCTGGTCTTCGCTCTAGAGCACTGGGTTAGTAGTCTACTTACTTTTCAAGGATCAAGACATAATAATACCATTTTCATAAAAACTTCCCATTCCTCATATTTTCAAGCTACAATTAATGCACTTGCTCAGTGCATTCCAAATGCACTTTTTTGGTTAAATAATGCTTAACAAATACTGCCTTCATTCTAGTTAGTTTTGTAGACATCTATGCCAGGGGTCAGCAAACTATTCTGTAAAGGGCCAGATGGCAAATATTATAGGTCTTTCAGGTGTGCAGTCTTTGTCATAACTACATGACAATAATGAAACCTGCTTCAGAAAGTTATTGTGAGAGTCAAGTGAAATAATCCCTTTAATTCGCTAGTACATGTTAAATACCCAGTAAGTATCAGACATTAATATCTTTTATAGCATGGATGCTCAGTTGATAGTTGTTGAATAAATACATAATGAGATACTAAATTCATGTTTCAAGTTTATCTGCAGTGGATCAACATTATTTGAAGATAATGAACATGAAAAAATATTTTTTAAAGTATGTTAATAAAAGACATGCTTACAAATCTAAATATCTATAAAAATTTAGTTAACTATGATCATCTTGAACAATAAAAAATGTTTTTGAAAAGATTGTAGAATACAGATTTGAAAGGAGAGATAGAAAACAGAAAAAGCCAGTGCTTAATTTCATGGGAGTAAACAAAATCAATTCCGGAATTTATCATTTTTTTTAAAAATTGAAATATCAATAAGTTAATTCAATCAGAAGTAATAAATAAAATTTTTAAAGAACAAATCAATGCCAGACTTTTCGATTATTTAATAAAGCTAAAAGATTAGTGGATGAGTAGCTCTACCAAATCAATTTCTATGTTTATTTTAATAAAAATTTTGATATTTTGTCATAATTATTATTTATATTCAGCATTATGTCTCACCAAATTAATAAAAATTGATATACACAAAAGCTTGCTGCATAAAAGAGAAGATGAGGAGAACGTTCAAATTACATTCAGTGAGAGAGGGATTTTTAAATGAGAATTGTTCCCATTTCCCATCATACTTACATACAACAAAAAAAAGTAAGTTAGTAAAATACATGAGGCATCCAACTTTAAAAAGTACTATGATGGTTAGGCTGCCTTTGTCTCCCTCCCCAGACATTCTCCACTCTTCACTGCTCTCTCTCTGTGACTAGGAGGTCAGGGCCTTATGGATTGCTTCCCCACGGCTCCCTTGCCTATTGGCTTCTAGTTTGTGGGGCCTGTGGGAGGCACCAGCAGGAAGTCAAAAAGCAGGTGAGAGAAGCCATAGTGTCTCCTTGTTACTGCCCCCACATATTTGGTGGCTGTATCTCTGGTAGATCCTATGCCTCTCACAGCTTCTGAATCCTGTGCTCCAGTCTCACAGCCCCTCCTTTATGTCTTCTTCCCTCTCACTGGATGTTGGCCATGCTCTCCCCATCCCTGATCCTCTCATGTTTAGGGATGGTAATGGCTCCCTGACGCTGCTAATTTCTTGCACCTGGCATTCTTTATTTGTTCCCTTACCTTCCGCATACTTCTATAGGTAGTCTTTCACTAACATCTGACTCTGGATGATATGAGAAAGACCTCCTAAGGATACCAGTGTTTTAGCAAAAGTAAAATTTAGAGAGGTGAGAAGATAATCAACATTAACTAAATGTTCAAGCTAATATGCTGCAAAATATTTATTGGGGAGATTAATTGGGAAGCAAAGCTGAAAAACACTCGAAAGTAGTAGTAGCAAGCTTTTAAAATTTGTATCTGGTAAAATGAAGCTGCAGGGCATGGATAAGCAAGAAGAGTCATTGTTATGTATGAGCTAATACATAAAGTCAGTTTCTAAATATTTCACTCTAATGTTTGGTCTCAGGCATATCCTAATCAGTTCAAACCCCTCTCTGTCCTTGGGCAAGACCCTTGGACAAGATTCCTACCAACAAGTGGCCACTGTCTGCGACCAAACCCTTCCTCCTGGCTCTGTCAATATCTCTGTTTTACATTCTCTGTCATGAGATTGCACATCCTGTTCTCTTTAGGCTGCTTGAGTCTTCCCCAGACCACTGTCGTGCAGGTCTGTTTTGAGTTCTACTTTCCTCTGTGTTCTGAAGCTATAGGACTGTCCTGCCCACTGCCCAGTCTTAGCTCCCAGAACCCCAACTGCCAGCTTGCAAGATTTGCCCCCCTACACAGGCACGCACTACCCACTCACCCAGAGGGGAAATTCGAATAACCTTCTTTAAAACATCTATTGAAAAAATGTGACTACAAATGTTCTTTTCATTTCTGAGAAGGAGAAGTAATAAATCTGTGGGTTTCAGGAAGCATATGTGAAATATAACCATATCTTCTCAATTATTTTCTTCTCTAGATTCCATTTGTTAGAGCAGAAGTCCTCAAATTCTTTTCCTCATGTAACTCCTACAATAATTTTTGAAACACTGTGTACCCTCTTGCACATTTTAAGCTGACATGGAAGTTTTTTATTATAAGTTTTAATAAGTTCATTTCTTGATAGGGAGAATTCACTGTAACTGGAATAAATATTTCTTAACATAAGTTGATAAAATGTATATTAAGTGTATAATTAAATAAAGCTCACCAAGTCTGACAGAAATCTTACAAAATTTTATCTGTTTTATTTAATATATTATCAAATATAGACAAATCCGGACTTATGTAAGGGTAGGCTATTTGAAAGACTATTGCAATAGCAAGAATGTTCAGACCACAAGATCTGGCAAGTATCTTTAGAGTCAGGCAGAAAAGGGCTTTTATTTCACAGGGAGGAGTAAACAGGGCTAGAAAAAACCTGAATTGGACAGTTGATCAGGGAATATTGCTCTTTGTGGGCAGTTTGGGGAGGAGTCATTAAAAGAAGCTGTTCTTTATTCTGATGCTGACTCAAGCTGAGGATGAGTCAAAGTTCAAGGTCCAATGTGGAGAAGAGAAGCTAGACTATAGAAGTTTGGTCAGATCAGGTTAATAATCATTTTATTCCGATGGTTTCGTGGGGACCAAAAGTTTAGACAGTCATTTCTGAGGCAAAGAATGGAAATTTGGAGGGTCTGTGTCTGACTCATGCTAGGGAAACAAAGGGATTATCCATAACAGGTATCTAAGTCATATGTGAAAGAGTGGTTCTTGGCAGTAAACTGTTTCCCAAAACACAGAAGGAGGGGAGATTTCTTTCACCGTAGCTGTTTTCTAGAATTACAAGGCTCAGATAAAGTTCAGCATTTTCTGTAAAATATTCTTGTTAATAAGACTAAATGTCACTAATCTATACTGTTACGAATTCAGAGCACTCCCATATGGGCCAACGTATCCCGAGGAAAATATAGGAAGTGCTATTAATTTGGTTCCTTGAGTTGTATTGAGGAGACATCCCCTAACCAGTATTTCCATATATCTCATCTTAGGGGGCTCTGGGAGGTTTCACGTTCCATGGCAAGGCCTTAAAAGACAGTCATGACTAAGTTTTAGAAAATCTAAATTTATATATTCATTGCAGTGGGCAATGGAAATAAGAGAGGAAGGATCAGTGATGTGTACTTCCACCTAGGTAAAATTTTCATTGGTTAGCTTATCTAACATATTCTCTCTTGGAAGAATAGAATATCCAATCCATTTTCAAATGAGAAAATTCATAAAGAAAGTTCATGAAGGTTATTCAGTTTTCTCGTGGTAGTCAGAGTCAGTGGAAGAACCAAGACTCCACACAGTTCTGTGTTACCCCAAATTCTGCTCCCAAATCTTATACACCAGGCTTTCTATTTTAAAAATTACTAAATTTGAAAGCAAAGGACCTTGGTAAGATCTGGTTCTGCCATTGCCCCTGTATCATCCAAAGCAAACCCATGAAACTCTAAAATTTTGTTTTCTTGTTCATAAAAGGAAATAGTATTACATATCTCATGTAGGGTTGAGAAAGGAAAATGAGAAAAAGTGTAAATGCTTTGCAAACTCTACAAATATTAGATATTGTGATGAATCATGAATGTTTTCTGGTGATCTTGACCACATCTGGTTTCCCAAATATTTAGATAAAGAGGGTCTTCCATCCTCTCACCTCTACACAGAGAAAAAGCAAATTTTGTTTGGCTCTACAAAAAAAAAAAAAAAAGCAATTCAAAGAGCAGCTGAATTTAAAATACATTAATGTACAATCATTGGGTTTGTACACAATTTACCAGGAACATATCCATTTTACATACAGTAAAAGGATATCATTTGAGGCCCCAAATAAATGATTTTCTCTATATCCAGCCTAAGACACAGGGAAATAGTGTTTCATTCTAGGTGCCCTATTATCAGAATGATACAGACATTTTGGAAAGTGCTAACAAGATGCACAAGAAAATGTTGGGGATCTGAGGTGATTCATAAGGAGGGATTAATAGAATTAAATATGCATCAGTTTGTGAAGCAACCAACGGCTTTCTGATACCCAATGATGTAAACACCAAAGCAGCAGAGAAATTATTTAGCAAGCTGCAAGATGATGACTATAAGTAGTAAGTTGAAAGAAGAAAGAAAGAAAGAAGAAAGAAAGAAAGAAAGAAAGAAAGAAAAAGAAAGAAAGAAAGAAAGAAAGAAAGAAAGAAAGAAAGAAAGAAAGAAAGAAAGAAAAGAAAGGAAATTCAGACTAAACTTCATGAAAAAAAAATTCTGAGAGTGAAATCTATTATAAGTCTGTGGAAGTGTCTCCTATGACCAAATTTGAGGAAGTGCTATCTCTTGAAATATTTAAAACAAAGGAGAAAATAAACTTAGCAGTTTATTATAAAAAAAAATTAGGCAAAATTGGGAAGGCAGACCTGATGACTTAAAATAAATCCTTGCTGTCCTTGATAATCATAGTTGGTGCTTTTCATGGTCAAATCCTAAATTTTTAAAGTTTTTATGGAATGACCTGTCATATATCAGGTTGTCTTCAACTATCATTCTTATTTACAACACTCAGTTCCAATGGTTTCATTGATGTTGAACTGAATATGTAACCAAATGCTAACATAATTTCAAAGTGCAAGCATTACAATGTCAAAGTTAGTTACTTTAAAAAGTATATTCTAAAGAAAAATGTAAGAGTGGTATTTAAATTTTACTATATTTAAAACTATTTTTAGGCATTTAGCTTCTATTTCACAACAGGGAGAACAAAATAATTTCAAGAACATATTCTTCATAGAATGTTACAGTGCAAGAATTTTTATATTTATTTGATGTGTTTAAACTTGTGCAGTTAAAAGAAAAAAACGTTTGCAGTTTGGCATAGTGAAAAGGGAGCTGAATTTGCTGTCAACACACCTAATTCAAATCTGACCCTATCACATCTCTCTGATCCTCAATTTTTTTCTTTTATAGATTGTAGGCTATATTAAGGTGGCCCTGAAGCAATTGCAAATAAGAAAAATAATGTTGCTTCTGAGAATGAGACTTTAAAATCAACACACTATAGTTCGGATCAAAGACCCATGCGGCATCTAAAGACAGAAAGATTTCCATTGTAAATTCACAAATTGGTATTTGGGGTTATACTTCAGTGTTCTCATGAATTGGTTATTCTATCCTGAGTATTTTTAGCCCTAGACCTATAAAAGTGATTATCATACTCTTATGAATCATTACAAATTCAGCAAAATAGTGAGAGTGTGAAGGTCCTCTTGGGTTAACACTCAGTGGCACCTCTGTGCATTGCAACACCTAATTTAGTCTTTATAACTGAACATGTTTTGCTGATCAGTGGAGAAATACATAGGATGAGTCCCACCAACCACGTACTCTATTCCTAAACCTTAAATACCAGCATACAAAGGGCCTCTTCACCTTCTCCCTGCCCACAACAGAGCGACATACTCACTTCAAATCTCCATCATCCCTCAGCCATTCTTCTGTTAGCCTACCGTAGAGCTATCAGTGTCTGTCCATCATGAGCATATTCGGCCCATTCTCATCATATCTATACAATGTTGAGATATTTCATCGATTCCTAACATAGGTAGGAACCTTAAAAATAATTCAGTATCAGATTCTTATATTACATATGACAGGACAAGAATGGAAGAGCATTTAAAATCAAGTCATTGTAGAAATAAATAAATACATCACTTTCTTCCCACTTGAGGCAGGAGAAATAGTGAGACCTAGAACATATGGACCATTGTTAGGAAGGAAATATAAAATTTTTGGATATCCTGCAGGACACTGAGCTTAGGTTATATATAAATCTGCATGTTTGTTTTTAATTATCCTCTTGAGCAGGCAGGGACAAGTTGGATTGAGGAAAGAGAGTGCAACATTGCCAAGATCTGGAGCTCAGATTGGCATAAATGGCTGCTGAGGGATTTCGTAAGAACAGGAAGACCCAATAATCAATCTTAAGTGGTGTGTTGTTGAAACCTAAGTCCTCTTTTATCTCTCAGTGTATTCACTAAATTCTGTTCTACCCAACAAGATCTTTTTATTTTTTTTTTTTGCATTTATTTGTTGGTCTTCTTTGGGGGTGGGTGAGTAATTGTTTAAGTTTGTTTGGTTTTGGACTGTAATTATGGTTATTTTGTGATAAAAAGACAAACGGGCTGCATTTCATGTCTGGTTCAATATAGAACAGTGACAGCTCAGATGAGTGGTGGATAATTACAGACAACCAGGTAAACAGGATTTGAAGGACAATGTAAGCTACTCTATCCTCCCCAAAATATCAAGAAAGAATGATAGCCAATAGCTTAGTACAGCCCTGTCATAGTCCATGTGGCTCTATAACAAAGTACCATAGGCTGGGTAGCTTATAAGCAGTAGAAATTTATTTCTCACAGTTCTGGAGATTGGGAAGTCCAAGGTCAGGGTGGCAGCATAGTCTCATGAGGGCTCTCTTCTGGGTTGCAGACCTCTTGTCTCATCTTCCCATGGTGGAAGGGAAGAGCTGAATCTCTGGGACCTCTTTATAATGGCACTAACTCCATTCATGAGGGCTCTACCTTCATTCCCTAATCACTTCCAAAAGGCCACATTTCCCAGTATCCTCCCCTTTAGCATTAGGATTTCAGCATATGAACTTTGGGGGACACAAACATTCAGACTGTAGCAAACCCAATTTGACCATATTTCATCTGAATCTTAAAGGTCAGGATATTTCTGGTTGCATCTGGATTGTATAAAATGGAGAAATTGAGACCCAGATTGTTCCAGTGGGTTGCCTAGGATTGCCCCTGCACAGTTCAGGTTTGCCGATTCTCATGGCTTTCCCCCATTATAAGAAGCTGATTTGAAACCTCACATCGGTCATTTGCAGCCTCTGGAGTACAGCCACCTGCATATAGCTCATAGGTACTTGAAATGCTGGCTTAAAATGTTGTTAGGGCCCTAGAACTGAGGCAAAGCCAGAGGGCACTGGAATGCCTTCTTCCTTCAAACCCATGAGTCCTAACAATTACAGATCCACAAGCTTATTGACATTTTAAATAACTATGGCCTGAGGTGCCTGATGTGCCGGCCTTGTTACTCAACTCCATAGTTTCCTTTGATGACAGAAGTACGATAGGGAGCTCTTCCCTTGCTGCTCTGCTGCTCATAGTTGTCTTCCTTCTGATCCTTTGGATTATATGGCCAATCCCACCAAAAATGTGGGCCCTCTGGCCTTGGACTACGCTCAGGTCTAGGTTTAGGTTTACCTGATGGACACCAAATTATTTCTAGAAATAGGGGGATTTTTGTTTGGTACCTACTTCTCATTTAATGCATATAGCTGCTCGGAGAAAACATTTATTGTGCCCAATTCACTTGAGTTCTTGCTATGTGATATTGGTGGCCTCCTGGATATAGGGAGGCAAAAGCTGAACTCCTGAAGCTCCATGGCAGGAGACAGTTTTGTTTCTTGGATCAAGGAGTTCCAGAGCTGAGAATACATTTGTTTCTCAGATCAAGGGCAAGCACTGCAGGTGCTCAGGAGTAAAATCCTACAAAGACTGTGACTCCGAACACTCCTGCTGCCTGCTTCTGTATATTGAGGCTTAAAGGAATACAGAAACAAACTAAACACGGTTTATTGGATAGAATTTACACCAAGCTCCTGAGAATTGAGAAAGGGAGTAAATAACATTTTCCTTCTTTATTATGTTGGCTGCCTCTTATGAACTACCTCATAGAATGTGAGGCAAGTACACAATCAAGTTCCAAGTAAATAACATCATTAATTCAAATGGAATAAAGTGTGAAACATGACCCAATCCAAACTATTATATATTTTTTAAAAAATTAGAATGATCTCATGTGACAGTGACAGGAATGTGCTATAATTTAAAAATAGATGAATCATCCAGTGTTCCCAGGATAACATTTTTATGTGCTGATGAAATCTGTGTAATATATCTTCTTAAAAGAAGTAAACCTTCTACCCATAAAATACCTTTATTAGAGTTTACTGAGTTTAGCAGAAATGGCAGCTAATATCTGGAGTACCTATTAAAGTGCAGGTCATTTGTTTGATAGTGATTATAGAACGTATTATTAAAAATGTGCGTTCACAAAATGTTAACAATTCTAGATTTATACAGATCCACATAGAAAATAAAACTTCTAAACTGTGGAGATTATGTATCCAGTAAAATATTTATTGTTGCACAATGTATTGTTAACTGTGTTGACTACTCTTCAGTAAGGTGCTACATAAATGAAAAATTAACCACTGTAGAATAGAAAATAGTTTCAAGTCCTGAAGTGAGTTCCTGCGCATACAAAATAGCTTTGTCCTGGCAATGTAATGTGGAAATACTTCAGTGAAGAAGACACCATAGTAGAATACTTGACAGCAAAACAAAACCAAGACCAGCACTGGAATTGCTAAATTAAGGAGCTACATGCAAATGTGGGCTGGTTTGAATTAATGATGTCGAAGGGCGCATGCGGAGTCTGGGGAGACGAGGAAATTTCCCTGACATTGTAACTGCATCTCAGCAATCTGAGGCACAAGTGTGCTGCTGTTGTGTTGTGAAATTCGAGAGAGATAATAAACTTCCAGATTAAAATTTCTTTTCATATTTAGAGAATTAAAAAAAATTGATTGCCTTACTCACTCTGTGCTTTAGAAACCTCTCTGGTGAAATCACCCTGCAGTCTGAAATGTTACTGTATAGTGGATTACATTTTTAGTGTTAATCAGAACACTTCACTCAAACAGTAATCTTGGAATTTTTTCTCCTCATTGATTTTGTTTCTTTCTCTCTCAAAAACTCAGTGTTAGCAGACTTCCTTTTAGACTTTTGAGAAAGGACGATTTCTCTCTTGTGTATTCTGGGACTGATTTTTAAAAAATAGCTACCTCACTTTGCTGTCTGCCTCAAACACTTAAATGGGAGCCTAAAGTACCAAATTTTCATCTTCCTGCTACTGAAGTAGTCTGAGACATTGAGGTGAGTTAGAATCCAACAGGGAAGGAAATCTCGCCATCCAGAAATTGCCTAGTTTGGACTTGCTTTCCTGTGAGGGCTTAATTAAGTTGCTGAATCCGTTTTCTGAGTTTCTGCCAGAGCACAGTACCTGAAGCACTGACCAAGGTAACTTGGTTCTTGACTCTTAAGACAAGTTTGGAATTGAAGATTTGCGTGGGATCTTTTGCCGTGAACCTCATTGTCATAGACGCCTCTTGCTGTGTAAGCCTCATTACCATGTGAGCCAGTTAGACAATCCTGGAAGCTGAATTAACTTCTAGAAGTACATCCTCATTCTTTATTCAGAACATATCACAACTGTAAACTAACTGTCCATTATCTTAGAGGACTTGAAAGACTGAGCAACTACTCATATCGTCTTCTTAGTCAAAAGGTGTCATCATACCGTAAAAGGGTCTTTATATAGTGTAAAGAGCATACAGAGTCAAGATAAAGAGTACTTGGAAAAGCATTTTCTTGGTGCCTGTTTCTTGAGTTAATTGCATGTATACCATTGAGGCGGGACTATGAACTACTTGAGTGCAAGGAACATGTTCTAATTCATTTGTATTGAATGTACTTGGTCAGTAGTAGGCATTCAATAAATATTTGTTAAAAGAACAAAGAATGAATGGATGAATGTACATTGCTACCTCCTCCTATATTCTCCAAGTTAATATTATAGTTTGAGACTATTATCTTGGGACTGCAACCTTGAAAGGTAGGGGGAAGGGGATTAAAATAAACAGCTCATATCTCCTTTAGAAAAAAAAATTTAGAAGAATTTGTGCTGGCCTAGAAATGGGGTCCAGAGACTTTATGGACAATGATGCATATGAACAAAATGATTTCTTTATCCTGGAAACATGTGAAAGAGATTGTGGAAAACATGGTTCTGAGATCTTGTCAAATTTGGTGTTTTGCCAAACGCTTATCATCTTTAACCATCACTTGATTGTGTTGCAAAGTAGGGATTCTCTTCCCACTCCTTATAAAGCTTGCAGTTTGCAGTTCAAATGAAACTGGTCTACTTATGCTTATCTGGCAACAGGACAACTTCGTGTAGAAACTATATATATACATTTTCCAAAGGCAGAGCCAGGGCCCTTTTTTTCCCCATTCAAACTACAATGAACAGAATTGAGGCCTTGGAGGAAACTCTTATATTTTAGTCCTTTCAGAATCCTAGAAAGTATATACTCTTTCTCTTTTAAACAAAACAAACATAAAACAACTGAACAGTGGGAAATCATTTCCTTAACTCATTACTGGGGTAGATGTTCTTTAAAAAAAACTCAATAAATGAAGAAACCAAGCTCAAATCTGGCCTCTTAATGAACCTGTAAGAGTTGATGACAAGCTTTCTGATATAATACATTACATAAAATCAGTGGTTGCTATTCTCAGCCTGTCCTACAGGGAACAGCATTAGGATTACTTGCTAAAACATCAGTTGCATGAAGCTTCTGATAAATGCCATTATAAGCCACAGACGTAGAAACTTAGGTGTAAAGTAAAAAGAAACTTGGATAAAGAGCAAGGTTACTGTACTGTTGCAAGCCCAATTAATCTTTGTTTTCCATTTATTGAAGAAAGGACTCCGTGAATCATTGCTTTTGCCCTATGTTACAAACTTTTATTAGGCTTTCCATAGTATGGAGAAAAATATTCCCATTTTGTAAAATAAGGGCTTGTAGTAGATTCACCTTTCATGTCTAAATATTTTCTGTAATTTTATGAAATCCCTTAAAAATCAACTGCTTTCCTCTTCCGTACAAATGAGTTCCAAGGTGACAGTTATTTGTGATACCAGTGTACAGTCTAGTTCTGGAACAGAGTGTGTAATATGTTTTTGTTGTTGCACTGAATCTGCAACAGATCTTCCAAAAAGAAAAAGGTAAACAATATTCCTAGCATTTCAGAATGCAATATTGCTTTTAAAAAAGGACATTAGCGACCAATACACATCTTACACCTTCAGATCGCCTTTTTCAAATATCATAGTGTAACAATGAGGATACAAAATCGCTTGTGGAACAGAGCTTTAAGCTTCTGCTTCTACAATAGTCTTTAATCATGTAGAAAAATTATGTTAAAAATGTCCTTCTAATATTGAGTAACAGCTGTGCTACACATTCTGCTAGTACTAGCAATTCATAAATTAAAATAACTGGCAATTTTGCACTAAATTTATGTCAGCAAATGCCTGGTCAATGTAGGATAGGATGTTAAATCATAAACATTAAAGAAGTTTTCTTAAACAAAAGACCAGCCCCATTAATTTCAATGGTTTAAACAAATGGTTAAATAAACCATTCGGTACATTGTGAAAGACTTGTATTTTTTCTCCTTAAGAAATCTGAACAGATTAGCCTTAATTCACTATTGAAATTTCCCTGACTGCTAGATGATAGTCAGAGGGCAACAGTATATCTCAAAATTGGACAAGCCCCCGTGTATCCTGGACACAATGCCTCACAGGTTGTGCTTTTAAGAGGCTGCTATAGATGAAAGCAGCCACTGATTTATGTATTTATTTCTAAATGTGTGGTGTTTGCTAAAAGTAATGTACTATTGTGCTCTCTTTGCACAATTCTTTGCTAACATTTATTTCTACAGGAAGGATCAGTATACCTCTGCCCCTGCCTTTTTTGTGATTAGTAGTATAAAGGACAATCTTCCAAAAAGTTTGTACATATGAGTGGTCTAGTTTTGATGAAAGAGAATAAAGTAAATGGACGTGTGGAGGGTGGAGAGAAACTCTGATGGAAATACAGCAGAAATGACCTGCTTTGCAAAGACAAGCCTTATACAAAGAACCATCCATGAGACAAATTCTGATTGTCATTGAAATCCTAAAAGGAGGCAGTCTTTGGTAATTCTGGTTTAAAATGGCACATTAAATTCAAGCAGAAAAGAGTTTAGGCTGACTTCAGACTTCTTCAAAGTCTGACATTCAATATCAGGAAAAAAGGGAGCCATTTCTACAAGGTTCTGAGAGAGTGTGTGGCCCAAAATATTAGACCCAGACAATATATAAGTGAAATGGCAACCAAAAATATTCTCAAACATGCTTCTATATTTCTTCTACAATGAAAAACAAAATCAGAACTCCTGTATTCTCCATAGAGAGCTGATGAACACTTCTTATGACAGCTACTCAGACCTCAAGAGTTAAAATTAACACCTCAGAATGCAGAAGCCACCATAAAAGAACTGGAACAGGAATCATTTGAATAAAATCAATATTATTGTCTATAATAATTATGATTATAAAAGTAAACATAAACTTAATAATAAAAACATAATATGCAATTTTAATAGGTATTAAGTATTATAAAATATGACTACTAAAAATTTGAGAGGTGGAGAGAAGCTGGGAGCAGTATTAGTATTAAAGAACTCTATTATGAAATACTGTCTTTTGAAGCAAAGAAATTATTTTTGAAGTTCAGCAATCCTTTCTTTTATTTCTTATGAAAGTTTTCTTTGTTATAATCAAGTACATAACAATGTAATTATTTTGTTTAAAATAGTAGTACTGTTTGGGGCGCCTGGGTGGCTCAGTGGTTAAGCATCTGCCTTTGTCTCAGGTCATGATCCCAGGGTCCTGGAATCGAGCCCCGCATCAGACTCCCTGCTCCACAGGAAGACTGATTTTCCCTTTCCCACTTCCCCTGCTTGTGTTCCCTCTCTCGCTGTGTCTCTTTCTGTCAAATAAATAAATAAATAAATAAATAAATAAATAAATAAATAAATAAAATAGTTGTAATGTTTGATGCTGTTTTGAAATATTTTTCTCTTTATTTGTCTACCTGACCACTCATCCATCCAACTTATAGCAATAGCTCATAAAGTCGTTGCCTAGGATCATGCCTGAAATAGAAAAAGAATTAGAAGAAAATTTTTACTTTTTTTCCTGTAATTTTCTATTGTGCTTTTGGTAATAAAACAATAAACAATATAATGTTTATTAAACAAAATAGTCATTCTCCTGAAAAAGGAAAAATCATGTAAAAAATCTATAGAACCAGTTAGTACCTCAGTATCAAAGTCCCTTGCTCTCTACACCCCAAGATGACATAATTGGCCATTACCTACTTTCATTTCATGATAGAGCTCATCTTAATGCATACTCTCCACTAGAATATCGTATTTTGAAGTTAAGTAATTTGCTTTTTAATTTATCAATTTGTATTTTTATGAAAGTTTTATCATAGGAAGATAGACAAAGGATTTAAATGGTATAACAAAAAACAGCAATCTCCCATCTCACCTCTCCTCACTTTTAGTCCTGGTACCCAGAACAATCCTTCTTAACTTTTATTATTTGAGATTTTCTTTCTTATTCCCCTCCCTGCCTTTTTTTTCTAGTTGTAGACATGTCTGTTGATTTACCCTTATAACAGATGAGAAAATAGTTCATATATACTACTTCCTCCTTCCCTAATTTATGACCAACCCATATAGTTTTTGTCATTATTATTAGTATCTCCACTGGTCATATCTTTACCCTCAAACAACATAATTAAAAAAGTTTATCTGTTCAGTCTTGGTCAGTGTTTACACGCACTTGGTATGATTCCAAAAGTAGAATTTTCTTCTTCCTCTTCTTATACACTTCATTTTTATTATGTCTATCAAAAGTATTTTGACCTTTACGTTGTCCAAGTTAGTAATACTCTCATTCTGGGTTTTGTTTTTTCTAGTTCTTTTGCATGTAAATTTTAGAAGTAGCTTTTCAATTTCCACAGGTAAAGCACACTGGGTTGCTTTGACTCTGTAGATTAGTTTTCTCAACAATGTTTTTTAGGACTCAGGATAAAGATATATACTTTTTGATACATTTATTCCTAGGAATTGATTTTTTTTTTAAGATTTATTTAATTTGAGAGAGAGAGCATGAGTAGGAGGGTTAGAGGGAGAGGGAGAAAGAATCTGAAGCTGACTCCATGCTGAGCTCAGAGCCCAACACAGGGCTCCATCTCAGGACCCATAGATAACGACCTGAGCTGAAACCAAGAGTCAGATGTGCCATCCAGGTGCCCCAGGAATTGAATAATTTTTATACTAGTGTAGAATTTATTTATTTTATTTTCTAATTGTTTACTGCTAGCATAAAGAGGGACAGATGATTTTTGTAAATTGATCGTGTACTTGTGAACTTGCTAAATTCTCCTTATTTGTAGATTTCCTTGGATTTTCTATGTATATATCATATCACCTACAAATAAAAACATTTCTACTTATTCCTTTCTGATGTTTGTGTCTTTTACTTCTTTTTCTTGCCTTAACACACTTGACTAGGATCTCCAGTCTAATGGTGAGTAGCAGTGGTGATAGCAGAAACATCTGTTGTGTTTATGACCTTAGGCAGAGTACTCTCAATATTTTATCATTAAGGGTGCCTGGGTGGCTCAGTTGGTTAAGCGACTGCCTTCGGCTTAGGTCATGATCCTGGAGTCCCGGGATCGAGTCCCGCATCGGGCTCCCTGCTCGGCAGGGAGTCTGCTTCTCCCTCTGACCTTCTTCCCTCTCATGCTCTCTCTACCATTCTCTCTCTCTCAATAAATAAATAAATAAAAATCTTTAAAAAATATTTTATCATTAAATATACTATTGGTTGCAGGATTTTTAGTAAATATTTTAAAGCTGAAATTGAAAAAACTATCTCCTTTATTTAAGTGGGTTTGAATGTTACTTTTTCCTGCATCAGTTGAGACATTTATATTTTTTCTTTTATCTTTGGTGAATTATACTTATTCATATTTTAAAATGCTTAGCTTATGTTACATTCATAAAGAAATCTCTCTTGGTCAGATTGATTTATCCATTTTTTGTAGAACTGAAATTGAGTGGCTAATATATTTGGGATTTTTGTGACTATGTTCATGAAGGATATCGTTCTATACTTTTCTTGTAATTTCTTTTTTTTTTAAGATTTTATTTATTTGACAGAGAGATCCCGAGAGAGAGAACACAAGCTGGGGGAGTGGGAGAGAGAGAAGCAGGCTTCCCGCTCAGCAGGGAGGCCGATATGGGGCTCGATCCCAGGACCCTGGGATCATGACCTGAGCTGAAGGCAGACACTTAACGGCTGAGCCACCCAGGCAACCCTCTTGTAATTTCTTTGTTGGGGTTTGGTATTAGGTTTATGTTGGCCTCTATTGCAAAGAATTTTGCAAGGGTGAGAATATTTCTTTTTTAAATGTTGATAAAATTCCCAAGTGAAGACATGTTAGTCTGTAATTCCTGCCTTCCTATGGATTACTTGTATATTTTTTAGAATTCCTCTTTACCAATAGTGTTTTTTGAGTGTACCTCTTTTTTAAACTTTCTTAGTGTTTGTTCTATATTACATTACATAGCATATCACAGTCTACAGGTGCTTTCACTCTACCAGTTTGAGTGAAGTATAGCAAACTTACCTCCCTTTATCCTTTATCCAAACTTACATTCCTTTATCCTTTTCTGTTCATAATGGAGTTGTCTGAAATACTTCCTCTACATTCAGAGTCACATCAGACAGTGTTATGATTGTTTGCTTTAACCATCAAGCATAATTTAGAAAATGTAAGAAGAGAAGGAAACCTAAAGTATTCACTCATATTTTGCTTATAGTGCTATTTCTTCTTTCTGACATTGCAATGTTCCTCTCTCACTGCTTCCCTTCTCTTTTGAGAACTTCTTTTAACCATACTTTTAGGATAGATCTACTGGCGACAGATTCTCTTAGTTTTCCTCCATTTGAGAATTTTTTATTTTTCTTTCATTCCTAAAGAATATGTTTGGTGGGTATAAAGATTCTGGGCTGATAGGCTTTTCTTTCAGCAGTTGAAAAATATTATGCCACCTTCTTCTGGCTTCTTTTTTTTCTGAGAGGAAAACTCTATTATTCAAATTCCTTTTACCCTATAGGTAAGGTGTCATTTTTCTCTGGCTTCTTTCAAAATGTTTTCTTTGTCTTTAGTTCTCAAAATCTGATGATGTGTCTTATCATTGGTATCTTTGAATTCATCCTGTTGGGGGTTCTCTCAGCTTTTTGATTCTTTATGTCTGTGTCTCTTGCCAAAAGCACAAAGTTTTCAGCCATTATTTTGTCAAGTACTTTTTCAACCTCATGCTCCTTCTCTTCTCTTCCCAGTACTCCAATGACACAAAATTTAGATCTTTTGTTATAGTCCCACAGATCCTTGAATCTGTGTTGTTTTTTTTTTTTTTTCCAGTTTATTTTTTTTCTCTTGTTTAGTTGGGTAAATTCTATTGTTCTACCTTTTTTCCCTCTCTCGCCTTCAACCTACTATTGAGCCCATCCTTTGAGCTTTTTATTTCAATTATTGTATTTGTCAGTTTCAAATCTTCCATTTGGTTCTTCTTTATATCTTCTGTTTTCTTGCTGGATTTCTTTGTTGAGGCTTTGAATTTTTTTACTTGTTTCAAATGTGTTTATAAAAGCTCACTGAAGTTTTGTGGGTTTTTTTTGTTTTTTTGATGATGACTCCTTTAAAATATTTGCCAGATAATTCTAACATCCTGTTATTTCACTGCTGGCATCCATTGTTTGTCTTTTTCATTCAGTTTGAGAGCTGTTTGGTGTTTGATATGAGTGATTTTTGACTGGCATCTGTACAATTTTACACTATGTTCTGAGATTCTAGACCTTATCAAAACCTTCTGTTTTTACCTAGATTTCTCTAACATCCAAGTGGGTGTTGGAGGTGGGGGTGGCACTGCCTCATTGCTACCCAGAGGACCTGAAGTCCACGTTCTGTACTGAACCTTGGCTGACACTCTTGGGGGTGGGAGGTTCCTTGTTAGTGCTAAGCAGGCGTGGAAAGTTGAGCTCCCTCTGTTGCCTCATTACCTGTGGTGAACATCCTGATCCAACCACAGGCCTCCTTTGACACCACCCAGGTTGTAGTGGGGGGAAAGGTCATTCTTGCTAGATCCAGGTGAAAATCCAGTCTCCCTGTTTTACCTGCTCTGATACCACCCCCCAGAGGGTGCCTCATTGTAGCCTCACCCCCCCATTCAGCTTTGTTGGATGGGGTTGGGCCCCTGTGTTTTCTGTGCTCTTTGACTGGAGGAGGGTGGTTACTGTCTTGGTAGGCTGGTTCTTTGGCTAGAAAAAACATGCTTTGTTGCGGCTTTTTTGTCCATACATAAGTATTGGTGTTTCCAGGCTGTTGGCTTCTTCAGCCCTAAGTCTAGGACATTGGTGCCAAAAAGAAAACCTAAAAAACTCACTAGTATTTTATTCTTGAGTCCTGAGGTCTCAGCTGTTCTGCCCTGTTTTTTCTACGGTTCCTTGTCTCCTTCTACATAAATGTCCAGGATTTTAAATTGTACTTAGTGAGAAGAATATGTAAAAGCACACCTACTCCATTTTCCCAGTTTAACCATCCAATTAACTTTTAATTTCAGGTTTTATATCTTCCTGTTCTAAAATGTCCATTTTGTTCCCTTTTGTAGATTCAGTTTCTGTGTTCAAATTCTCCATCTCTTTGTCCACTGTTCATGTGTTCTTCTAACATATTTGTGATAGCTACTTTAGTATTTCTGTCTACTAATTCCAGTATATAAGTCTATTTTTATGATCGTTTTTTTCTGTTGACTAACACTTACTTTATCTTGTTTCTTTACATAGCTCTTATTTGTTTATTGTATACCAACATAATATTTTTTAAAACCTTATAAACTGAAGAAAATGTTGTTGCTCAGGTGGGAACTTAGAGACTAGGCCACTGGTGTAAGAAAATGATCACTTCAATCCAAATAGTAGTTGAAGTAGTTTGGGGCTAGGTTACAGCTTTAGTTAGTTTTAATTTACCTCTTATTTCAAATATTTTCAGGGTGAGATCTTTCTGTATACATTGCAATCTCTTCCCTCTTGCAAGATCTAAGAACTGTGAGAGCTCTTTTTGCTTTCCAGCCAAAACTCTTGTCTTCCATGATGCCACAGCCAAACACTCAACAAAAGTCCTGTGGGGAATAAATCTGCAGGCAGAGAGAATTAACCACATGTTTGGGGATTCTGTAGATCTAATATGTCAGCCAGGACACAATGTTATTAAATCTCTTCCTTCTCCTTACCTCAGGAAGGGGCCTCTGCCTTTGGCAGGCCTGATTTTTAGCTTGCCTATACCCAGACTTGGCAGACCATCCAAAGAGGAAAGTGGCAGATGATTCCTGTTTACTTAGAAATATATTTTCCTTAGGATGTAGTTCCTTTAGGCTTCTTTATGTCCACAGTTCTCCAAAGTGTTAAAAAACAGATAATTTTTGGTTTTTCTATTTTCTCAATTTATTATAGCGGGAGTAACATGGCAGGTGTGTTGCAAATTTCTATATTGAAGCTGGAAGCTGTAACATGTTTTGAGAGCTTATCAAAATCTTACACAATTTGTTTATAAATGGCTTCTAAAAGTTAAAAACCAATAAATAGCACTTGTATTATTATGGCTACATAACAGTTATTACTGAAGACCAAATAATGTGCTAGGATTTCCTTCTCCCATGATTTAGTATTCCATCCACTTTTCCACTGATGGAGAATATTTCTAGAGGTAAGTTCCATGGGCTTTTATGCTCCACAAAATTCTACCATATTTTCAATTTCTCTCTTGTTATATATGATACATCCAATTAATTTTTCCTAATCCTTCCATTCCTGTCAGCTTTGTAGTTTAGTAGTTAAGCTGTAATTCTGGAATTTTTGTGTTTTCTGGATACTTAACAGTCTGACATCGAATACACTAGGTTTGTTGGAATATATATTCAAATTCCAGTATGCTTTCCTGTATGTGTTTGGTATTCCTTCCTTTTCAAGTAAGGCTTCTCTCATTTTATTAAGACTATCTTCCAGATGCCACTAGGAACATGAATTAGAATACCTTCTAAGTATTCTTCTATGCTTCAAAATATCTCTTTTTCCCAAAGAGGGGATTTCCCTTCTCTCTCTCTCTAAAGAAGTATTCGAGGGGGACTAGGAAAGATGGCGGAGGAGTAGGGGACCCTATTTCAACTGGTCCCCAGAATTGAGCTGGATATTTACCAGACCACTCTGAACACCCACAAAACCAGCCTGAGATGTAAGAAGATCTGGATCTCTACAAAAAGAATATCACAGGCAGTTGGTTTCGAGGTACGAAGCGGGCGAGCCGTGATTCCACGGGCAGATATCGGAGGATAAAAGGCAGCGGGAGGGCGCCTGGCCATGGGGATCCTACACCACCGGTGAGCGACAGTCTCCCGCACTGGGGACCAGGCACAGACTCGCAGACCGGCAGCGGCAGGGAAAGGACTTTAGGGCAGCCCCCAGGGTGGAAACCCGGAGTGGCGGGGTCGCGCGTGAGCGAACTGGGAGCAGCTGGCGGTTTTAGAAGCACAAAGGACAGAGACGTGCCCGGACCTGGAGGCAGGACTGGGGGCGCTGCGGAGGGGCGCACAACCCAGGCTGCTGAAGTTTATAGCAGCACGGACAGAAACGGAGACAGTGTGGCCTGGAGAGCTCACTGAAGAACAGACTGCGGTCTCTCTGCTCTGAGGCAGAGGGTTGGAAACGGTCTCTTCTGCTCTGACTCGTGGAAGAGACGCGGAAAGCTGCCAGAGAACAAAAGCCCCCAAAACTGATTCCCGCTGAGCCCATCCCCCGCCACAGGGGGCAGGGCAACTCCGCCCAAACAGGGTTGCCTGAGTAACCGCGCGGCAGGCCCCTCCCCGAGAAGACAGACTGGGAAAACAAGAGGCCAGCAACCCTAAGGTCCCAAGAAAACAGGTGCATCTTGCTTGGGTTCTGGTCAATAATTTGGACTCTATACATTCCCTCAAACTCCCATCAACAGAATGACTAGGAGGAGGAGCCCCCAAAATAGAAAAGACTCAGAGATTATGACTTATGCTGCAGATTTACAAATGGATGCAGATATAACCAAGATGTCGGAGATGGAATTCGGGCTAGCAATTGTGAAGACAATGGCTAGAATGGAGAAATCAATTAATGGCAACATAGAGTCTCTAAGGGCAGAAAAGAAAGCTGAATTGGCAAAACTTAAAAATGCTATCAATGAGATCCAATCCAATCTAGATAATCTAAAAGCTAGGGTAAGTGAGGCAGAAGAATGAATAAGTGACCTGGAAGACAATATAATAGATAAAAAGGGAAAAGAGGAGGCCAGGAAAAACTCAGAATCCATGAAAATAGAATCAGAGAAATAAGTGATACCATGAAGCATTCCAATGTCAGAATAATTGGAATCCCGGAGGGGGTGGAGAGAGAGAGAGAGGACTAGAAGATGTATTTGAGCAGATCATAGCTGAGAACTTCCCTAATCTGGGGAATGAAACAAACATTCGTGTCCTAGAGGCAGAGAGGACCCCTCCCAAGATCAAGGAAAACAGGCCAACACCGCGGCATGTGATAGTAAAACTTGCAAATCTTAGAACCAAGGAAACCATCTTAAGGGCAGTTAGAGGGAAGAGATTCCTTACGTACAGAGGGAGGAACATCAGAATTACGTCAGACCTATCCACAGAGACCTAGCAAGCCAGAAGGGCCTGGCAAGACACATTCAGGGTACTAAATGAGAAGAACATGCAGCCAAGAATACTTTATCCAGCAAGGCTTTCATTTAGAATGGACGGAGAGATGCAGAGCTTCCATGACCAGCAGAAACTGAAAGAATATGTGACCACTAAGCCGGCCCTGCAAGAAATATTAAGGGTGGTTCTATTAAAGGAGAAAGACTCCAAGAGTGATATACAACAGAAATTTACAGGGACAGTCTATAAAAACAACATCTTCACAGGCAACATGATGACAATTAATTCATATCTTTCAATAATCACTCTCAACATGAATGGCTTAAATGCTCCCATAAAATGGCACAGGGTTGCAGATTGGATAAAAAGACAGGACCCATCCATATGCTGCCTGCAAGAGACTCATTTTGAACCTAAAGATACATCCAGACTGAAAGTGAAGGGATGGAGATCCATCTTCCATGCCAGTGGACCTCAAAAGAAGGCTGGGGTACCAATTCTTATATCAAACAAATTAGATTTTAAACTAAAGTCTGTAATTAGAGACACAGAAGTACACTGTATCATTCTTAAAGGGTCTATCCAACAAGAAGATCTAACAATTGTAAATATCTATGTCCCCAACATGGGAGCAGCCATCTACATAAGCCAACTCTTAACCAAAATAAAGAGTCATATTGATAAAAATACGTTAATTGTAGGAGACCTCAATACTCCACTCTCAGCAATGGACAGATCATCTAAGCAGAAAATCAACAAGGAAACAAGAGCTTTGAATGATACACTGGACCAGATGGACCTCATAGATATTTACAGAACATTCCACCCTAAAACAACAGAATACTCATTCTTCTCGAGCGCACGTGAAACTTTCTCCAGAATAGACCACATACTGGGTCACAAATCAGGTCTCAACTGATACCAAAAGATTGAGATTATTCCCTGCATATTCTCAGACCACAGTGCTTTAAAACTGGAACTCAGTCACAAGAAAAAATTTGGCAGAATTGCAAACACTTGGAAGCTAAAGACCACTTTGCTCAAGAGTGTTTGGGTCAACCAGCAAATCAAAGAAGAACTTAGACAATTCATGAAATCAATGAGAATGAAAACACATTGGTCCAAAACCTATGGGATACTGCAAAGGTGGTCCTAAGGGGGAAATACATAGCCATCCAAGCCTCACTCAAAACAATAGAAAAATCCCAAATTCACCAACTAACTCTACACCTTAAAGAACTAGAGAAAAAGCAACAAACAATGTCTAAGCCATGCATTAGAAGAGAAATAATTAAAATTGAGCAGAAATCAATGAATTAGAAACCAGAAACACAGTAGATCAGATCAATGAAACTAGAAGTTTGTTCTTTGAAAAAATTAATAAGATCGATAAACTACTGGCCAGACTTATCCAAAAGAAAAGAGAAAGGACCCAAATTAATAAAATTATGATAGAGAGGGGAGAGATCACGACTAACACCAAGGAAATAGAAACAATTATTAGAAATTATTATCAACAACTATATGCCAATAAACTGAGCAATCTGGATGAAATGGAGGCCTTCCTGGAAACCTATAAGCTGCCAAGACTGAAACAGGAAGAAATTGACAACCTGAATAGGCCAATAACCAGTAACGAGATTGAAGCAGTGATCAAAAACCTCCCAAAAAACAATAGTCCAGGGCCTGATGGATTCCCTGGGGAATTCTACCAAGCATTCAAAGAAGAAATAATACCTATTCTACTGAAGCTGTTTCAAAAAATAGAAACAGAAGGAAAACTTCCAAACTCATTCTAAGAGGCCAACATTACCTTGATCCACAAACCAGGCAAAGACCCCATCAAAAAGGAGAATTTCAGACCCATATTCCTGATGAATATGGATTCCAAAATCCTAGCTAATAGGATCCAACAATACATTAAAAGGATCATCCACCACGACCAAGTGGGATTTATCCCCGGGATGCAAGGGTGGTTCAACATTCGCAAATCAATGTGATAGAACACATTAATAAGAGGAGTGAGAAGAGCCATATGGTCCTCTCAATTGATGCAGAAAAAGCATTTGACAAAATACAACATCCTTTCCTGATTAAAACTCTTCAGAGTATAGGGAGAGAGGGAACATTCCTCAAGTTCATAAAATCCATCTATGAAAAACCCACAGCGAATATCATCCTCAACGGGGAAAAGCTGAGAGCCTTTCCCTTAAGATCAGGAACACGACAAGGATGCCCACTCTCACCACTATTGTTCAACATAGTACTAGAAGTCCTAGCAATAGCAATCAGACAACAAAAAGAAATAAAAGGTATTCAAATTGGCAAAGAAGAAGTCAAACTCTCTCTTTTCACAGATGACGTGATACTTTATGTGGAAAACCCAAAAGACTCCACCCCCAAATTACTAGAACTCATACAGCAATTCAGTAATGTGGCAGGATACAAAATCAATGCACAGAAATCAGTTGCTTTCTTATACACTAACAACGCAACTGTAGGAAGAGAAATGAGAGAAACGATTCCATTTACAATAGCACCAAAAACCATAAGATACCTCGGAATAAACCTAACCAAAGAGGTAAAGGATCTATACTCTAGCAACTACAGAACATTCATGAAAGAAATTGAAGAAGACACAGAAAGATGGAAAAATATTCCATGCTCATGGATTGGAAGAATAAACATTGTTAAAATGTCTATGCTACCCAGAGCAATCTATACCTTCAATACCATCCCAATCAAAATTCCAGTGACATTTTTCAAAGTGCTGGAACAAACAATTCTAAAATTTGTATGGAATCAGAAAAGACCCCAAATCGCCAAGGAAATGTTGAAAAAGAAAAAGTTGGGGGCATCACATTGCCTGATTTCAAGCTATATTACAAAGCTGTGATCACCAAGACAGCATGGTACTGGCCCAAAAACAGACATATAGACCAATGGAACAAAATAGAGAACCCGGATATGGACCCTCAACTCTATGGTCAAATAATCTTTGACAAGGCAGGAAAGAATGTCCAATGGAATAAAGACAGTCTCTTCAATAAATGGTGCTGGGAAAATTGGACAGCCACATGCAAAAGAATGAAACTCGACCATTCTCTAACACCATTCACGAAGATAAACTCAAAGTGGATGAAAGACCTCAATGTGAGACAGGAATCCATCAAAATCCTAGAGGAGAACATAGGCAGTAACCTCTTTGACATTGCCCACAGCAACTTCTTTTAAGATACATCTCCAAAAGCTAGTGAAACAAAAGCAAAATGAACTTTTGGGACTTTATCAAGATAAAAAGCTTCTGCACAGCAAAGGAAACAGTCAACAAAACAAAGAGGCAACCCACAGAATGGAAGAAGATATTTGCAAATGACACTACAGATAAAGGGCTGGTATCCAAGATCTATAAAGAACTTCTCAAACTCAACACCCAAAAAGCAAATAATCAAGTCAAAAAGTGGGCAGATGATATGAAAAGACACTTCTCTGAAGAAGACATACAAATGGCTAACAGACACATGAAAAAATGTTCATCATCATTAGCTATCAGGGAAATTCAAATCAAAACCACATTGAGATACCACCTTACACCAGTTAGAATGGCAAAAATGGACAGGGAAAGAAACAACAAATGTTGGAGAGGTTGTGGAGAAAGGGGAACCCTCTTACACTGTTGGTGGGAATGCAAGTTGGTACAGCCACTTTGGAAAACAGTGTGGAGGTTCCTCAAAAATTTAAAAATAGAGCTACCCTATGACCCAGCAATTGCACTACTGGGTATCTACCCCAAAGACACAGAGGTAGTGAAAAGAAGGGCCGTATGCGCCCCAATGTTCATAGCAGCAATGTCCACAATAGCCAAACTGTGGAAAGAGCCGAGATGCCCTTCAACAGATGAATGGATAAAGAAGATGTGGTCCGTATATACAATGGAATATCACTCAGCCATTAGAAAGGATGAATACCCAACTTTTACATCAACATGGATGGGACTGGAGGAGATTATGCTAAGTGAAATAAGTCAAGCAGTGAAAGTCAATTATCATATGGTTTCACTTATTTGTGGAACATAAGGAATAGCATGGAGGACGTTAGGAGAAGGAAGGGGAAACTGAAGCGGGGGGGAATCGGTGGGGGAGATGAACCATGAGAGACTATGGACTCTGAGAAACAAACAGGGTTTTAGAGGGGAGAGGGGAGAGGGGATTGGTTAGCCTGGTGATGGGTATTAAGGAGGGCACGTACTTTCACTATGACCAAGTGGGATTTATCCCTGGGCTGCAAGGTTGGTTCAACATCCGCAAATCAATCAACGTGATACAATACATTAACAAAAGAAAGAACAAGAGTCATATGATCCTCTGAATAGATGCAGAAAAAGCATTTGACAAAGTACAGCATCCTTTCTTGATCAACACTCTTCAGAGTATAGGGATAGAGGGTACATACCTCAATATCATAAAAGCCATCTATGAAAAACCTACAGCGAATATCATTCTCAATGGGGAAAAGCTGAGAGCTTTTCCCCTAAGGTCAGGAATACGGCAGGGATGTCCACTCTCACCACTGCTATTCAACATAGTATTAGAAGTCCTAGCCACAGCAATCAGACAACAAAAAGAAATCAAAGGCATCCAGATCGGCAAAGAAGAAGTCAAACTCTCACTCTTTGCAAATGATATGATACTGTATGTGGAAAACCCAAAAGACTCCACCCCAAAACCGCTAGAACTCATACAGGAATTCAGTAAAGTAGCAGGATATAAAATCAATGCACAGAAATCAGTGGCATTCCTATACACCAACAACAAAACAGAAGAGAGACAAATCAAGGAGTCGATCCCATTTACAATTGCACCCAAAACCATAAGTTACCTAGGAATAAATTTAACCAAAGAGGCAAAGGATCTGTACTCAGAAAACTATAAAATACTCATGAAAGAAATTGAAGAAGACACAAAGAAATGGAAAAATGTTCCATGCTCATGGATTGGAAGAACAAACATTGTGAAGATGTCAATGCTACCTAGAGCAATCTACACATTCAAAGCAATCCCCATCAAAATACCATCCACTTTTTTCAAAGAAATGGAACAGATAATCCTCAAATTTGTATGGAACCAGAAGAGACCCCGAATAGCCAGAGGAATATTGATAAAGAAAAGCACAGCTGGCAGCATCACAATTCCAGACTTCCAGCTCTATTACAAAGCTGTCATCATCACAGTATGGTACTGGCACAAAAACAGACACATAGATCAATGGAACAGAATCGAGAGCCCAGAAATGGACCCTCAACTCTATGGTCAACTCATCTTTGACAAAGCAGGAAAGAATGTCCAGTGGAATAAAGACAGTCTCTTCAACAAATGGTATTGGGAAAATTGGACAGCCACATGCAAAAGAATGAAACTGGACCATTTCCTTACACCACACACAAAAATAGACTCCAAATGGTTGAAAGACCTAAACGTGAGACAAGAGTCCATCAAAATCCTAAAGGAGAACACAGGTAGCAACCTCTTCGACCTCAGCCGCAGCAACTTCTTCCTAGAAACATCTCCAAAGGCAGGGGAAGCAAGGGCAAAAATGAACTATTGGGACCTCATCAAGATAAAAAGCTTTTGCACAGCAAAAGAAACAGTCCACAAAACCAAAAAACAACCGACAGAATGGGAGAAAATATTTGCAAATGACATATCAGATAAAGGGCTAGTATCCAAAATCTATAAAGAACTTATCAAACTCAACACCCAAAGAAGAAATAATCCAATCAGGAAATGGGCAGAAGACATGAACAGACATTTTTCCAAAGAAAACATCCAAATGGCCAACAGACACATGAAAAAGTGCTCAACATCGCTCGGCATCAGGGAAATCCAAATCAAAACCTCCATGAGATACCACCTCACACCAGTCAGAATGGCTAGAATTAACAAGTCAGGAAATGACAGATGTTGGCGGGGATGTGGTGAAAAGGGAACCCTCCTACACTGTTGGTGGGAATGCAAGCTGGTGCAACCACTCTGGAAAACAGTATAGAGGTTCCTCAAACAGTTGAAAATAGAGCTACCATACGATCTAGCAATTGCACTACTGGGTATTTACCCCAAAGATACAAATGTAAGGATCCGAAGGGGTACGTGCACCCCGATGTTTATAGCAGCAATGTCCACAATAGCCAAACTGTGGAAAGAGCCAAGATGTCCATCGACAGACGAATGGATAAAGAAGATGTGGTATATATACACAATGGAATATTATGCAGCCATAAAAAGGAATGAGATCTCGCCATTTGCAACGACGTGGATGGAACTGGAGGGTGTTATGCTGAGTGAAATAAGTCAGTCAGAGAAAGACATGTATCATATGACCTTGCTGATATGAGGAATTTTTAACCTCAGGAAACAAACTGAGGGTTGCTGGAGTGGTGGGGGGGTGGGAGGGATGGGGTGGCTGGGTGATAGACATTGGGGAGGGTATGTGCTATGGTGAGCGCTGTGAATTGTGCAAGACTGTTGAATCACAGATCTGTACTTCTGAAACAAATAATGCAACATATGTTAAGAAAAAAGAAAAAGAAGAAGATAGCAGGAGGGGAAGAATGAAGGGGAGTAAGTCGGAGGGGGAGACGAACCATGAGAGACGATGGACTCTGAGAAACAAACTGAGGTTTCTAGAGGGGAGGGGGGTGGGGTGATGGATTAGCCCGGTGATGGGTATTAAAGAGGGCACGTTCTGCATGGAGCACTGGGTGTTATTCACAAACAATGAATCGTGGAACACTACATCAAAAACTAATGATGTAATGTATGGTGATTAACATAACAATAAAAAATTAAAAAAAAAAGGAGGGCACGTACTGCATGGAGCACTGGGTGTTATATGAAAACAATGGATCGTGGATCACCACATCAAAAACTAATGATGTATTGTATGGTGACTAACATAACATAATAAAATTAAAAAATAAAAAGAAGTATTTGAGTTTTTATTCTTTGCATAAGATTTTCCCTAATGTCTAGAGATGCTTATTCTTTGTTTAATTAAGGGGCACCTGGGTGGCTCAGTTGGTTAAGCGACTGCCTTCGGCTCAGGTCATGATCCTGGAGTCCTGGGATCAAGTCCCACATCGGGCTCCCTGCTCAGCGGGGGTCTGCTTCTCTCTCTGAGCCTCTGACCCTCTTCCCTCTCATGCTCTGTCTCTCATTCTCTCTCTCAAATAAATAAATAAAATCTTTAAAAAAAGAGAGAGAGAGAGACTACAGCAAATCTGACTGTGAACATGTGGGGCTTGGCAGACTTCACTTATTTTGAGTAGGCAAAGACCTGGCAGTTAAGTTTTCAGATCCCTAAATGACAGAATATGCATCATTTAAACCTGGGGTGCTATCTCTCACACTAGTTACCTTAGTTCTCCCTTCAAAAGATGGTTCAGTTTATTTGAAGAGCATTACTCAAATTTTTTGCCATTTTGCTTCTCTCCATGTGGGCTAAATTCTTCATGCCAACTGTGTTCAGACATAGGAGAGAGATAGGGAGATCAACTATTTCTTCTACAGACTTTTAATTATATCCTATATCTGGTCTTTTAGATATAGTATTTCCAACCTGCAAGGCCTACTGAGTTTCTGTAGAGAAAATCTGTTTCATCCTTCACTGAAAATTTTATAAAGTGTCCTTTACTTTCTTATTCTCATTTTTGCCTTATTGGTCACCAATCCTCAATATGTTTTTATGTTGTTGTTAGTTTTTCCAGAAGAAATAGTTCTATAGAACAACTAGATTGATGCATAGTTCCTTCACTCCCATTATTTCTTGTTTTATGCCTTTATATATCCCTTTTGTTTTATTTGAAGTCATGTCAGTAGAGAGAAGGAAAAGAAATATGTATTTACTTTGCCATCTTGAAAAAGATTTCTTGTTTTTAAAATTCCTCTTTATTAAATAATAAAAGTAGATTGTAATGATATAGTTGTATCTTGGCTATAGTCATATATTACTATTCCTCATGGCAAAGTGAGGAGGAAAAGTCCTTCAGAGTGCCTTCTAACTAAAGAACTTATGGTATATAAAAACAATTTCATCCATTTGTTATAGCTATGGGAAACAAAATGAAATTTTCTTGAATGGTATCTTCTCTTTCCATTTAAGAAATATTTTAATGTACTAGACATGAAAAATATACCTTATGAAATGTACCTTAAGAAAAAACTTAAAGAAACACTTAGATGGAGATAGTCGTGTTATCCTAAATCAAGTATATATTTATTTCTTTAACTAAAACTAATACTGTATCAAAGAGCTAGAGACCATTAGAGGCTGGTAAATTATCCAATGGACAAGTTGAGTCTGCTGAGATGGAAACATGGGAGAGAAAGACAAATTAGTACATAGGATTTTCTAATTACTCTCTTCATTGTGCATTTTTGCTATAAGATCATGACTTATGGTCTTTACAGGTTTATGTAAGAAAATAAGACATGTCAGTGGCCTTAAAAAACAAGAGCTATGTAATATCTCAAAAACCAAGAAGTCTATGAGCAAGAAGTTTCCAGGCTTGGTGGATTCTGTAGGTCATTAATGTCTTTAAAAACTCAGATTGTTTCCATCTTTCCAGTCTGTTTTCCTCAGTATATGAGCTTATCTTCCCTCATAGAGATAAGTTCCTGTCATCCCATGAAGATATGACAGTGGCCAGTGGAAGATGAGCTATTTGTTATGCAGTACATTTGGTCTCCTATTCTAGCTTTTCAACATTCACGAATAAGAAAAATGGAAAGGGCAGATGTCAGAGTATGAGCGAGAAGTTTATGAGACAAGCAACCTTGTTCTGATATGTTTATGGGAATGTGCATATTAATAAGGAGAAAGAAACATTTTTTCTTTGTACACAGAATAGCCACCTGGGCACCTGGGCATTGAGGGCTCCAGAGAGGCCTCTGCCACCCTCAGTCTTTCAAGAATGCCTAAGGCATTAGCAATGACTATTTCTTGAAGTAGAGTAGGGTTGTCAGGTTCCAGTGGGAGATAGTACATAACAAATAAAACTAATGTGTGAATATTAGAGCAAGAAGTGAGGAATCTTTATGCTCTTGCTATATCAGAGGCACTGAAAATAGACAACACAAGAGCTGTTCCAAAAAACAAAGGGAAGAAAATGGCAGATGTCACACACACACAAAAAGCATCAATGGCTCATTTTTGAGTAGATACGAAGAAGTATCATCTCAGGATTCCTACTTGTGGGAAGTGAGGTCTGAATTACAAATGAAATGGAGGTCACAACCATTGTAGAGATGAGGAATTCTCCAGTATCTTTTATCTCCTGGGTTAAGATTTATCTTTCTCCCTTTTGTGAATTTTTTTTAATAAACTTTTACATTGACCATGTAGCAGAATGAATATCTAATCAGTTTTTACTTCATTCTTTGTATTATTACATAATTTGTAATTTCAGTTTTTATTTTTTAAAGATTTTATTTATTTATTTATTTATTTATTTGAGAGAGAGAGAGAGAGAGAGAGAGAGAGTGAATACGAGCAGGAGGGGTAGAGGGAGGGAGAGCATCTCAAGCGGACTCTGCACCGAGTATGGAGCCTGATGTGGGACTTGATCTCTTGACCCTGAGATCATGACATGAACTGAAAACCAAGAGTTGATGCTTAACAGATTGAGCCACCCAGGCACCCCATGTAATTCCAGTTTTATTTTATTTATTTATTTTTTTAAGATTTTATTGATTCATTATTTATTTTAAGATTTATTTGACAGAGAGAGACACAGCAAGAGAGAGGACACAAGCAGGGGGCGTGGGAGAGGGAGAAGCAGGTTTCCCACTGAGCAGGGAGCCCGATACGGGGCTCGGTCCCAGGACCCGGGGATCATGACCTGAGCCGAAGGCAGATGCTTAATGACTGAGCCACCCAGGCGCCCCTGTAATTCCAGTTTTAAATAGAAAGTTTTAAGTAATGAGGGACTAGGTAGATGGAGATGAGGACATGGACAGCCTCAACTCGTAGATAAAACATAAAGTAGATAGAGCAAAAAAAAAGAGGAGGGGATGACTTTACAGCTTACAGTGATCTGTCTTCTATGGAAATTGTCTTGGTGAAAAGAGTGGGCCCTCAGGAGCCATGCCTACCCTACTTGTTCCTGTACTCCTTGATATGCAAGAATAGATAACTGACCCAAGATGGGCTATTTGGATCCTTTCTATGGTGTATTTGAAACATGAAGGCAGAGAAATAGAATCTGAAAGTCATTGGATTTGAATCATACTAATGGCAGTGCCAAGTGACAGACTAAGCATCTGCTTAAAGTACCAGCAAAGCAGAGGTAGTGAAAAATGGAAAAATGTGTGATATTGCACATCAAAGTCAATCAAAATATTAAATATTTGAAATTTTTATACTTCCAAAAATTAGGGTAGTAACAAGAAAAATGAGAACTTTATTGAGCTTCTTTAAACTCTGTTACTGATAAGGATCTATTGGTCAATCAATATATAGATCCCTATCAATAAAAGAGTTTACTATATATATATAGGTATATATATATATACCTATATATATATATATGTTTATACATATGTAGTAAAGCTATTTAAGTTATATGTAGGGAAGACAGTGCCTTATATTTTTTCAAGCTTAGGTGCCCACAGCCACCGTGATCCCTCCACTTCCTGATGTGAGGTTGTTCTTTTTCCTTTGATTCTCTGAGCTCAACTAGTATCCTCTGAAAAATCCAACTTTCTTATTCAGACTATGACATTAAAAGTAAGGAAACATAGATATCTTATATTTGTTCGATGTCCTACAGTTTACAAAGTGCTTTCATACCACTATTTTATTCTGTCGGGAATCCCAGGAGATACAGATATTATTAACTTTGCTGTACAGGTGAATAAACGGATACTTTAAATACCCGTAACCACATGACTAATATGGTACAAAACTTGTTCCTTGTTCTCTCTGTCACATCAAACCAGCTGGCTTGGAAAATCGATTAAAAGTAAAGAATATAGATATATAAGGGAAAGCAAGATATACATACTTGAATCCAATTCAGATGAAGCCAAAAATCCAATATTGTAATTAAATTAATTGGAGTTCATTGTTGTTGTTTGCAACCAAAAGAATTTACGATAATAAAATAAAGTAAAATAATACCACATAGATCTAATGAACAGTTTTTTGGTAAACTTGCATCTAATATTTATTAACATGTTTCTTAACTACAGATTGTATCCAGGATGATGCCAGTATAATACTTTAGTAATGCTAAACATCACATAAATTGTGGTGTTGGAACCCACAAGCCCAGCTGGTGTTTGCTTGTCTCCGGAGGTTTTGATAGAGGAATGAGAAATACTTTGGAGAGGTACATATATATAATTGGTGGTGAGAATATGCCTCTGCACCCTCCAATTAATATGACACAGCCTATTGGTTATTTTGTGATTTTAAACGACAGACGTCGTCTAATGTGTAGAATATTTGCTGATTTTTAAGCATTTTATTTTATTTTATTAAGATTTATGTATTTATTTGAGAGAGAGAGAGAGAGAGAAGAGAGCAGGGTGGGGATGCAGAGGAGAAAGGGTCTTAAGCAGACTCCAGGCTGATGGTGGAGGCCGACTCGGGGCTCGATCTCACTACCCTGCGATCATGACCTGAGCAGAAAGCAAGAGCCGGACATTCACCTGCAGCACCCAGGTGCCCCTAGGCATTATATTTTGACAAACGTACCACTGTTTTATTTTTTCCATGTTTAAATCACAAGTTATTCAATGTTCCCCCATTCTCTCCCAGCACTGAACTATAACCACAAACCCATGAGCAGCTTGACTATTTCACTGGAGAAATAAGAGTGAGGTAAGCAACTGTAAGTGAGAATAAGAGCTATAGAAAATCAGCAGCCCCATTTGGTCACATCTGTTCCATCTAAGCTACTACAAACAGCCCTTCCAAAAGGTAAAACCTAATCTGTGGAGAATTGTTTGCCTTCCTTGCAATCTGAGATGCCTCCTTTAATTTTCAGTAACCCCATTTGCAAGAATTGAATATCACTCATTTTCTTATATCATCCAAAGCATAATACAGTGGAAACACATCACAAATAACCCTAAATAATTGTTGCCGCCTTCTTTCTTCCTAGGAAACATCTTCCTGCTGGTAATAATGCAAACTGCCCCTGATTTATAGCTTCAAATACTTTAGGTAATACCAATAACTTCAGGGTCAGTAGTGCCTGCAGAGCATAGCCTTGTTAATCAGTCAAAATGATTTCATGTGTTTTCTTAGAAACATCAGAAAGGGCAAAGGATTTATGGGTGGTATCCTTTTATGTGCCACCGTGGTGTACAATATTGTCATCATGTGTTAAAACCAGCAGTGGTCTTCATTGATTTTAATCATAGTCATAACCACCTCACTCTCCCTGGGGCCCGCCCATAAAAAGATAAAAGAAATCTGAAGACATTTTATATGGCGACTTAAAATACTTTTAGTCATTATAACTTTTTAAATGCTTTCACAGCCAGCCAAGATAAAGTGCCACTTCTCACAGATCATATGTCGTTCTCACTGAAATTCCAACTAGAGACACTTAAGGCTATTGAAATGAGAGCATTTTAAATGTGGAGGGGGTTCTTAATAAATAACTACCTCTGAAGAGACTTATTTGCCTCATTTTTCCAGGAGTATTTTGTTTGTGTAATTTTATTCAAGAAAGAGCTTACATTTTACATGTTGATTCATTCACACATCAAAAATTCAATAAAAATCTCAGAGCCAAAAAAGATAGACTTACAGCAACGGAGCAAAAAAAGGATGAGCTTAAATTGAAACATGTCAGAGTAGATCAGATGCCCTTCCATCACCCTTCCAGTGAGCCAGATTCACCTCTCCAGTAGGGTTGCTTTAGGAAAGAAGAAAGACCCTCACCTACAGTTGTCTCAGTATGAGGGGAAGGCATTCATTCATTCATTTAACCAATCAGTCATTTTTCTTTCACTCTTTCAACATTTAGCCAACAAACATTCATGGAGTCACGCCTGCATACCAGGCACAGTGTTAAGGTAAGATGCCAGCGGCTTCCATTCCAAGGTGTTACGGCCTACTGAGGAAGATAGATATAAATAACAGCAACTTTGTAATATCTGCAAATGACTAGTAGCCCAAAAGAGGTGGTGGTTAGCCCTGCTGGTGATGAGTGGGTGGTGACAGGATCAGGTTTCACAGAAGAGCCTTTCCAGGGAAAGTTGTCTTGTTCACTGCAATATTCTCAACACCTGGCCTAGTACCCAGTACATAGCAGGCAGTTGTAGTTGACACAAGGATGGCAGGTTTCTCCTCACAGATTCCTCTGGTAGCCAGGCCATGCAATCCTCCTACCTTAACTTCCACCATCTACTTCTCCCTTAGCTGAATGATCCCAGTGTATAAGCATTCTACTCCTATTGGGCCAATCAGAATACCCTATCCACTGCTTGGTTCAAGAAGAAGCATATGACCCACTCTGGAAAAACTAGGATTCTTCTTTGTTACTCACTTATTCTTTTTTAACTTTAGTTGGAAGAAGAAAGCCCTTTCTTTTCAGATTCTCACAGCCCATACCCAGCACCTAACAGAGATAAATATTTAGTGGGTTCTCAATACATATTTGTTGAAAAGATGATTATATGGTGAGGAAGCTCTTAAGGGGGCGAATCTGGAACTTCCAGTACTTCAGTTCACTACCTCATGAAGAAGCCCATTCTAGGAAAAGGACGCTGAGAGGTAGGGATGGAAAACGAGAGAGTCTCAAAGGTATCTGTAAGTCCAGGTCTGTCATCCTCAATACCCTCTCAACTTCTTGTCTTCCCCACTAACATTTCTTAATAAACTAATTCAAGTTATTGACACCTGGAAGAGTCCTAACACATTATTCAATAAAAATTTGTTGAAAAGTTGGCTGATGAATGAATGAATGAATGAATGAATGAACGAACAGATGAAGCATATCTCCGCAGAGGGCACAATGACTCCAAAACAAGCAGGTGTGCCACAGTACGGCATGCTAGATGTGGTATTTTAGCCACAGCAGATTTTACCTTCTACATGTATTTTAAGAGCCAGAAAGGGATAAATGATACTTTCCAAACTTCCTTGAAGCTAGAAGTCTGTTTATGAATTAGGTTCAGTCAGTGAATGATAATACAGGCTTGTAAGGTTTAAAAGGATAAAGGTGAGTGGGCATATTGTTGCTTCTCTTGTCCTCTAGTAGTTAGGTGGGAAGAAATACCCGCTCTGATTTTCTGACTCTGGTCAGAAGCTTCATGGGTGTGAGAGACAGCTGTGGTAATGCAGGGAAAGAAGCCACTTCCTTAATTTGACTCACAGGTCAAGTGGCACACCCTTAAAATTCTGCAGTCTGATGGGGTTCTCCTGAATTTCTCTCTAGTCCTTCCTACTGTTGCAAACACTAAGTTCCTTTCTGTTAAAACATCTAGAAACTACACTAAATTCTGACTGATGGGCATGGTATGTACAGGGATTATAAAATGTTATGTGAGGCTCTCAAATGGGCGTGGGAAGGCAACATCACTCCCCAGGGAACATTTGGCAATGTGTGGAGGCTTTTTTTTTTTTTTTTTGTCATAAATCAGGAGGGTGTTGCTAGTAGTATCTGGCATCTAATGAGTAGAGGCCAAGGATGCTGCTAAATATCCTACAATGCACAAGACACAGGCTACACAGCGAAATTATCCAGCACTAAATATCAATATAGTAAAGTTGAGAAATCCTGGACTAAAGTAGGGTTTCAACAGGTTGTAGTTAGAGGATTAGGCTTTTTATTATTGAGCAGGACCAGATCCTAAAATGTCACATATGGTATTCAAAAGTGTGAACAGATCTCTCTCCGACATCTTTCCTCTTGGCCTTTTACCAATTTTGGGAGTCTTAAGGCTCTAAATTCTGCGTTTTAACGTGTAAAACTGAAAAGATTTCACTATCATGAATTTTTGCTATGAAGACTAGTTCCTTAGAATTTCTCAACCTTGAGACCAGTAATAGCCACTGACCTTAGTAAAAATTACTTATAGGTATTACATGCTGCGGTATAATCATTGCATTGCCACAAATATCTCCAATCTGGAAGACGTATGGAGAAAGTTCATACATACTATCACTTCGGGAGTTGTTTGGAATTGTTACAGACATTCAGTAAACAATCTATGAGAGGATATTAATTTTAACTCTTATCACATGGGTACAATGTTCTGAAAAATTGAATGGTTTAAAGCATACAAAACTAGCAAAAACAACAAGAGGAAGGCAGCATAAAATACCTCCTGTGTATTTGTATTTTTTTAATGAACACAAATGAGCAAAATCTTGACAGAATATGAGACTGTCCTGATTGTCTACCGTGAAAATAATTCAAGGGTTAAAAGATGGCTTCACTTTGATCATCTGCAATCTCTGTTCCTACTAAGCAGAAAACAGAATGATGCCAGCACAAAGAAAGACAGGACAGCTGGGATCAAGAGATTTAAGAAGCAACAAATAAAAAATAAAAAATAAATTAAAAAAAAAAACAGCAAAAAAAAGCATGTCAAAAGTGAACTTTTAAATATTCATTGAGAATGACTGAGTTCACAGTGCTTTTCTGTGTGGTGCAGATGGCTCAGGGATTCAGGGCAAACAAAGCAACAATTTCTGCATACTCGCAGCTTATCAGCCATAATAGCCAGAGGCCCCAAAACTCCAGGGCTTTGAGATGATTCAACCAGGTTCCTTTACCTGCCAAATTCCACTGGATCTATGCAGCTTCCATCATAATAACAAGGGGGAAAGAATAGTAGGAAACGTGAGCTGTCTTTGCTTTAACGTCCACATAGCATTTATCACTGGGGAATGACCTTTAAATTCCAATTACAGGTTCATTTATGATGGAAAAATGTTTTTGAAGGAGAGAAGGGACATACAGAATTTCTTAGTTTGATCCAAAATTTAAATTAAAAAAAAAAAAGCAAATGGAAAATTGTGCACATTTTAATCAAGCTGAAATTGTTAACTGATTACAGGGAATGGTCTGAGATGTTTAACTCTAAGAAGCAACCTGTTTCTTTGTTAGACACAGGGGTATGACCTCATCACAGAGAGCTTATTCTCTGCATAATGGCTTGGAGAAAAGAAAGAGCCAAACTGCATCATCTTTCTGCCTGTCTTAGTGTCAGGGGAGAGCTAATACTCATATGGTATAATAAAAAACAGTATTAAACTGCATCTTTGAACAATCAAAAACAACACGCAAAATGGAATTCAGATAAAAGGCTAACAGCATTTTCTGTAACAGGAGATAATATTACCATTTACAATGTATCAGAATGGTACACCAGACTTTTTATTCCACAGGGGTTTTATTGAGTGCCTATCATGTGCCATGCGCTGTTAGGTGCTCCAGAAACATGCAGAAGTCAGTAAGAGAATGGCTTTGTTCAAAGTCTAATAAATAAGAACAAATAAGAAGCAATACAGTATCCCCCCATTATCTGCGGGCGTACGTTCCAAGACCCCTAGTGGATGCCTGAACCGCAATTAGTACTGAACCCTATATGTTCTGTTTTCCCTATATATACATGCCTATGATAAAATTTAATTTATAAATTAGGCACAGTAAGACATTAACAACAGGAATAAAATAGAGCAATTATAACAATATGTTCCAATAAAAGCTGTGTGAATGTGGTCTCTCAAAATATACTGTATTCACCTTTCTTCTTGTGATGATGAGAGATGATAAAATGCCTAAGTGATGAGATGAAGTGAAGGGAATGATGTAGGCATTGTGACCTAGATTTAGGCTGCTTTTGACCTTCTGGCAACATGTCAGAAGGAGGACCATTTGCTTCCAGACTGCAGTTGACTGCGGAAAACTGGAAACCACGAAAAGTGAAACCATGAGTAAGGGGAGGCTATTGTATAATAAAAGTCTGTATGTGGCATATATTGAAGAGTTTCAAGCAAAATTTCAGAGGCCATACCACCATGAGTTGGAAGATGTCAGAAAAGGTTTGATGGAGAGGGTAATATGAAAGGAATCTTGAAGTACTGTAAGAATTTGAACTGACAGAAATGAAGAGAACTTTTGTTGAAAGAAGTCAGTAATACCAACAGAATAGAAGCCAAAAAGCAGATGGGTGTGTGCATGAATCAGTATGTGGTGTGGTTTAGCTGAAACTAATGAAACATGTAGAGACCTCATAAAAAATATATCTGGAAGGATTAAATCGGAGACACATGGACTTCTAGACCTACAGTGAACTTTAGGAAACCATAGTTTAACTTTGTCATCCTATAGTTGAGATAGCAAAAGCTCAGAAAAGATGAAATTATTTATGCAAGTTGATATGTCAAGGGGATGATCCTCATAGCCAAGGGTAAATGGATTTGTGTCTCCTAAATGTCCACTCCCCTTTTTGTTTCTTTTTTTTTTTCCACTCCCATTTTTGTTTTTTGTGACAATTTGCAGGGTAGTCTGGGTATCTGGGTGTTCTTAAAAACCAAGATGAGAAAGTTGTACTAATTACTGTCATTTGGTAAATCTTAAAGAGACACTAAAGATCTTTGAGAATGGAAATGACATCATTGAGAATGAATTTTGGCAAATAGAGGAAGGAGAACAGAAGAAACATTTTGTAGTGATGTAAAGAACAGATTAAAAAACAAACAAACCAAGGTCTACCGAGCACATGCATAGACATAACAATCACCTTTCCCATACTTTCTTTTTTTTAAGGTTTTTATTTATTTACCAGAGAGAGAGAGAGGCAGGCAGAGGGAGAAGCAGACTCCTTGCTGAGCAAGGAGCCCGATGTGCAACTCGATCCCGGGACCCTGGGATCTTGACCTGAGCCAAAGGCAGACGCTTAACCGACTGAGCCACCCAGGCGTCGTCCCCTCCCATACTTTTTTAATATAGCTTTGACTGGCCTTTAGCATAGCTTTGAGAGTATTCATCAGCATATGTATTGCAGAAATCAAAGACATTTAAATGGACGATGCATAGCCCAATTGGTTGTGAAGGTTTTGCTTAAATGTATCATGGTTTTAGTAATTCCTGATTTAGTCATAAGCATATGAAAACCTTGGGTAAATAAATTACCCAAGAGAATTATGGGAAAATTCCAGCATTTATTAAAATAGTCATATTTTATAAACTGTAGAATACAGTTTTGGGACTAAAAAACAGTATTTTTATTGTAGTTTTAAAATATTCTTTATTGTGAATTCACAGTATTCTCCAAAGCTTAATAGCACACATGGTATGTATGTACAAATACATGAAATACATGTAATTAGTCTCTAATTTAAATAGCAATGAGAGAAATGTATTACCTAATTTGAATTAACCCTAAATTAAAACTGGAACAGTGAAATACAGTAATTTCAGTCCAGGGCAAAGTCATGCTCAAATATAATTTAAAATCGATTTTGATTTTAATCTCAAAAATTAATCATCATATTTTTCTGGTCTTACACAAAAGCAAATAAATCAATGTTTGATGTGAAATCTTTTCCCCCAGAAGCCCCTGAAAAAGTTCTCTTCATTCACATACCAAGCTCAATTACTGATACTCACATCTTTCTTCTATTTTTAAGATGTAATATGTAAGGAAATATATTAATAAGCATTTATTTTAGGTATAACCGAAATGAACATTAAAAAGTTTGAAAAACTTTTAGACCATGACTTCAGTAAGTAAGGAATCTTAAGACTAGAATAAAAGTATTCATCATCTTCATAGTAGATGCCATTAATTAAGTGCTTACTATAGCAAGTGCTTTGCATGCGCTTTCTCGTTGAGTCCTTAGAATATCCTGTGAAGTACATATGGTTATTGCCTCATTCAAAAGGCTAAGTGGCTCAGAGTCATACATATTGTAACCAGGCTTCGTCTGGCTTCAAGCTCATGCTCCATTTCAACCATTGTGACACTGCTTCTCATCAAAATGTTTAAAAAATCAAGGATAGTTTAGTGGCAGGGAGAAGAAACACACTCAAAACAGCTAGGGTGGAGGTGACTTAATGGGAAGAGAGGAGGAAACTTTGTGGAAAAGCCTGATGGTGGGGGCGCCTAGTTGGCTCAGTCCTTAAGCATCTGTCTCCAGCTCGGGTCATGATCTCAGGATCCTGGGATCGAGCCCCACATGGGGCTCCCTGCTCTGCGGGAAGCCTGCTTCTCCCTCTCCCATTCCCCCTGCTTGTGTTCCCTCTCTCGCTGTGTCAAATAAATAAATAAATAATAAATAAAATCTTAAAAAAAAAAAAAGAAAGAAAGGCCTAAATGTGAGAAAGAGCATGGGGTGTTTAAAAAAGGAAAATAGGGCTGGAAAAGAGAGCAGGGAGGAACATGTGAAACCTGGAGAGGGGCAGCAACCCCATTAAGGAGGGCCTTGTCAGTCTGTATTCACAACATACGTGTGGTGGGGAGTCAGGCACATGACATAGTGCTTAAGAACATAGACTCTATGAGCAGCTCTAGTTTCAAAACCCAGCGCCCCTCTCAGCTGGTGTATAATCTTGGATAGTTATCTAATTGTGTAAGCGATTATTTCTTCTGTAAAAGGGACACTGAGCAGTTTTCTTAAAGGTTGTGTGATGATTAAGGTAATGCGTAAAAGCACTTATCACAAGGTACACATAATGAATTCTTATAAAATGTTACTGATAATTATTTGTAGTCTTTTCGTTAAACTTGATCATTATACTTGATCACTATACTTGATCTCTCAATAGGCCCTCTAGAAGAAACTCCCACTAGGAAACTGGTGTCAGCACCATTGGACATTTCCTCTGTAGGAACTCCCTTGTGTCATTTACTCATGCTGTTTTCCATTTTCATTCAACCTATAAGAATTTACTGAACATGCACTATATTTCAGATAGTGTGCTGGGCATTATGGATGTACAAATAATTAAAATATGTTTCCTAACCTGGAGGAGCTTGCATGATAAAGGGTAGACGAAAATGATGGCTACTATGTGGTACCATTTATGTCAGGGGAAGGGAAAAAGCAAAATTTTTACTGGGCACTTACCATATTCTAAGCAGGGTACTATATACCTCTGTGTATTGTTATCAGATCTTCATCTTTATCAGAACTTGGTAAGTAAGTTTTTTTTCTAATAATAGAGAAGGAAAACAAGCTCAGAATGGTCAAATAGCTTGCTCAAGTTGACACATTTACTAAAATGGCAGTTTGCCATTCAGGCTCTCACTCCGAATCCAGGCAAGCCCTTTGTACCTACAATTCTTCTTTTCCAAGTCTCCCAACTATACTGGTTTTACCCTAATAAAACAAGGACCAAAGTGAGTTTTGGGTTTAGCAACAGGAATTCATTGGTAATCTTGATGAAAACAGTTTCGTAAGGTGAAGGAAGATGCTAGCAAAGGACAGAAAAGAGACAGTGGTTGAAAAGGTATAAAGGGGGGCGCCTGGGTGGCTCAGTTGGTTAAGCGACTGCCTTCGGCTCAGGTCATGATCCTGGAGTCCCGGGATCGAGTCCCGCATCGGGCTCCCCGCTCAGCGGGGAGTCTGCTTCTCCCTCTGACCCTCCCCCGTCTCATGCTCTCTCTCTCTATCTCATTCTCTCTCTCAAATAAATAAATAAAATCTTAAAAAAAAAAAAAAAAAAAAAAAAAAAGAAAAGGTATAAAGGGGAAAGGATTGTTTTAGGCTGTGTTTTATTAGGTATTTCCATAACAGTGAACACTAATCTCTTCTTTCTTTTTAGAGCATTTTCTTTCTTTGGTCACTACGTCCCAGACTCTGAGGGCTCCTCCTTTGCTGGAACCCTGAATCCAGTTCCAGTAAGATGGCTTAACCTGAGCCCTATATGAGATCTTAATTAATCTTCCCAGCAATATTTTGAGACAGTTGTCATTGTTCCCATTTTATTGATGGGGGGGGATAAAAAACAAAACCAAAACTGAAGTTCAGACGAGGTAATTTAGCTACCCAAAGTCATAGAGGTAATAAGTGATGGGTGTGGGATTAGGACAGAGGTCATTCTGACATGCTTTCTACCACACCAACTTTTCAGGAGCCCAATAAGGCATGAGATTAAACATGGGCCTTTTACTGGAGATTTTCAGGACTCAAGCTCACTAACCCTCCCTACATTTTACCTCTCTAAGTTATGGAAGATTAATCCTCAATTGGCACAGTCTAAATATTAGGGGAGGCCAGAATTTTGTTATTTCTGCTTAAGCTAGTCCTGGAAATAGCCCAAATTTATAGATACTAAATTCAGAGGTAAAAGAGCCAAATTTAAATAGCTAGCAGTTTGTCCCCACATAAAAGCTTAGTCTTAGCTTCCAGGATACTGCAAATCCCCAACTCTTGAAAGGTGAATGAAACAAAAGACACCAATATGCACACTGCTCGACTGCTTGAATCTGGAGATCATTGATAAATCTGTCACATATTGTAAATCTGACTCTAAGCTCTTCAAAGTTATTCTTGAAGATGAAAAAATTACTAATTCTCCAAAATGTTTGACAAGCCTTGCCCAGCACTTCAGTGATAAGAAATGAACTAAAATCCGAACTATTACCTCACCGGGGTCATGTGCTAACAATGATCCCTCCTCCATCTCCTGAATTCTTCCCACACATACTGCTTTAGATTTGCAAAGGTATGATGTGGTAAGTGAAATAGTACATGGAGTATAAGTGGGTCTCTACAATCAGCTATTTTAGAAGTTTTAATTTTTCTTGCCTTTCTTGGTTTCTGTAGTGATGATTAGAATAAAATAGGGACACTTTTCAGTGGTAGAATTAAGACCTCTCTTCAGAGTAAATCCTTCTTTACTTTGCCTCCTTTCAAGTACATGAGAAGAGTTGCTAGACAAGTTTATTTAATCACTCGGAATATGTCATGTTAACTCAAGGAAGAAGCAAAGTGCCTGAAAAGCCAGGATAAACTGCGTGTAACTTTCTTTTTCCCCCTCACAAAATCTAGTTCCAGTGAAAACCATCTTTATTGCCTCAGGCTAATGTGTAAGTTAGTGAGAGATTATGGTCTGGTTTTTATAGCATTTTATGTAGTATTTGACAATCTATAGGGACCTTTCCTGTTAGTCCTTTACAAATATAAAATGTAATTTTAAATTTCACTTCATCATGGTAATAGGCTATATAAGCTTCCTTTCTAAAACCTATAGACCATCCTGTCACCTTAGGGAACCTCAAACAACCTGACTTAATCACCTCTCGGTGACTCATTGTGCCCTGCCCACTCTTTTTGAAAATATATAAATCCTAATTATTTTTAAAACCCTTTTCTAGAAAATGAGATTGATTTCTTGTATACACTCAGGCTAAACATACACAGAAAAAATAGGTAGGAAGAAACTCTTTGTCTCCAAAGGATTGGATTATTTTCATATGTTCTCTCCAGTGCCCCTCCTTCGCATTTTCAGTCAAGCCTCTTAGGTAGAGAAACCTGCTTTAGAAGGCAGGCAGCCAATCAGCCAAATCCCTAATGGGGGGAAAATAAAGAGTGAGAGTCACTTACAGTGAGATGCTAAGGTGTGTACAGTGTGGCTGTGGGGGCACACAGCCATCCTAAGCAGTAGGCAATTTGGTCAGTGCATTGCTAGATAGATGAAACCATTTTTGTTAACATTTTATAGATGAGGGAAGAGAAACTCAGAGAAACTAACTTGGTCAAGATCTCAAGGTTAATTCCTGGCAAGAGTTGAAACTGGGTCTTCCCAATATTTAGTTAATTTATCTGTCCAGTATACCTCACTGCCATTGTTAAACAGCTTCCTTACTTCCTAAACAGGTCATATCTGCCCCTATTGCAGTTATTGCTCATGTAATCAGTTATTTCAGCCCACCATAACATGGTCACTGGTATTTAACAGTAAATACTAATAAGGTATTTGTTATTTCTTCCTCTGTGATATTCTGTGCTGAGTAATACAATGGCACTTCCCCTGTAGGAGCTTAACACTGAGAAGGGATATGTATGCCTTTGCAACTCTCACTGTTCCCAGCTAATGGTCCAGGATTGTGGTGGTCTTAGCCTAGATTCCTCCTAGGGAACTGTGGACTCCACAGCCCAATCCTGGAGCTCAGATAAGTCATTTTAGAGATGCAGTATTGAAACCGGGGGTTACTTGTCCAGCATTTGCTTCATCATACTATCACAATTTCCTGGATATCTACTCTGAGTATCATGTTACCATTTTACAGATTGCACAGTTAGAATCTCACCCTATCTAGCCTACCTAAGTTAAGAATGTCAGTACCTCAAAACCCATCTTGAGCTATTTCAGAGTTTCAGTAACAGAATCCTAATGTACACCTAATAGGCTGATGGAAGGAACTCTCTTTATTTTTTTCTAATTTGCTTCTTTAAATGTGAATGCGTTATAACTTGCAGTTGAATACTTCCGTAAAGATAATTACATATGGCAAGACAGAAAAACTTTTTGAAAAAAAAAATTCCCTTGAATATGTGCCTGAATTCATTTACAACTGTTGCTGCTTTAAACACTTCAGGCAGAATAAGTGGATGGCACTAAACAGCTTAGCTGCAATTATTATGGAATGTCTGAGGTATAATTTCCCCTGCGGTTTTGTTAGGCGTACAAAATTCATAATTCTGATTTGTGGCAGGTACTTATTACCCATCACAGGTGGGGATATGCAAATATTATTCTAGTAGGGGTGAACAGCCTTTATTTCAGTATTCAGCTATTAACGAGATTTGTGAGTCTGGTACTCTGGGGCCATTTAATTAATTAGATGGTACAGATAAAATATAAATTGTTTTGTAGGCTACACAATTCCTGTCCTAGGAGATGTAAAACTGAGGCTAAATGAACTTAGTGTAGATTGATTTGTTGTTTTTTTATATAGCTCCCAGTAAATGTAAATCCTGCTCATTATTTTACTGTATTAATTCCACTCATAATCCTTATATTCTCTGAGTTTCATTAAAACAGATGTTATGTATTTGACTATTTTGTCAAGTGACTTCATCACTTAATCTCCATGTCCATGGCAGTAAGCATGTCCTGAATATGGAAAGAATGTATCTATAACAGATCTTTTGAAAATTTTTCATATTCTTGAGTAAGAGTCTTTTGTTAATTTATAATATTATGTATGTGGAAATAAAATCTACTAGAATAAATCTGAAAAAATTGCATGACATTAAAAAGAATTTTATTTGGGTCATTCAAGAAAGAGTGCAGCCTATACAACTACCTGAACATAAGGAGAATCCTTTGTCATGCATTTGATATCTCAGGGAGGTGAGAAGTTTATAGTTAATTGGTTAATGGCAAATAAGTTTAATTTTTCCTCTGTCTTTATATACTTGGCACTGGATGTCTAGTAGAGCTGTGGTAAGAAGGATTTGGGATCTTGCCTTGACATAATGGCAAAATCACTGTGATTGATTATTGATGTCTGCCTTGGGTGTGTCTAGAGTGGTGCTGTTTATGCTAGGTATTTGCCTTCTTTGGTTTATGTCTTTGGTGACAACTCATATTGTTGATTACCCTAAATTTGACAAGAATAAAAGTGCACATATTTTGTTTCACTCAGAAGATACTCACTTGAAGTTATTAAATTTCATAGCAGTCCCATCTTCTAATAAAACAATTTGTAAATGATTACTTCAATTTTGTGTTGAAGCTAGAAACTAGAAAATAATTATGCAAATAAATGACTGAATATTTTTTTTTTCTGAGTTAAAGCTGGGCTTACCTTAAATTTTACTTTGGGATGAAATACTAGTTTCTTTCTTCTGACCTTCAAGTTTTCATTTAAAAACTGAAATTCAGGCTAACAATAATAGTGTCTCTTTTCCCTGAGTACAATATTCTATCCTCTGCCAACCTCCATACACTCCCTATCTCTTCTCATTTCTTAATGAAAAGCAAGTATATTTCTCAAAAGAAACATACTTTTAATACCTTGACTAAATAAAAGGAGGATACATAAGAAAATGCAAGAACTGGAGAACAATTTCCCAAAGGGATTTAATAACCACATTTAAAATAATTGCAAAAGCTTCTGCTTTTGCACATCATGTTGACAACCTTGAATGCAAAGCAAAATACTTAAATGTGCAGATCTGAGAGTTCTGTGTTCCAGGTTGGCATTCAGCAAATATGTTTTCAAGCATCTCCTGTTAATCTCCATAGACATCCAGGAAAAGATAAATTTTGTCAATTTAAAAAGAGATTTATAAGGTGTTACAACCATGTATTCTATATCTCCAAAAGAAAAAATTAAATGAAAGGTGATAATTATTCAGATTCAAAACCTGTTAAAGAGGCCAAGACAAAATTAAACAATTAGAAAAATATTTTCACAAAAAAAATGCTGGATTAACAACAAAGGAATTCTATACTAAAAGATTGGTCAAGACATTACTACTGAAATTACTTATGTGGTTTATATAGATGATAATAAGATGTGCTACTAATGATGTATTTTCTGTGAAATGAAATTCTTTTGAATTTGCAAACATTAAGATTTAAATTGGCTATAAATGATAAAACCTAGATTGTAATTGTGGAAGCAATTTGGGATCTATTATTGATCCTAATCTGATAAATATATTGATAAATAGGAAAATAGAGAAAATAAAGATGGAACAAATACACATAATATTAAATGTTAAGATTAGTCCTTTTTTAAAATATTATACTCAAGGAAATATTTTAGACATAGACGTAATATTCTGTATTATGCAGTCTTCTCCAAAGTTTCAGGCCTTTGGTAGGACAACCACTCAAAAGCTCTGCAGTTGGAGTATTTGGAGAAAAAGGAAGAATCCAGTGTTCTTTGGAGAACAATGAGGGGTCACATTAAAACATTTGATGTGTGGATAAGAAATAATGAGATGTTCTCTGATGGCAGAACTTTTGGGTGGAAGTCAGGACCTGAACTTAACCTTACTGAGTGCAAAAAGGAGTTGAACTGGGTGGTGCATACATGGCTCCATGTATTTGCCAAATCCCATAGAATTGTACATCAAAAAGAGTGAACTTTAACATATGCAAACCAAGATAAAGGAAGTACCAACCAGGACATTGAAGGGCAAATGGATTAAACTTTGTTACAAATGTATGACATATCAGCACTGAAGAAGATAAGGGGAAGAAGAGCTGACCTATGTAACTTTGAAAAATAGTGTTTTGGCTATAAAGCTAAACTTTAAAGACAAAAATAAAGAAACTATAAAGTTAAAGACAGAAAAAAATTGTACATAAACACTGTACTCTAGTTGGCAATTTTTTTCATGGAAGTACAAGTTAGTAATTATGAAAGCCTTTACATCTATACTGAGGTTGAATAAAAAAGTAAAAGAAAGGTGGAGAGTGAGTGCCAGGTTTCTTACTGTTGGAAAAAGAAGTTACAGATAAGCAAGAGAGGACAACTAGAATGAATTCCATGGTAGTGGATCACAGTTGGAGACATCGGTGTGAACTCATGTTTAGCTTAATATTGGTACAGATGGCAGATATAGAAAAAAATCATAGATGTGTGTGTGTGTGTGTGTGTGTGTATGTGTATATATATATATATATATATATATAAGTTTGTGGGTATAGAAACAATCATAGACCTATGTATATACATAAGTTAGTATATATACATGTAGGTATTACTTAGCTCTGTTGAGATGTCCTAGAAGCAACAATACCCCACTAGTGATAAGCACACACACACCCACATCTTGGTTTCTAAATACCATTTTAATCAAAGTAACCAGGAATCTTTGGAGAAATAAATTGATTCTGGGGCTGGGGCAGGAAAAATACAGGAAGAGTCTGGAATATGTTACAGTGGCAGAAGGGAGGTAAGGGAGTGATCAAAAAAAACAAAGAAAACATGTCAAAGGGACACAGATGCCAACTGAAAGAGCTCCCAATAGTAAAAGCTGGAACAATTTGAGCAAGAAAGTAAATAAGGTAATACAAAATAAATATTCAAGAGTCCATACTGATGCAAATAAATGAAGACTAATCTTCTTTACATAACAATTACAAATAACTAAGCTCTATACAGAAGTGGAACTTAATTTCCCAACACTCTTTCTTCCTTTTGAGAATGGATTAGACTTAGTGACTCACTTCCAAAAGATTGGTGCCTTGATAAGGAAAAATAGTAATTAAAGCAAAACAGAACAAAACAAACACCAACAAACATTACCTCAACCAAGTGATGAAAGTTAACCAGTGGTGTTGGGCACAAGAATTACCTATGAATATGTATGATGAAAAGGACACTTCACCTCTTCAGTATTCTTCCAAAAACCCATAACCCTAGTCTAATCATGAAAAAACATCAGAGAAACCAAAACTGAGGTACAGTAAGAAATATATATATGGTCTTTGCCTTCACTTTCTGGCACAGAACTCCCAAAACCCTTGAAATTTTCTAAGTGATAGGAATGTCTTTTGGTCAATCATTAGGTGTCCCTTTCAAGCACACCTGAGTTTATACCAATGAGGTAAATTAGGGTGGTGCCTTAGACAGACTTGGAATGGGGCTGGTCACCAGAAAGACCGAGTGATTAGAGGGCTGGGACTTTCAGACCCACCTCCTTGATCCCTGAAGAGGGGAGAGGGACTAGAGTTTGAATTAATTGCCAATGGCCAATGACTTAATCACTCATGCCTACATATTGAAGCGTCCACAAAAGCCCAAAAGCATGAAGTTCCAGAGTTTCCAGGTTGGTGAACACAAGAGGATGCAGAGAAGATGGCTTGCCTATAAAGCATGGAAACTCTGAGCCCTTTCCCCACATCTTGCTCCTCCATCTAGCCATTTCTGATTTATGTCCTTTTATAATAAACTGGCAACCTAGTAAGTAAAATATTTCTCTGAGTTTCGTGAGCTGCTCTAGCAAAGTAATCAAACTGAAGGAGGGGATTGTGGTAACCTCTGCTTTATAGCACATGGGTTAGAAGTGCAGGTGACAACTTGAACTTCAGTTGACATCCAAAGTGGGATTAGAGGTTGGGGAGAATATTGTCAGACTGAGCTCTTAACCTATGGGATCTGACGCTATCTTCAGGTAGATAGTGTCAGAACTAAATTCATGGTATAGTGTTGGAAAAAATCACACATTGGAATACCTAACTAGTATCCCTCAAAACTGTCCTGGTCATGAAATATGAGGAAAGACAAGAAATTGTCACAGACCAAGGGACACTAGGGAGACAGTATAGCTAAAGGCAATGCAGTACAACTTGAACAACAAAATTAATAACTATTATTCTGTAATTAGATTGAGTCCTGAAAGAGAAAAAAATGATTCACATACCTTTTAAGAAAAAGTTTAGGGTGCCTGGGTGGCTCAGTCAGTTAATTATCTGCCTTCTGCTCAGGACATGATCCTGTAGTCCTGGGTTAGAGCCCCACATCGGGCTCCCTGCTCAGCCGGGAGCCTGCTTCTCCGTCTTCCTCTGCCTGTCCCCTCTGCTTATTCTATCTCTCTTGCTTGCCCTCTGTCTCTCAAATAAATAAATAAAATCTTTTTAAAAAAAGAAAAAGTTTATATATATAATATATTAAATTTATAATGAGTTGTTTATAATGCCATATATGTTCTTAGGATTGTTGCAGATTTTTAAAAAAATCTTTCAAGTTCTTTCATGTATGGGCTATAAGACTTCAGGACATTTTAAGTGTTCTTGTGTAGTAACTAGTTTCAAATACTCTTGCAGACATTTAAAAGTTGAATTGAAAAGCATGAGAAACATTCTTAGAGGACTTTTTTACTCTGGGACAATTAGCTATAATTGAACTATATAAGGAGCTGACTACAAACCTCATAAATATATCCCCAGAAATTCAAACTAAATGTTCCTTCAATTTTCCTGTAGTCAGATCCCCCCAGAATGCCCACAGGGACATGAATGCCTCTCTATGAGTTGGGAAATATGTTGAAGGAAGGGTTGGGGAGCAGGAAGTCAGTAAGGAAAAGGACTAATTGTAGTTAAAGTTTCATACTTTTGCCAATTGTGTGAAAATCATTACAATACAAAGATCATGCTGATTTCCTTCAAAGCTCTAACATCTGATTCTGCTAATAATCTACCAAGATTTAAACTCATACTTAAGAGTAGTGAGGGAATTGTTTAGGTCTCAAGCCTAAGCAACATGTTTCAACCAAATAACCAGTAATTGGTGAATCAATCAAATCATAATCTATGTCCTATCTCTTTGTTGAGTCCTTGTAAGCATTTTCCTCAGGAACACAGAGGTGAAGGAGGGAATGGAGGTAGGCAGGCAGAAAAGTGAAATTTAGGTTTTGGGCAGATTTCCTGGCCATAATAAAATCTAATATTTATTTTTAAAACATTTATATAGTACTTCTATGTCCTACCTACGTACTATTCTTTAGTGCTTTATAAGTACTCATTCATGTAATCTTCATAATGAGTCAATGAGTAAGTACCATTATTATCCCATTTTTCAGATGAGGAAACTGAGGTACAGAGAGATTAATTTGAATTAATTGATACATTTGATTAATCAATTAATTATAAATAATTATGCATAATTTATAAATAAGTGATTATAAATAAATTTGTGAGATGGCAAAGTAAGGCAGAACCAGAATTTGAAGATTTATAAGTTCCACCCTGACTCTGAAATTTTTTAGAAAGATGAAAGAAAAGAAGGGAAATATGAATGAAATAGAGCAGCAGTTTCAAAGTGATGACCAGGGGAGGACCTGGCACTTGGATTTTGTTTATTAGTCAATAAATTCACATTAGAATTTGACCACCTTTGGATAGGTCATGCATTTCAGTTTGTTGAGTCTCCACAACTCTTTGATGCACTGCCCTGTCACTTAACACATTTAGATGGCTTGTCTGGCCTCTGAAAATGTTTGGGTTTTATACAAAGAAAATGACATTAAAGGTTAAAATGAGAGAGCAATAGAAATAGAGAAATTAGGGAGTCCAAAAAATGGGGAGAAGAGGAAGAAATAGTGAAATGCAGATAGATAAAAGGATGGTAGGGAAGCAGGTCCGAACTCGATGGCCAACCATGTATCTCCACTAATAAAAAGTTGCAGTGAGAACAATTGAGTTCGATCCTTCTATTGCTTCCCCTTAAAAAAAAAAAAAAAAATGGAAAAAATGGAGAAGGAACCAAAGATGGACTCTGTCCTCTCTCCTTGCTCAGTTTAGCCTAGTTCTGCAGATACTATAGATGTATTTCCAGCAACAGAAATAATCCCCTCCAACCTTTGTCCAATTCTCTCTGGGACTGTCATTCAGACTTTAGACCAGTTGGGTCCTTTTGTGTTTTGGACCAACCTCCAGTCATCTGGAAAGCATTTTCTGAGCCACAATTAGTGATTCACTGGCCTGAAATCAAGTCTTCTTCCAAATAAAATAGAAGGTAGCTCAGCCTTCTGTCTGCTAGAGCACATCTTTTTGTAAGTGGCAAGCAGCCCTACCTTTAAGGTCCATCCAAACTAGAGCAAGTGAAGGAGGAGAAACAAAAATAAGTTAGAAAGAAAATTAAAAATACCTAGCACTTGAGGCTTCAAATCCACATTTAAACATGAAGAAATCCTGGTCTTGGCCATACACATATTTGGCATGAGAACTTGGATTGCTTCTTTTACTGATGTTTGTTCAGTCTTTCAAAATGACAAATATGAGAAAGCCTTGGTAAATGAGTTTATTTTGGAGATTTGTTAAGAGTCTGTTCACTGCTGGAACAGTATAGAGAAAAAATCTAAAATCATAAACACTCATTCCCAAAATAAGGAACTCTCCATGCTGACACCCTTAGCAAAGTTACTAACGGAAAGGCAAGTGCTTTCACGTACCCTGAAGATAGGCAAAGCAGGAACCAACTAAAGGAATAAGGGGACTTCTCCATGCACACCGGTAACCCTTCCTCAGGCTTACTAGCAGAGCTGAGTCAAAAGACTCTTTGGACAAGCCATGTGTGAAAGTTTAAACCCTACCTAAGACAAGCCTCTTCTGTCTTCTATAAAGTTTAACACAGACAATTTCTTCATTTCTTAAATATCTTCTAAAAATTTTAATAATAGGACATTATAAGGTATTCTGCTGGGTTATTATGAAAATAACTAGTTGTTAATAGAGAAAATAGTTGTGATCTCTGAAGGCTATAAACACTTACCATGGTGACTGCAAAACATATTTTGACTCATTGGATTCCTCTTTAATGAGGGTTGTTTTCTACCTCCTGGATTCCTCATTGCAAACCAAGGAAGCTAGATTTTGTATGAAGAGAGCATTATGATAGATCTTATTCCTTTCATAAGTACCTTAAAATTTCACTCTTTCTAGTAACATGATGATGATCTTCCCAGACAACTCAATTAAAAACATTTTAATTTTTAAAGCAGTTTTAGGTTTATAGCAAAATTGAGTAGGAAGTACAAAGCATTTCTATATATCCCTTACCCCCACCCATGCACAGCCTTCTTTACCATCAATATCTGGAACCGGAGTACATTTGTTATAAACAATGAACCTACACTAACATCATTATCACCCAGAGTACATAGTCTACTAGTGGGTTCACTCTCAGTGATGTACATTCTATAGGTTTTGATAAATGTATAATGATATGTATCTACCATTATAGTATCATTCAGAATAGTTTCATTGCCCTAAAAATTCCCTGTACTCTGATTATTCACCCTTCCCTCCACCTAACCCCTGGCAACCACTGATCATTATATTCTCTCCATAGTTTTGTCTCTCTAGAATGTCATATGGTTGAAATCATATTGTATATAGCCTTCTCAGATCGGTTTCTTTCACTCACTGATAGGCATTTAAGACTCTTCCTTGTCTTTTCATGGTTTGATAGCTCATTTCTTTTTATTGTTGAATAATATTCTATTGTCTGGCTATACCACAGTCTATTTATCTACCCATTCACCTACTGAAAGACATCTTGTTGCTTCCAAGTTTTGATTGTTATAAATAAAACTTCTAGACATCTGTGTATAGGTTTTTGTGTGGATTTAAGTTTTTAAACTCCTATGGGTAAATACCAAGGAGCACAATTCATTGGATTGTATGGAAAGAGTATGTCTTTCCAAACTGTCTCCCAAAGTTGGCTGTACCATTTTGCATTCCCACCAGCAATGAATGAGAATTCCTGTTGTTCCACATCTTTGCCAACATTTGTAGTAGTTAGTGTACTGGATCTGGGCCATTCCAATAGGTGTGCAGTAGTATCTCATTGTTCTAATTTACATTTCCCTGGTGATATGTGATGTGGAGCATCTTTTCAGATGCTTATTTATCATCAGTTTATCCATTTGGTGAGGTATCTGTTCAAGTTATTAGCCATTTCTTTTAGTCTGCTCATTTGTTTTTGTACTATTGTTTATTTTTTAAGAATTCTTTTTTTTTAAAGATTTTATTTATTTAAGAGAGAGAGCACAAGCAGGGGGAGTGGCAGAGAGAGGAGCAGGCTGTCCGCTGAGCTGGGCTCCATCCCAGGACCCTGGGATCCGGACCTGAGCCAAAGGAAGCTGCTTAACTGACTGAGCCACCCAGGTGCCCCTTTACTATTGACTTTTAAGAGTTCTTTTATATTTTAGAGAACAGTCCTTTATCAGATATGTCTTTTGCAAATATTTTCTCCCAGTCTGTGTTCTGTCCTCTCATTTTCTTAACAGTGTCTTTCACTGAGAAGATGCTTTTAATTTTAATGAAGTGCAGATTATCAATTCGTCCTTTCATGTGTCATGCCCTTACTGTTGTATCTAAAAAGTCATTGCCAAGGGGTGCCTGCCTGGCTTAGCATAAGACTCTTGATCTTGGGGTCTTGATTTCAAGCTCCATATTGGGTTGTAGAGTTTAAAAAATAATTAAAATCTTTAAAAAAAAAAAGTCATCACCAAACCCAAGTCATCTAGATTTTCTCCTGTGTTAAATTCTAGTTTTATAGTTTTGCCTACAAGATTCTGAAAATGTCTTAGTGCTTTTATTTGGGGGAGGGGACTGAAAAAAACAGAAGGCTAAGGATGTTTTTAAAAGTACCTAGTCCTCATGAATGTAGGACTGTTCCTACATTCTGGTAGATTTTTGCCTAAGCCAAATTTAGTCACCCAGTTGGTCATATTACTCTTTGAACAGAACTAACTGTAAGAATACCCAGCTCTTGTTCTAATTAGACCCAGTTTGCTGAGTTAGTCCTATATAGAGGAATTATCTCTAAGGAAAGGAAGTGTCAGTCTGTTAGACCTAGTAGATTTGTGTGAAAAACATTATATGTTACACAAATAGCACTCTCACCATTAAACGGCTCATCACTACATGGATTTCAACAAACTGTACAAATCATGTATCCCGAAATATAACACATCCATACAGGAAAAAAAAAAATCTGCTCTAAGATAATTAGCATTTCAAATAAAGCCAGCCTTTGCAGTCCACCTACTGCAGAGAACTCTGGTCTCGCCACTTAACAATCAGTACATCTCTGTACATGTCACCACATTTGGCTAAATAAATTGTGATTCCATTTCATGGAGCAGAAGGACATAGGGTGCTCAACTGTACTACATAATTTTACAACACTTCCGATACAGGAGATATTTAGATCAGATGTAAGAAGGTTATTTTCTCTTGTCGAAGGCTTGCACTTGGGGAACTGAAAAGAGATAAAAAGCTAAACAGTTTTCTATCCTTTAAGAAGGTATAGTAGAGCTGATTTTACTAGACTTGTTGAAAGGCAATCCTGGCACCATATTTATCATGACATATTATTGTTAGTGGTTTAGGCAGATGATTTGTTGGGGAGAATCCAAATTCTTTAAGAGAAAAACAATATTTTATCATCTACATATCCCTAGTACCTATCCAAATGTCTCATATATAGATGTTAGAAAAATATAATTTTGTCGGATGTGCTGTAGTAAATACAGACTATTGCATGGAAAAATATGCACTCACATCAGTATCCACTCATTGCGATAGTAGTAAGTGCTTGCAGGTTTCAAATGCACACCCATTCTGATCTCATTCTGAGAGCTCCAGAATGCTATTTATTTCCACTTGAATAAAACTAAGGTAAAGCAATACTTATAAAGGCCAAAATATGCATTACTTAAATTTGATTTATATATATATTTATTTCTGCAGGTTAACTATTAGAAAGTCACTATGTATCTCTCCTCCTCATCTTCCAAACTCTTATTTTTTATGGGAGATCTTCTCACCACTTGATAAATGGAAGTGACTGCTTTCTCAGTGTCTTCCTTTTTCTAATATTCCTGGAAATTTTTCAGTTTCCTTAATATTTCAAAAATGGATCAATATTTCCTTTTTTTCCTAGTAGGACATACAAATGTCTAATATTACACTAAATATGTAATAAATCCCATCCTTCACTTATTTCTCAGGGTGCTGGTCTCCTGAGAGCATCCCTGAAGTCCTGACGGAAGAGGAATTACATTATATGCAAATAAAGTGCACAAAACCATAGGAAAATTATTATAGTCTCATAAAGCCTCCTTTTTCAGTTTCTATTAAAACCCACCAACCTCCTTCAGGACACTTATTCAGCATACTCTTATTGTAAAGGCACATCCTCAATGTTTTAAACTAAAGTTATTATCAGGATTTTCCCACTAAAAACCCATTGTCTTTTCTTTTCCTTGAGGGCCATTGCACATGTCTTCCCTCTGGGGATCCCCACACGTCCCAGGCTGCCATGCACTGATCTTCTCTTTGTGTGATATCCCAAGATGGTATCATCCACACTCATGGTTTTAACCACTCCTCATATGGTGACATTCCACATGTCTGGTCTGACTTTTCTTCATGTTTCAGTAGTGGGCGCCTGGGTGGCTCAGTTGGTTAAGCAACTGCCTTCGGCTCAGGTCATGATCCTGGAGTCCCGGGATCGAGTCCTACATCGGGCTCCCTGCTCAGCGGGGAGTCTGCTTCTCCCTCTGACCCTCTTCCCTCTCGTGCTCTCTATCTCTCATTCTCTCTCTCTCAAATAAATAAATAAAATCTTCATGTTTCAGTAGCCTGCTGAACAGATAAACTACTTCAAAATCCCGTAGAAACTGTAAGAATGATCTATCTTCTGAAGGATGCATACCAGGCTGTAACTGGTTACTCCGGGGCATGGGGGTGAAGGGAGACAGAAAGATTAGCTTTGCTTTTCCATATTGTTTTCTATTTTATTTTACTTTTTATAACAAACATATGTTTGTATTTTGGAATTACCAAATAGAAATGAAGGACGAGAAGGAGAGGGAGAGGGAGAAGAGGAAGAAGAAGGAGGAGGAGGGGGAAGAAAGAAGAGGAGGAGGAGGAGATGGAGCCTGGTGGTACAGTTGGTTAAGCATCCAACTCTTGGTTTCGGCTCAGGTCATGATCTCAGGGTCATGAGACTAAACCCCATATCAGGCTCTGCGATCAATGTGGAGTCTGCTTTAGATTCTCTCCCTCTCCTTCTGCCCTCCCCCATATTCTCTCTCTCTCTCTCTCTCTCTTTCTCTCAAATAAATAATAAATAAGGCTTTAAAAAAAAAAGGAGAAGGCTTTTAGTCCATTCATATTCTGCTATAACAGAATATGATACACTGAGTAGCTTGAACAACAGAAACCCAGTTCTGGAGGCTGGGAAGTTCAAAATCAAGGTGCTGGCAGATGCAGCATCTGACAGGGACCCTCTTCTTGGTTGATAGATGGCTGTCTTCTTGCTATGTCCTCTCATGATAGTAGGGGAAAGGAGCTCTCTTGGGTCTTTTTTATATGGGTACTAACCTCATCCATGAGGACTCTACCTTATGACCTAACCATCTCCCAAAGTCCTCCAAAGACCATCGCATTGGGGGTTAAGTTCTCAACATGTGAATTTGGGGAGGAGACAAACATTTAGCCCATTGCAAGAAGAAATATCTTCTTAAACCTCGTCTCCCTCCTTCCAATTTTGTTCTCAAATCTATGCTCATATAAGTGATCTTTCTACAATGCAATGTGACAATCCCATTCTTCTTAAAACTTACATTCTTTTGACTAAAGGATAAAAACCTAGGATCTTTAATGTGGCATATTTCTCCTTCTTTGATCCAGCACTTTTCTACCTCTCCAGTTTTATCTGACACTTCCCATTTGGCTGTGGTTCTGCTACTGCAACATCATTAACTTACTGAGGTTTCTGCCCACATCATGCTGTGCCTTGCCTTCACGCCTTTACTTGTGTTTTCTTTCAGCTATATGCTAATTAATTCTCCCTTAGGCCCAGCTCACGTGTCTTTCCTCTAGGAAGTGTTCCCTGTCTCTGATTCCTAATATGCTGCTTGGGGTGGGTGCTATTTGGCTGTGCTCCCAAGAGAGCCTAATGCTGTGGTTGTCAAAGTGTGCTTCACAGATTTTTTGAGGTTTTCAAGACCTTTTTGGGGGCTGTGAATTCAAAACTATTTTCACAATGATATGAAGATGACATGTGCCTTGTTCACTGTGTTGACATTTGAACAAATGGTACAAAAGCAGTAGGGGGTTTGACTGCCAGCACCTTAGCACAAACCGAGGCAGGCACAACAAACAGTACTAGAAGTTATTGTATATTTCACAGCCACACATTTGGAAAGGGGGAAAAAAAGACCATTTAAGGATTTCTTAAAGCAATGAAAATTTAGTTATTTAATCTTGACCCTCGAGAATATATCTTTTTAATATTTTGTGTAATGATACGGAAAGCACACATAAAACATTTTGCTACAAGCTCAATTAGTTGCTTTTTAAATGAAGTACTATTTTTACTTGAAAGAAAACTGGAAATTATTTAGACCGAATTTGGCAGACATTTTCCTGAAAATAAGTGGAATCTGTCACTTCAAGAAAAATAACTAATAGTATTTGTAGTTATGATAAAATTTGAGCTTTTATTTTTATTTTTTCTTAAAGATTTTATTTATTTATTTGACAGAGAGAGACACAGCAAGAGAGGGAACACAAGCAGAGGGAGTGCGAGAGGGAGAAGTGGCCTCCCGCAGAGCAGGGAGCCCAATGCGGGGCTCAATCCCAAGACCCCAGGATCATGATCCTCACCAAAGGCAGAAGCCCAACGACTGAGCCACACAGGTGCCCCTAAAATTTGAGCTTTTAAATGACAATTATTTTGTGGAAAGCTCTTATCAGCCAGTATGAGCTTGATATCTCTCCCAATACATAAAATCTTTCCTTGAGATCAGTGATGTTAACAAATGTGATTTTTTGATGTTATATAATGAAATGTGTCAACTTTTGCAGGATTTGTATAACTTAGTGAATCAATATTTTCCAAATGATCAATGATGATATTATAAAACTTTAATGGCTAAAAGACCCATTCATATGAAAGATAAATGAGTGAATATTTATATAGAACATGAAAAGTTTATATTATTTCAGATTCTACTTTAATACTAACCTTTAAGAAACTGCTTGTTGAGTTTTGGTGTAATATAAAAGAGTTACCTTAAGAGACTATTAAAATTCTCTTTCTTTCTCCAACTACATACCAGTGGGAGGCCATATATTCTTCATATATACCAATCAAAACATACTGCAACAGATTAGTTCAGATGCATATGGAGAGCCATATACCTCCTCCTAAGCTAGACATTAAATAGATTTGCAAAAATGCAATACAATACCATTATTGTCATGAAAATTTGTATTTTATTTTTTTTTAAAGATTTTATTTATTTAAGAGAGAGAGAGCACGTGTGGGTGAGAGTGAGCATGAGCAGCGGGGAGGGGCAGAGGGCGAGGGAGAAGCAGACTCCCAGCTGAGCAGGGAGCCCAATGCAGGACTTGATCCCAGGACCCGGGGATCATGACCTGAGCTGAAGGCAGACATTTAGCCCACTGAGCCACCCAGGTGCCCCTAAAATTTGTATTTTAGAGCATATAGTTATATTTCATAAAAATATATTAACATGTAAAGGGTTTATTATTTTTATATGAATTAGAAAGTATTTTAAAATATTTTTAATTTTTAGTACAGTAAATATTGGTAGATTTAATACACATAAATGAAATCTGTCCAGGTCCTCAGTAATTTTAAGAGTACAAAAGAGTTCTGAGACCAAAAAATTTGAGAACCATTTCCCTAATGCTTGCCTCAGTTTTATGTACCACACAGCCTTATAAATACATATCAATGTGTCTCTACAATCCTGCACTTATATCGTTGAAGACTGGGCTGTTTTTCATGCAGCTTTGTGTTTGATTCTTCAGTATCCAAGGAGCTTTTATGGGGAAGAAGAATGCTCACCTCCCTTTATAATTTAATAGTTAATGTATTGAACTTATACCTAAAGGTTAAGACAATGAAAATTAATTTTTCTTAAACATGTAAACACTAATTGCAGTTTTAACGAATTTCTTTTCAATAACTTATATAGCAATAACACATTTACAAATACCTTAAAGAACAGATAAAATATAAACAAATGCAATAATTACAAAACTTATTATGACATTCACATTTAACTTCTAGTCTAAAAGAGTCAACACCACAGATTTACTTCAGTTATTTTTTTATTTCTGTACCAGATTTTATATCTTCCTAAGTTATTGTAATACTTGTCTTGATATTTTCCTGTGGTTTTAGAAAGTATATTGATCCTTTCCTGGAATTTTATTGATCCGTACAGATTCTCCTCCTCAGAACAGCTGATATTGCAGGATCTAGGCTATCAATCAGTTACTGAGGATCTTCTCTGACCCTGCCATTCAAGGGAATTAAACTCTAATGACATATTACTTGGCTGAATCCTTTGCTTTTTTCCAAAGATTTATTTATTTGAGAGGGACAGAGAGAGTGTGTGTGCACAGGCGGGGAAAGGGGCAGAGGGAGAGAGAATCCTGAAGCAGACTCCCCAATGAGCATGGAGCCCAACTCGGGGCTTGATCCCAGGACCCTGAGATCATGACCTGAGACGAAATCAAAAGTTGGCCGCTTAACTGACTGAGCCACCCAGGTGGCCCAGCTGAATCCCTTTTAATAGTAATGTTCACTTGTTACATATTTGGGGTGTCTCATTCTCTCTCTCTCTCCCTCTCCCTCCCTCCCTTCCCCCCCATACTGTTGTATATTTTTATTTCTATAAGTTCTTCTTTTCTAGTAAATTAAGTTTCAAATAGCCTGCAATACTTAACTCATTGAAATGTCTTTGCAGTACGGTAACCTGTTCTGACATCATGAAATTCTCATTAATATTTTATTTTAATTCAAAAACTATCCAGAGGAGATGAGGGAATGACTGAGGCTGCATTGTTAGCTCTCCTCTTTAGTTTTTTTGCTAATCCATCATTTTTAAATGCTTTGGAACCTTCTTTCCACTTGGATTTTGTAGACACACAGGTTATGAATAGTTGGAGCCCCTTTTTATCTGGTTGTTATGAGTGACCATCAACATTTATCACCCCTTTCTATTCTTGGAATACTGCTATATTCTCCAGGATGACTTGAATTACACTCAGAGAAACTTTATAAATAATGATATAATTAAAAAATCAAAATAATATATCAAGCACTTGTTTATTAATACTCTTAAAAATTAGACACCTTATTTTTTTCACCCTTCTTTATTGTTACAGTTACCTCTGAAGCACTGTCTTCCCTTGAATCCAAGATAACACTTTCATGGGTCTCCCTAATTGTCTTTCTTAATCTGTTCTGCCAGTTTCTTCTTCTTTTCCTCCTCATTTCATTAATCTGTACACATACCCCAGTGTACACGTGCATACCCAAACACACACACACAGAGATGACAGATTATCAGCTCAGTCCTCGCAGACTGCCAGCCTCACATATTGATACCTACTGTACATCTCTTGCATGCCTAGTAGGCATCTCAAATCAAATAAACTCAGTACCGTGCCTCCGGTCTTCCTCCCTAAATGTTTCTCCAACATTTTCCCCCAACCTTGTAAATGCCAACTCCATTCTTCCAGGTCTTGAAGCCACAGTTATGACACTGCCACTGACACATTTTTGTCTCTCATACCCCACGTCAAATCTTTTAGAAAATCCTGTTAGTGTTGACTTGGAAATATAGACTCTGATCACTTTTCAAGTCAACATGGTGATTGATGATTGCGTAACCTCCCAGGTGGTGTTTCACTCCTGCTCTTGCCCCACCCGCAGTCCACTGCCCACTTAGCCACAGATTGCTCCCCATTTCACTCAGGGAAGGGCCAAACCCTTTCCAGTGGCCTATGAGGCTCTACATGAGCCATCTCTAGATATTTTCTGGACATCTCTGACTTCATCTCCAAAATTATTTACTCTTCCTAGACCACTGTTTCCATGGATAACCTCCTGGTTCTCTGCCTTTTCTTTGCAGCTTCTCCTCTCTGCCATTTCTTAGCCTCTTTTTGATTTATTTCTCTCCATAGTACTCATCACCATTGACGTACAGTATTTTGCTTATTTATTTGTTAATCTTATTTGCTTGCCTTTCTCTCTCCACTAGAATTTGAACTCTAGTGACTGCCTCATAGTAGGCACTAAATAAATACAGGTTGAATGAAGGACTGGATTTAAGTACAGTGCATTTAAATTTGAATATCAGTAAGAATTCCTGTCCTATCACAAATTCAATTTGTTCCAATTAACTGTAGTATTATTATAACTTTTCTTATATAATCAAACTATTTCAACATGGCCATCTGGAGCTCCTTTCAATTTTGTTCTTTTGTCCTTTATAGCACTGTTTCCGTTACCCTTATAAATATTCTTGATTAATGGCAAAAACAAAATATCCAGGACCATTATAATTTTCTCCTGATATAAGGTGGAAGTAGCTCCCCTGGAAGTACTCCCCATGGAAGTAAGCCGTCCTGGTATTTTATAGTGGAGTATATAGTATCAGAGACCAAAATCTTGATATTAGGGGTACCCTTAACAATTGGCAATGGGTAAATTCTGGAACTACTGCTACTTCCTCCTCTATCAGGAAGCTTAAGTAGTGTTAAACTTTTTTTAAAAGATCATTTTAAGGTCAGGATGTCACACTGGTGTTCCTCATTTAACTGATTAAATTGGCTTATCCCACTTTTCTTTATATGATTTATTTCACTGTCCACCAGGCTTCTTCTTACTTTGACTATTTTTTTTGAAATCTCTAGAATCTAGTCCAGGGGCAAACAGTAAATACTCGGTAAATAGTTGATATGTCAATTAATTTTTTGTATGGACTACTAAAATAAGATGGGGAGTTTTAAGGACCAATGTGACATTGACCAAGTGTACACTTATATGCTCTGTCCCTGACATAAGTAAGTTTCTTAGGCTAGATTGGGAGGCCTGATCAGAAAATAAGTTTAAAAGATTAAGTATGCCCTGACATTTCTTCTTATCTACCATCCTACAACATGCATTTTTTTCCTCCCACACAATAGTAATGGGGTCTAACAGAATAGATTCTATGTATTGCATATGATCCACTTGTATTAAAATTTCACTCAATATCAAGTTTTTCTCTAAGGAATCCAAAGTGCTTTACACAGATTAGGAATGGTGACAAGTCACTTGTGAAGTAAATAATAATGCTTTGAAATATAGCACTCGTCATCAGTGGAGCCCAAAGCATTTCAAATGATTTATCTAATTTATCCTCACAATGTTTCTGTGAGAAAACCAGATATTATTTCCACTTCACAGATAAAACCTGTCACAAATTGGTCATGAAGTATGTAAGAGACAATACTGGACAAAGAGTGAAAGAATGGGGTATGGGGAGAAGATTCTCTTCTCTTTGACCAACACACTGTTAGTAACATTGTTCTTTTCTGAATAAATATTTTAGTGGAATTGTCCATCCAAAGAACTGTGAAAGTAGTCTTACTAATGGCTTAGTCATCCATTTATCACATACCTCATGTGATGACAAGAGTTCCCTCTGAGTAAGGTTCCTGTACTGGAGACTGTGTGGGTCTCACAGATTCTTGGTATACATCATCAAGGAAAGTATTAAGCTAACATGCAGGTAATAATGCCCAGAAATTTCATCTATAATTAATTCCCAATTTTTCTACTCTTTTTATCCTTTATTATTGAAGCTTTTAGGGGTTTGCTTGGATTGTTGCTCCTAAGTATTTGCAAACATTTCATCTTGATTTTTATAAAATTTCACATAGCCCTTTAGGAAAATGAAAAATTCAAATAGATGGTCCTTAAAATGTGTGTGCATGATGGAAAAATGATATTTTGTTTTTATATTTCGTTCACTTAGGCTTCTTCCAAGAATCTATTAAGATCTTCTCACCTGTACACCTGAGATAGTTAAAGTCAGTATAATAAGACAGTGGTGGGTTTCTCACAGCAGCACCAAGGTAGCCTTGTCCCAACCAGCAGGTGACGGGATTTTGATCCTTGTCATTAGGTGCTTCCAAAAACACGATTGACTTCTGTAATCACCTCTGGAATTGAAAGAGTAAAGTGGGAAGCATTTATTCAATACCTACCAGAGTGTTTACTTTGTGCTTTAACACTGAATAGTCCCCTTCATATCTCTTGATTGACTACCACTAGAAGAGTGATAGAACCATTCTGTGAGAAATGCATGGTTTAATGATGAGGCAATTGGATCAAGTTGTTTTTAGAATGTCTTCTCCGGAGAATTCCAAGTGAGGGTGTGTGTGTGTGTCTGAACTCCCTAGTGAGTCCTTAGCTATATTAGGGTTCTCCAGAGAAACAGAACTAGTAGGATGTAGAGAGATAGATGAATAGATCTGAGTGTGTCTCTGTCTCTATCTCTGTCTAGCTCTACCTCTCTGTCTACCTGTCTATTGAGACAGAAAGAGGCAGAGAGACAGAGATAGAGAGAGAGAGAAAATGGTATTTTAAGGGATTGGCTCATAGACTTGTGGGACCTGGCTGGTCTAAAATCCATGGAGCAGTCCGGCAGGCTGGAAATTCCTGCAGGAGTCTTTGTTGCAGTCTTGAGTCTGAACGTAGTCTGGAGGCAAGATTTCTTCCTCTTCAGGAGACCTCAGTCTTTTCTCTTAGGGCTTTCAACTGATTGGATGAGGCCCACCCACAATATGGAGGTTAATCTGATGTACTTATAGTCGCCTGATTTAATATTAATGACATCTAAAAACACCTTCCCAGCAGCATATAGACTAATGTTTGACCAAACAGCTGGGTACCATAGTCTAACCAAGTTAACATATACAATTAAACATCACATTTGGTATATTTAGGAAAGTTCATGAAAACACTGAAAAATATCAAATTTAGAATACATAGCCATTTTTGAGAGGTAAGAGTCCAGTGTTTTCATTAGAATGTCAAAGGGGGTTCTTTTCCAAAACATATTAAGAAATGTTCAATTAAAAGCAACTTACAAAATGTTAAAGAACATTGCAATAGAGTGCCATTTATTGAATGCTTTCTATGTGCCAGATACTGTAATGCATAAAGTGTGTTACCTAATTTTATCCTCACAACAGCACTGCTTACTGAATGTCAACATCTAAAAAGTGGGAATAAGAACTAAACCTGTAATACCAAGGTCCCTATTCATAACCCTCACATTACCTCACTTTTACTGCTAGCCAAGACACAACTGCCCAGCCTAGAGAGCCAGATCCATTCCCTTCCTGTTTTAATTCTCTTGTTCTTCTATAAAATAAACCTTCTATACATTTTAACTAAGCCTAATACCAAAGTTTTAATGTTAAAAGCAGAAATTCCCACAAGTATTCCTATAGGTGTCAACAAAGAATTTTACCAAATAATCCTTGAATTGAAGCAGGGGTGACAAGTCAAAGTGCACTGGGCTGCTATATTGTGTCATCACCAGCAACCCCTACTCCACATGCCTGATGAAACAGTTGCCCCCTGAGAAACTGCTCCCAGCAACAGGACTTTGCCTTTGGAGGATGTGAAACTAGTTCGATGGTAGTTTTGGTGTTGGAAGTACTCTAATTTGTGTTTTCCCAGAGAAAGCTGCTATTTATGGAACCTCAAGGGAATAAGGCATAGGAT